>NW_028288706.1:5025790-5337862 GCF_059628265.1 Tinamus guttatus | reverse complement strand
GAACAGGTGTTTTCGGGCTACAGGCAGTGTGCTATTTTCTAAATTTCATTACAGATGTGAATAGTAAGGTAACAAATATTTCCAAAAAGAGTTGGAAGGAAACTATCCCTGCAGACTGTAGCTGATTTTCAAGTTCTCAGTTGCTCATGTAATTTTCTCCCCACTAATCAAAGCTGTGTTCCTGCTGAGCATTTTGGTGTCCAAAGAATAAAATAGCAGTATGTTCACTGAGGGATATTTGTGGCATTCACAGAACAGTGAACTTAGTTGTGGCTCTTTGGTTTCTTCCTTACAGGACTTCTGTTCACTTTAATTTTTTTTACATATGTGAAGAAATTTATTTTTCTTTCTTGCTGACACCTTATAAAGCAGCCCATCTCCTGACAGATTTCCCTTTATCTGAGGTTTCTAAGTCTTCTAAGGCTGCACAGTGAGGTTGTGCACTAAATCCTTTTCTTTCCAAAACTCCTTATCTTTCCATTGGACCTTTTTCCTATTTCCTTTCCCCTCTCATCAGGCAAAGGACCTGCTCTTAGCTACCTGGCGCACTTTTTAATTCAGCATATTGCAGTGAGTTTTCTTTTCTTATAGCGAAATTCACATGCATAAAATAAACAAGCCTTTCTGGAAGGTATGTAGGATGAAGCAGGGCAAAATCTTACAGAAGAAATATGTTCATTGCCAGTGAGCATTTAACACTCAAAAATGTGGCAAGGGACTTTTAAAATTGCGGATCGTAGGGGCAGAGGTAGGAGATGTTTTCTGCAGGTCCTCTGCACAGTTCAAAATGATGCATCCTGCAGAGATGCAGCAATAAAAATACTGTATTGTCTAAAAAGGAGCTGGCAGAACTAGGGTAACATCTAAACAGAGCGTAGAGAAAGAGAAAACTGAGCTAAACCCATATGTGCTTCTAAGAACAGCAGTTAATAAGAGGAAAAACTAGATGAGTGCCTTTGATAGCTGCTAATGTCATAGGTGTATCAGAAATTAGATGGTAGAAAGATAACTAGCAGGACAATATCATGGTACTGGTTACACTGAGAGACAAAGTAGATGTTATGTGCCGAAACACCACAGAATCTGTGTGGATGAACCCCGTGCTCAAACAATAAATAGACCCATATTAGTGATCAGCCATTGGGGTAGTGACAATAGCAGGGATAAACTTAAGAATAGGTATGAGTAAAGAAAATAAAATAGTCGGGCAAAAAAAATAACCCTTGCTTTAACAGAATATGTCACATACAGTATGATGCAGAGTTCAGAATTTAGAGACACCTAATGACTGCAGAGAAATTTGTTGGGAAACTTGTAATTCTTTACTAAGTCCTGAATGGTATGCAGGAACCCGGTTCAAAATGCTACTGAGAGATGGGTTGTATTTGTGACCACAAAATACACAGATTCAGCATCCTTGCAGGAGCAGTAAGAGTGAAAAATCTGTGAAGTAATGAATATTAAAAAAGAGAGAGATAAAGAAGCTGATGAAAAGAAATTAAAAAGGTCATCTAAAAGGATAGTGTATAAAAAAAGGATGCTATATAATTTATCAGAAAATAAATTAGAATTATGAAATAGGATTCAGTGTTGTTAACACCACAGCAAAACAGGGAAGAACACTTCATATGGAACAGAGGAATATTAAAAAGAATATATACTCCATGAATTAGAAGTGAAAACACAGCAAGGCAGGGCAGAAGAGAGCCAGAAGAATAATGTGCTACAGGCATCTGAAGTAATCATAAATCTTTCTTTTTTTCAAGTGAGAAACCTACTAGAATGCACAGATTCTAGCCAATAGACTAAAGACAAAAGAATCATTCAAAAAAGAAAAACTAAAATTTTGGTAACTGCTTGCCATGGAGAAGCTTAGGAAGGTTCCTAGTGGAATCCTTCAGTACAGAGAGATATAGCATCTATTTTCAATCAATCTTCCAGCAGACAAGTCTTAGAGCAAATGGCCAAAGTGAACAGTGACACATCTCCAGAACTAGATGGCATTCACCCAATACTTCTAAAGGAGCTCAGGAGAACGGGAGTTATGGTCTTGTGTAAAAATCACTTAAAGCTGCCTTTGTATCAAAGGAAGGGAAGGTGGCACTAAATTGTTTTTCTAAGATCTACATGAGAAACTTGGGAACTACAGAATTTTTGACAAGCAAAATGATTAAGACTTAAAAATACACAAATAGGAAGCATCATATAGAGAGAAGAATTAGCATAGTCTTCTAGGGGAAAAAAATGTGTTTCACAAATCTGTTAGCATTCCTTAAGGAGCCATTGAAAACACAGTATAAAAGATATTTGATTTTTACAGGCTACCTGGGATTGCAAAAGACTTCCAGAAAGGTCCTTTCCTAAAATCTCTTAAAGTCATCAGTGCAGAAGAAGAAAGTCCCTCTATGGATAATAAGCTAGTTAAAGATAGGAAGTTAAAAGTCAAATTTCATTATTGAGGCAGGTGGCCACTGGAATCCCTCAGGGAAATGTATGGCTACGGATCTTCTATACAGTGAGAAGTGCTTGAGAAAATGGGTGAGCAATTTAGTGCTGATAATAGGCCATTCACAGGACTAAAACCAAAAAAAATGCAAAAAAGATAGAAGACTCTTATGATACTGAGAGACTAAGAGGGAAGATGGCAGATGATATTCAATGTTGATAAATGCAAAGTGGTGTATATGAAGAATAATCCTACCTTTACATATTAAGTGATGGGTTCTGAATTAGCACTTACTCCTCAAGAAAGAGCTCTTGGAGTGATGACAGACACTTCTATGAAAACATCAATTCACTGCTCTGAAGAGATCAAAAAAGGAAAAGAAGGAAGAAAAGAAATATTAGGATGATGGTAGGAAATAAAGAATGAAAACCCATTCCCATACCACATGTACTCGTGATGTACCCACATCCAGCAATGTGTGCACCTCTCAACCTGTCCCCTGCCAGCCCCAGCTCAAAAGTGATGGGACAAAATTTAAAGAGATAAAGGAGAATGACAGTTATGGCCAAAGATAGGGAACACATTCTGTATGAGAGTGGCAACACAGAACAAGTTTTAAGTTGGAAAGAGACAAACCTCAGACAGAACAAGGTCAAATCTAGCCCTCTTTATTTTGCGTGTGTGTGTATACTGGGTAGCTCATCTTGACAAGAAAAAAAAAATCATTTTTTAGAAAGGTTTTGTCCACCTAGAGGTCTGCATCTAATGAAAAGAAATGTGACTGGGGAAACTGTACCCTTTTGAAAATATTCCCCATTGTCTTTGTGCAAATTTCATGTTCTACTTACACCGTTTTTAATTTATCTCTAATAGGACATACACACAGACAAGTACCTGTACACTTGTATTTAGGAGAGATATAATAAAGTGTGTAGAAAAAAAATGTATTACTAACCTTTTACCTATGTTTTATTACGTATCTATTATAAATCAGTGAAGTTTTTCTGCAACAAATTAAAATATACAGGGAAGAAACTATGTATAATAGCAGAATTAAAGGTAAATGTACATTAGGAAGCAATAGGTTTTCTTTTCACATTGGTAATACCAGAGACATGGAGAACAGTGGAATTTTATTCTGTGAGGATTGCTAGTAACATGGTCAGAATATAATTCATTTTTCAGCCCGATGTTGAGGATGGAAGCATATCACACCATAGTTCTTCAAGGGGAACTATTTAATCCAAATATTTTTATTAAGGCATATGTCTTGGTGTAGAGTGGTGTTTTTTCAGTCATTTCTACAGTGCTACTCTACTGTATTCACACCAGAAAAGGGGGAAAATAGGCACAAAGATATTCCACATTCTGCCCAGTGTCACATACCTGAATAAATTCGGAATTACACTCAATAGCAGAACCATGAAAACATCCAAGAGAGCACAGCATCACACCAAAGAGAATGGCTTTAACTGGCTCCCAGCTCCACCTCACCTATCAAAACAAAAGAAACAATGAAGAGTAAAGCCAATCGAGATCAAAACAGTTGGTGTTTCTGCCATCACCTAAGCCATTTCTGGTGATTATCATGTGCTCTCTCACATTCTGTGAACTGCCCTGTCTTGTCTGGGTGCTGGCCCTTTTTCTATCTTCACTGTCTTAATTATCTGACCTGATGGGGCTGTTGTAGATATCTTTGATGGCTTTTAGTATCATGGAGCTTATTTTGTTTTGGAGGAAGGTCCTACATAGCTTTGTGATCTATTTCTCTCATCCCAGTTTTCTACATTGCCGCACAAGAGGAGCAGGCAGATGGTCTGACATTATGAGACTACATTAACCAACAGATGGGCCGACTGCTCAGAGCTGGATCCCTATGCCAGCCACAACAGCATGCTCAGTGTTTATTCCTTACCCCATTTTTAATTGATCACTCCAATATTTCTGGTTTATAATTCCAGCCTCGGAGCAGAAGAGATAAGTGACTAAAGCAATCAGAATACAACTGGAAGAGAAAGGATGAGATATAACAGTCATTTAAGCCTCTTTTCATGTTTTTCTCAAACAAAATATGCAGCTTCTAGCAACCTATACTCATCAGAATATTTTTTCTCTCTTGAACTGAATGGTAAGGAAATAGATTAAAGTGAGATCCAGGTGTCCATTCTAACACATTGGGTAAGCACAGAAAAGCAAAGCAATGACAGCCAGGGGCTCTGAAGCATAGGGGCCAGTATATAGAGGAGGAAGAATGAAGTAGGCAGGATGAAAACCACAAAGGAACTGCCCCTCTACATATGCAAACTGACATCTTAAACATTACTAGTGAAAGAAAAACAAATACCCATTAATTCTCAACAGAGCACTCACCATGAAACCGTGTCTAATACACACTCTGCAGCTGCCACACGTGGATGACTCTATTTGAGCCACTGTCTCTGGAACTGATTACTAAAGAAATAGCCAGATTTTTCTTGCTGTGACAGATCACCGTGGGTGCCATGCTTTATGCTTGATCAGCATCTTTTTGAGAATTAAATCTATATAAGGAATAAGGAAGCCCAAGAGACTTGTTAGAGTCACTGTGCTCCTTTTCCCAGTCACGCAGCAAGGGTGATAGCGGATCCCCTCCGCCATCCTTGAATCACTGGGAAGATATAGTCTGGATCCTTCAAGCACTATTTAGTACCTCTAAATTCAGTACCTCTAAAGACTACCTTTAGTATTTCACCAACCAAAACAAATGAAACCGAGAACAAGTAATAAACAGGCACCCTTTTCCCACCACCTCCAGTGTAAGTGTTGTGTTTATAAAGCAGGACAAACAGAACTGAGACCTGCCAAAGGCAAGTGAACAGAGATGCTGCCTCACTGCATCTTCAAAGGACTTATTCTATCAGACCACATGTGCAACAGTGCATTATGAGGACCCTGGCAAATGAGAGTCTCAAGGTCTCATACGTCTGCAACCTTCTCCAGCTTGGCCACTTGCTCAGGAGCAGCATGATACAGTGTGACAGTGCAGATAAGGATCTCTCAGTCTGATTCTTGAACTACCAACCATGAGGGCAATTCTGTGGTTAGAACAGCTGGTAAGCAGTAATCACAGATCATCTTCAGCGGGGCGCAGAGATTGACACAGTAGGTGTTACTGAAGAGGATAAAATCCCACTGAGGTACTCTGAGTAAGAGCTCACCACAATTAGGAAGATAATTTTCTGTCTGGAAGGGCTCAGTGAAGTCAGAACAGGCATTGTCCAGGGAACACTGCGGGTTTCAGCAGGTGGCATCCCATAGCTTGGCAGGCAATACCTTCATTTATGACTTTTTATGCTGTTATAAATTCCAAGTCACTAGCCAAAAGGCATGGCTAACATTTTCATGCTCACAGTTCCTGCCTATGCTGCACACAGCATAGGTAACATGACTCAGCAATCTCCTTCAGGAATAGCAATGTGATTTCTCCAGAAGGGATTTTTAACAAGCAAACAGCTCATGTTTATGGATTAAAAACTGCTTTGAGGTTCAAAAAGCAATTTCTCTGCTGGCCACCCCTTCAGTGCCAAGAGGGATGAACACATGCAGGTTGCCTTGAGAACAGGTACTAATATTGGATCTTTGTCAATCATTTTCATGATTTGTGCAGCCTGAAAAAGCAGACCAGGAAGAGATGTCAACATTTTTCAATGTATTTATGGACCGAGGCCTTCAACATCTAGCATAATAATCTATTTACACATAATAATCATCTGTACATGTTGTGGAGAAAGAGCACAGAGATGTCTTAGTCGTTTCCTGACTCCCTGGAGGTCAGTTTAACCAGAATTCTGTCAGAGAAAAGCTGAGGTCAGCAATTTTGTTGCTTTTTTGTAACAAGAAATTGCAGTAGATTTGGAGAATAAATAAATTAATAAAACTGATGCTTTGATTTGTATTTTTGCTCTGAGTACTGTGAATGACCCTTACCTTGTCTTCCTCCAAAGGAAAAAAAGGTCATATGAATACTAAAAGAATAATCTAAGGCAGCAGCTGCGGTTAATGAAATTTCACATATATACTTTTGAAATTAGATACCAGATGTTCTGAATCATCTGAAAGCTTCTGGAAGTCACTAACCACACAGATCTCTGGATTCCTTAATCAGGATTCACTGAAATGTGGGCTGATGCCTCCTGGCATTCTTGCAAGCAGAATTTCTAGATTTTTTTTTCCAGAATTGCCTTTTCAAAGGACACTGAGGACAGGAGATTCCTGATTCTTGATGCTCCTTCATGAGAGATAATAGCCTGTTCATCTGCAGGGCCTTTCCTGATGATCAGTAGTTGAGAAGTTTAAAAAAAGTTCAATTTTGTGAAGACTTCTGGAGTCCTGAGGCACATTATAGACTGTGCAGACTCTGGTAAAACCTCTTTACCTTGCCACCAAGAAAATACTCAGTTTGTTTCACTCTTCCATTTAAGAATCATATTCAACATACTTTTGCTAACACTCTGCCTGGTGGATGCACTCAACAGGGTCACCAGTTTTGCAGAAATGCCCTTAGTATCCTTGAATTTAAAGTGTTGATGCTGCCTTCCACTGTCTTACAGAAATGCAAGGAACTGATCTTGTCTGATGGTCCTCAAGTTCCTAAGATTTCAGGGTCACGAGGACAACAATTATCTTTTCAATCATGATGAACAGTACATTCACTTCACTTGAGATTGCTAGAAAATGAATTTCCTTTCTCTGCAGCAATGCTGATTCAGTTGGCAAGTCCTTTTCCAGAGTGATCACAGAGGTGAAATCACCTCTGTGAGAAGCAGTACTGGACTCCACTTCACCTTGAACTCCACAGAAAACACAATCTCTTAACATATTATTGTTAAAATAACAAATATGCGATACTCAGAGACCCAAAGAAGTCCAGTAAAATCCTGGCTAGCTTGCTGATCTTCCGTATGAAATCCCAATCGCTGGTCAATAACATGCAACACAGATGAGAAATGTGCTTTCAGCAGGACCATGCTTTCATTCGAGACAAAGCAGATGATCGTATAGCAGCACAGCAACTTGTTTGGAGAACAGATAATATAAAACACTGCAGTCTTTCTGAGTAGGAATCCTGTGATGTAAGATGACTTATGAACATCCTTCCAACAAGTTGCAGCTTTGCCATCCTAGGCTCTAAATGAGCCTCTCAGACCAGACCTTGCACTTATGATTTTTACCTAAAAAAAATAGGACACTGTGCGGAAGATGATGACCCTCCAGGAACAGCTCCACAGTCTGTGGAGCCTGGGCCACTGCAGAGACAGTGTCAGGTTTCAGACTGGAGAAAAGAACCAAAATGGCTCACAGTACACAATATAACTATCATTATCAACAACACTGTAGAAGACTGTAATAGCAGCATTAAGACTGGTATGAATGGAGAGTGAATAGTTGGTGTAGAAGCACCAGAGAAAGAAATGGCAGGATAAGGGAAAGAAGAATGGCAGGAGTTGATGGGATCTAGATCAACTTTTAGTACCTGTAGCTTCTCAGGATACCAGGTTGGAAAAAAAAGGGACAGTGAGTAAATTGTGACTAACAGACTAGCAGAATGTGACTAACAGAGTGTGACTGTTGGTGTGTAACTAAGTGACTAACAGACCACTGCCAGCTCCTAGCAGTGACAAAAAGGCACATCCAAACTTACAGCATGGTTGCTAACCAACAATGAGCTCAGAAGACGTGAGGAGGACTTGACAGCTGGCATACTTTGCCCTTTGCATCATTTCAGGAAATCCTGGAAGGACTGGCTGAATTTTGGTGATTCTTGGCGCCTGCACGTTGGATGGGCTCCTTGCACCCACTCGAGCTGTGAGATTGCAGGCACAGGAGCCTGAGTGAAATCAGTTTTCATATTTATTTATTTATTTTTAATAAAAGCTCTTCCCTTCCTAGAGCTTCTCACATCAAGATTTACTATATTGCTGCTACAATATTACAATATTTTTCCTACAACATGAGCAGGAATGACACACAGCAGGACGACTGCTGCACATGTGAGGAAGAGTTAGGTCAACAACCTTAAATCTTTCTGCAGTAAAGAGAAACAACCTTGACATAACAGCACAACTTAAGTGAGGTCTCTAGACAAAATCCACAGCATCGGTGTAGACATAACAGTCAGTTCAGCAAAGAGACAAGGCAAAAGAATAAGCAGGGCACAGACCAAAAATGAAGGAAAGCTAAAGATTTATGGGAATATGGACCTCAGATACTGGCCAGGCAGGTAGGAGACTCTTAATGACTCAACTCCTCTTAAGGAAGGATTTTCACAAAATTTGACAAAAGCTAGAGAAACTACTGGGGCAGAGGACACAGAGCGGTGCGAACTAAGACAGAAAAAGTGACAGCAGAGAAGGCAAAGAGAGGAGAAAGAAAAACCCTCAGGAGAACTTCTCTGTTACCTGGGAACAACTGAGGTCTCCTCAAGAGAAGGAGCTCTCTCCTTTGCAGGAAGGATGCATCTGAGATTGTAAGTGGAAGTAAGTGATGCCAAGTGACTGCCTCATGAATCTCATGTCGAGAGAAGCGCAGTGGGAGATCACTTCAGCATCAGCACAGAGCAGAGAGACAGTCTGCTGAATTAATAACCTGAATCTACTGTTCTTCTTCTGACAGCTTCCAGGAGATGTAAAATGCAGACACAGCTTGGGTTTGCAGGATGTTATTATTTCTCTTGAAATTCAAAATCAAAACAGGCAGGAGAAAACATAGTCAGAAGTATGTGAATACTGTGCAACACCAGCCATGCAGTCACGTGCCCACTCCTCCCAAGACATTCCTCCCTGCAGCGGGATTGAGATCTCCAGCTGGGCTCCCTTGCCTTCACCCTGCTACACAGGGCCCTGCAGTCACTCTGTATATGTTTAAGGGTGCCCCTAGCAGTATCACTGGTGCCAACAAGGATGAGCAGCAAGAGGTAATAGTCTGAGGGCCAAATAAGCCTTGGTAATTCCTCTGGAGCATCCCAGATGAGATCCCCTGGCAAGCAGCAAACCACCTAGGACAGCTAGTCGGACTGGAAAATGGGTGCCCCGATAGCCAGCACTCTCCACGTCAGCTCTATTGCATTCCTTTCAGTACATCACAGCCACCAGTACATGATGCCAAGCAGTCCCACCCACACTGTCCCGAGCAAAGTTGCTGGACTTTTTGCCTCCTGCTGCACTTACTACTGTGACAACTGCTCCGTCTCTGCTGGGCTCTCCGTGCTGTGGTCTTGCCCACCAGGTACAGAGCGGCTTCCCATGCAGCAGGCACAGGCAGCTGCGCTGGCCATCGTGCAAAACTCCATACGTTTGCAGGGTTCATCTGCCACCAACCAACTCGCTGAGCTGACCCAAAGAACAAGCACTCAGCTGCTGCCTGAACGTAACAAAACACGAGGAGCACAAGGCTCGGAGGACAGCGAGTCCGCTCCTCCCAGCGGCAGCTCACCAATTACTTTGGCTTCTTGGTCACGCGCTGTGTCTTGGCACATGTGTCTTCTCTCCTTTGTCAACTCTCGTGGCTATTGCGGACCATGGTATTAAATGTTTATATTCGGGTTGTCACCTCTCAGGATTCAAGTCTCATTGTGCTTGACTCTGTAAACAGAGAAATAAGACAATTCCTGTCCTGAAAAGGCCTATTATTTATTAGACTTTTCTTGTTATTTATCTGCATTGTTTCTGTGAACACGAGTGTCACATTACTGAGCACTGCACAACCACATAGCGAAGAGACATTCTCTTCCCTGAAGAGCATTGGCTCAAAGCCAGAAAAGCCCTTACATTCCAAAATCTGGAAGACACTGAAAATCTCTTATTAGGCCAGCTAACATCTTCAGAAAACTGTAAGCACACACTCTTGCACACGCTTCCTTTTTCTTACTTGAAACAGAAGCTGCAAACTTCATAGCTAAATATAAGTTGAGACCAAACACTCTAAATTCAATTAAATTTGTATCAGATGATACATCAGAAGGACCTAGATGGCACATAGCAAAGAGTGAGGGTAGGGTCAAGTAGATAAAGTGTTTATGACATAGCAGAAAGAGGGAGACATAATTAATTCCTTCTTGAAATAGCTTTTTTTTTTTTTTTGCTAAGCATCTTCTTATGAAAAGCTTTGACTTTTATGAAAAAAATATCCACCTTATACTTTTTATCAGTTTATCAATTATCTGAGATGGCTCTGTGCATATATTATTTCAAGAAGGGAAAGGCTCTATAGCAGGTTAAGATGTGTCAGCAAAGATTTTATTTGCTTTTTGGGTATGGTCTAGATTCATTCAGCACATGCCAGACTGCAGGGAGGTTGTTTCTGAGATCCATTTATGGTGAGACTACCAAAGGCTAGGAAGGGTCTCAGGGAGAAGGCAGATTTCACTAATGATTTTAACTGGTTAGTGATTTTTTACATAGCATCAGGGAGGATGGTCATGGCAGTCAGTATGAATAGTCCAATGAAGAGCAGAAATAAAAAACAAAAACAGAAAACCACTGTGGCTGCAGATGCTGAAATGTTCAGACTGCTCAGAACAAGAAAAATAAACCCTTTTAATATGCTCCCCTCCTCTCCATTAGTAAATCAGAGTGCGAAGGAGGGAGATAGACAGATCATTTCTTGCATAATATAAATCCTTGCTCAGTGGAGAAGAGACTGAATGGTTCTGAACCCATAACTCCTGCATCCATAAGAAAGTGCTGGAATCTCCAAACTACCCTTCAGTCTGGAGGTATAAGAAGGAAAGAAATGGGGTGCCAGGGGTAACATTCCAAACTTAAAGGCAAAATCCATAAATGAAGAGTGAAAGTAGCTAAGAAGACAGTGAAGTCCAAGGGCTCCTGTCCTGGGTTTTTACCCATTTTATCAAATGACTATCTAATGAACTGGGAAGATAGGCTGTGGACTACACAGCTGAGCTGTTTCACTTGCTCTCCTTCTGGATATGTTAACAGGAGCCCTTCTGCAGGGATGTGCTGTGCATCTCATCAGCTTCCTGCCATTTGAAACACGCTATGCTCGCATGTACAGCATCCAGCTTTAAGCACCGTTTCATAAGTGAGCAATAGATAGAACTTGCATATAGCTGATGTACACGAACTAACCCCCATGAGCCAACTCGGAGAAATCCCCACGAGTCTCAGCCCACATTAGCTTTCCTAACTTCTTCAAGCAATTAGCTCTGAGGTCTTTTCGTTGCCACTTGCATTAAAATTCACCTTTCCTTCCTGCTCCTTGCTAACTGCATTAGACTATTTATTTCATAGTACATTCTTGAAGCTTGGTAGTGACATACTAATATCAATGAACTATCTCAGCTTTTAGCAGACATTCTGGAAACTTAGAAAAGCTGCAAGCTGTTGGTTTCCTTAGTCAACTTAAAACATTCACAGCCCACTGTAAAGTGAATGAATGACAGCTGTAGTTCATTTTTCAGGGTGAAGGGTTTTGGAAGATGATAGTGTTTTCGCACTGGTAGGTGAGGGGGCAGCAGTAGCAATCAAGTTGAAGAGAGACTGAAAAGAATCACCAGAACTTTCACAGTGAAGTTAGTATTTTTGGTTGTTTACAACTCCAACCAAAATTGAGGACAGGTGGCATGTTTTATTTACCAAATAAATCTAGGTCTGACTTTCAAATGAGCATAGCATTTTAGGAAAAGCTTCTGCTCAAAAAATGAATCATGTTTATAAGTCTACTTCAAATAATACTGAACATCAGGACCTGGTCCTGAGAATACTTTATTACTCCTTGCCTGCCAGTTCTCCACTCTGCCATGGAAGCAGGCCAGAGACTTTGACAGGAGATGCAAGGCAAATTGAATTTGGAGTTCTCGAGTGGACTAGTCTGCCTGTGTTTCTTACATCCCTTACTCAGTAGCAGGTATTCATATAGAACAGACTGTGGAATCCTCTTGTCACATCAGGGCTCTAGTAATCTAAGTCCAGATTCAATAGATGGATGAAGATAGGAACATTAGAGAACAAGTCTGAAATCCCTACTTTTTATTCCTTCAAAATCACTACCATAACTTCAGTAAAGCTGAGATAAAATGTGCCTGTAAATGCTTGGATTAAAGACAACCAGATGCTCATAAAACTACATGAGAGATTAAATCAATATTTTTTTTATGAAAATGTCACAAAGAAATTCACAATGAACAACTTATTTAACACCACCAGTACCAAAATTACACACATAAGGTACAGATATTTCAGTGATGCTGCAGGACGCTGTGCTCTGCAATGCCATTTTCAGCACTATTCTGCACTGTTAAAATGCACTGTGCTCGTGGACAGGCAGAAGGACTCAGAGCAGCTACACGCACATGGTCATTGCAGAGCCAGGAGTTTCAGGAGGGCTGTGGGGGACATATGGGGACACATGGTGGCACACATGGGGATGGGCACAGGGTAAGTGGGAAAGGAAGAGGTCTTGCAAAGAAAGGGGTTGAAACAAGGGGACAGATTTCATGCTCAGGGAAGCAGAGGACAGAGTTGCATCATTACATAGAAGGGCAGTCACTAAATCACTGCTACTGCACTACCCCTGTTGTATAGGCACCAGTAGTGAACCTGTCTCAGAAGTCGAATCAGGACAATAAATAAACATCTTGACAGATATGTTGTGTATCACTCCTGGGTGAGTTGAGACATTTATGAATCAGGATTAATTAGGGCTCTCTGCTGCTTCAGGTTATAAGTCAGGCTTAGATAATCTAAAGAGGAGACTTTCCAGCTCAAAGGTGGTCACCATTTTCTTGTCATAGAAACTTTTGTTTGTGAGGATATGATATAAAATCCCTCATTAATCCTGCCATATCTCTGAACAACACCCTTGCTGTCAGTCTCTCATACTTCTTTCCAGAAAAGCTTGCCAGTTGCCCTGACACCGAACTGACTAATAGCGATGACATTAACAGCTGTTTGCTGTTGACAGATGCAATATTATACATAAAGTCACAGTGAGAAATTAAAAGGCTTATTTATTGCCATCTCTGTAGTTCTTCTTTAAAACTCAAAAGGTCAAATCTAGTGGCAACAACTAGTAGCAAATATTAACAGGTGAAATTAAAAAGACAGGTTCCCAAACAAAATGTGAGTTGGGATCTTCCTGGTCACTATAAGGTTTGAATACTTTGATAGCCATGAGGCTTGCATATCTGATTTGATAAGCTCCACTATAATCATTATTGAACACATGCTTTTACATTTAGGAAAGAACATACTAATATAAAGTGGAATCTGTAGCAGTCTCTATGGTTACAGACTAAAATTTTCTCATATAAGCCATCATCTTCAGATGCTTAAAATTTCCATATTTTAACTACTTAGACTGAAATTTTCCATCACTGCTCATTGTTTCTAGATGATTTCTCTAACAATTAGGTTAGCAAAGAATTCTAGCAGATTCTTGGGCCAACTATTGGAAATCTAGCAGGGACTTAATATTGTTATTTGCTACCATCCTTCCAAATGCACCCCCTGGTCTGATGACTTTAAAAGACTCAGATCATGTAGAGGCTTTGGGCTGAAAGCTCCAAATATAAAACCTTCAGTGGATGCACCAACCTCAGGCTGCCATTTTACACTGCCAGAACCACTTACCTGTGCATGTCTCCAAAATCCTACACTACTTGAGGCCCCATGAGGCACAGCAACGTTTCCATTCATCTATAGGGTTTTATCTGTGGGCTGAGGGTGCAGAAACAGACAAAATTTGTATCTGCAGTTCTATCACTGATATGTTATAAATAACTGGTCACAGGCTCAGCTTATCTTGCAATTGCCTGGCAAGAAAGATCTGTGTGCTGGATACAAACACCCCAAGTCAGAACAGTCATTCTGCAGGACACTAACTTATAGGAAAGAGACTTTTATAGAAGAGGATTCTTTATGCCTAAGGCTGGTATACTTTGAAAACATTGAAAGCATTTGCTTTCAACAGTCTTGAGAAAAACTGTTTCATCTCCCACCATCCCATACACTGCGGGGTAATCTGTACTCCCATCATCATGTAAGCTAAATTCTGCTCATCAAAATCATGTTATAGCATAGAAAAAGAGATCCTGTGCCTCATGTTTTGGGTCACGGGAGCCAAGATGATCTGGGTAAATCAATGAACTCTTTGGTCAAACCAAGCTCCTAGGCAACAGCTTTCTCTTTCTCCTGTGCCTTTACCAAGATTCCCTTCTTCACACATTCCTTCACCACTTGTTCTATTTCTCCAGAGAGTTTGGGTGGTTGTCTGCTAAATTTGAACTGTCTGAATAGTCAACTACTGCTATATATTACTGATTTCCCGATTTATTTTAAGCTTTTGAAAGTATTTACGAAATAAGTGACTGGTTGCTGCTCTTGTACATTGCAGGTGTCCTGTGGCTGTCAGTAGTGTCTGAGGTGTTGTACATCATGCTGTTAGTCGTTGGATTCAGCCTTATGTGCCTAGAGCTCTTTCATTCAAGCAGTGTGATAGATGGGCTCAAGTTAAATGCCTTTGCTGCTGTCTTCACTGTACTTTCAGGTATGAATCTCCCCTTTTCCTGTTGCCGTAGGAATGAGAACAGAACAAAATTCTAAAACTTTGAAAGAATAAAAATACGCAGCTGCAAGATTCATCCACATTTAGCCACCCCATTTTCACTGCAAGTTTAGTGTAGGGTAGCATAACAAAGTTATCTCTTGCTAGGGAGCATAGTCCTGAATTCCCAGTTACAACAGTTATTAGACCCACAGCATCCCCACTCCCCTCCCCACCCCCATCTACAGCATCCTCCTTTTTTCAGCAACATTACACTAGTTTTCTCATAGAAGGTGAAAAATGTATAATTTTGAAAAGTTTTTGCTTTGTTAATCCCGAGAAAATATGAAAGCTTGATATGCTAACTAAAAAGAAAAAAAAATTGTTCTAGCAATTACACCTCTAGGTGAGTTAAGGGGAAACCCTAGCAACCCCAAGAATAGAGAGAGACAAGTATATCCTTCAGAGTAGACTATTTTCAAGCTTGGCCTGTGCTTGGAGTCCTTCGGTGTATAAATTTAAGGAAATTCACTTCTCCAAAGGAAGGTATCAAATATAACTGTGTAGTTAAGGGTCTTTTCTCTCCTGAGCTGACTAAAAACCTCACAGTTCACAGAGCAGCTTCCCAGACATTACAGAAGCAGCCAGCAGCTGCTGTCAGTTGTGAGCACTCCTGCACGGGCAGGACTTCTGCAACGAAAGGCAGCAAGTGCACTTCACCCTGCTGCACTGCAAGCCAAAAGGGACTATAACACACAGGGCTCGTTTCTGTGCAGAAGTGTCTGTTCTCAGGGATTGTTTCAAACTGTGCGCTGCAATTTGTAGCAGAAAACTTGAATCAGAATTGGGTCGCAGAGGACAAAAAATTCTGGTAAAAATGCCCAAAGCATATTTTTCACCTCTGCATGTTGCTTGGATTAAAAAAATGTCCTTTCAGTTCAAATTTCAAAAACGAACAACACTGAATTCTTTAGAATGCAGGTAACTATTCCATGCCATTTTTCTTTTCTTTTTGCCATTAAGTGCAATTGTAAGTTTTGTAAGAACTATAAAGTTTTCTTTCACACATCTTTCTGTCCTTCATTTTTTCTTCCCCTTTACAAAAAAAAAAAAAAAAAAAAAAAAGGGACATCAGATTCCAAGAATAGGTTTTAAAGTTTTACAGGGGACAGTAATGGAAAAACAGGAAGAGGCAATAAAATAAATGCTGTTATTTTCAGTGACAAAAATATCTGAGGAAGGAAAGAAGACTACTTTTAGAAAGAGCCCATTTTCTCCAAATCTGAAAAAAAATGAACATTTTATCTGAAACATAATTTCCTTTGTTTTCCTTTCTATTTTTCTGTCCTTATTTTGTACAAGTGAAATCTTTTGGACAGGCAGTTTTCCTTATTCTAATTCTAAAATCCTGAAGAAAAAAAAAAAAGCTCCTCTCCACTGGCAACTCTACCAAGTGTTAATTCCTGAAAAGCATAAATTTGGATTGAAGAAAACTTCTGGCTCAGGATGTACCTAAAAATGGTATCACAGAGCAGAATCACAGAATGAGTGAGGCTGGAAAGGGCCTTTCAAGATCACATAGTTCAGCCCACCTAGCTCAAGAGAGCAGGTTTCCAGGACCCTGCCAGAGGGCCTTTGAATATCTCCAGGTATGGAGAGTTCACCACCTCTCTGGGCAGCCTGTTCCAGCGCTCAGTCACCCTCACAGTCAAAAGTTTTTCCATATGACGTCCATATCACATTTCCCACGTTTCAGCAATGTACCAGGTAAATGGTGTCTCTGGTAATATTTATGTGTGTGATATATTCCACAAGTAATATTTTCAGGAAATTTCCTCAAACATACTTTAAAATACATTGTATTTTCCAAAACTAGTTCCTTAATCTTTCCCATTACTGACACCTAGAAATAGCTGTGATCCTACAAGTTTAATGATCTCAAAATAAAAAAAGAGAAAAAGAAAACCCATGCAATCAGTGCTTCTGTTGCATTTGAAACATAGCATAAAATATCATAGAATTTCCAGAAAGAGAAGTTCACAAGGTATACATAAAATCCACTAAACCTATGGGTGGCATCAGGAACAAACAAAAAGTGTGTGAAGCAGCATAGGGAAAAAAAAAAAGCCATACCTTGAGGTCCTCTAGCTTATCCATTACATAACTCTATTGTCAGTACAGCCAGATAAGGGTCCTCCTCTGACCCTCCCTCATTAGGCAGAAAAAGCAATCAGTGACATGGCTTCATTTTGATTGCCGTGTTCGAGCAGCGCTGGCTGGTGACCTCCTACTCACCTGCATCAAGGGACTGTCATCCTGGACTCCCACGCAGGCCCTTCAAGTGAAAGGCTTGAACATTCCTGAACCCCCCATTAAGGTTTTGTATGATTGTAAAGAAGTGCTTTGCTGAAGGTAGTCCTGGCGGTGTCAGCCTTGCTGCTGGCTGTGAGTGACGATGACACGTCTCTGGGCAGCCTATCTGTAATGTTTTATCAAGGTTGAAAAGTTACTGACAGTAGGCATATGAACAGCAATCCACAAACTTTAACATCAATGCTGTAACTGTCAACTGGAGAAAAATACCCTGATTTAAAAAGTACTGCAGGCTCCCAACGAATTCTGAAAATTAAATATAGCCAGAACCAAGCAAGGTGCTTACCTGGTTGCTGTGCTCCCATTAGGCCGCCCACCCTGCCAATATCTCATTTCTGCCAGTGTGAATTGCTGCTTTCCACCTCCTAACTTCCCAGTGTGTCACACTAGCATGAAGCAGCTGAGCAAATCACTGCAGTTTCTTGCAATAAAATATCCTCTTTTCAGCTTCTATGGTTATTTCTATCAAATATGACATTTGTCTTGTTGAATGTCTCGCTTAACATACCCACAACACTAACATGACATTCCCCCCATCTCCCTCCTCCAGAATTGCCCTGAATCATCCTATATGCGTGGTGAGACAAACGAAGTTCATTAGACTCTGAAAGTAAACAGGAGACCAGAGCCAAATTTGGGCCTGGGAAGAGCAAACAAAGATTTTTCATGTGGAGGAAGGTCCCTGTAGAGCAGAATGGATGGTCAGAGCTAGCAGTAAGTAGTGACCTCAGTTGATGTGCAATGCACAGGCTGATGTTGTACTCTATTGCTGCAGAACATCAGAGTTTCAAAGTGCCTTAAACCATTTTGCAGCCCAAGAGCTTATTTGGCATCTGTAGGCCTAAGATCTATCTGGCACCAGGATGATCCTGCTCTGCTGTTGAGCTAACCATCCAAATCCATGCCATTCCTGAGCTCAGCTAGCATCAACATTCTGAACCACCTAGTTACTAACAGGGGACATCCCTGGTTGTTTTAGCTAGAAAATCCTGCAAGCATCAGAGCTGCTACTGGTCATCATTTCTTTTGATTTTCCTTAGATAGATGTCTTCCTTTAAAAATAAAGGTAGGTTTTCAGGTAGAGCAAACTCAGGCTTTCTTACGATCTAACTACCACCTATTCCTACTCTGCCAACCCACCAACAGCACTATTTTGTGAGAGTACAGGACTGTGCTCTGAGATTCTTTAATATCATAATAAGTAGACTGACTCAGACATTCTCTTACCTTCACCCAGTTGCAATTATCTCAGCAACACATAATGGTGTCACAAATGGTGTCTTCAACCCCATACAATCAGTAGTATTCTTGCGGTACGCTCCCACCTCATATCATCAGGAATACTGAGTTAACTTAAATTCCTTGTATAACATCCAAGACTTTTAAAGATTTAAATTTAGGATTTTTTCAGATAAAATATGGTTCTGTTTGGAATTACCATATTCAATCCAGTATTGCCTTCAAAAGTCTTTCTCCTTGCCTGAGGCCTGCCTGATGGGCTAAGTGAAATATCTTGTGGGTGGCATAGCTTTGGTTTGCAGCAGCAAGGTTCGTAGTGATGCTAATTGTGCAAGATTTTCTTCAAAGAGTTTCTCTCTTTCACTTCAACTGAGAATACAGTATGATGCAAAATAATGAGTTCTAAGCCACCCCTTTCCTCTGCCCATGCAGTTCCCTCCTCCACAGTAGGACAGAAGGCATAGAGTCCAACAGCCCTTCGCTGGAACATTCAAAGCATTTCCAGCAGTAGCTTTCTCAACAATCGTAAAAACCATTAGCATAAAAACCCTTAATAATTCCTACTTTTCAGGTCTCTTGGGGATGGTGGCACACATGATGTATACTCAAGTTTTCCAAGTGACAGTCAGCCTTGGACCAGAGGACTGGAGACCACATTCATGGGATTATGGATGGTCCTTCTGGTAAGTGTCACTACCAGTTAATATCTTTTCATTTTGGGGTTGTCCCATCAATCTGTTGGGCAATTCTGCATGTCATCTCCAATTCCAAGGAATATGCATATGAATTTCCAGTTGCCAAAATCCAAGGAGCAAAACCCACTGTGGACACACAATTGTTGTGGTGTTACAGGACAGTTTTCAGTAACTGTGCAGCAGCAGCTGTGCACATCAGCAGGTACATAAGTATTTAAAAATAAACAGCAGCCACAATTACCAACCCAGATTGAGCACTCTCATTGAAGTTCCATTTAGGTTCATAACTGCCATGACATTTCAGAGACTTAGCTTTTTTGTTTTTAATTCATGTTTCATTTGAACCTTACACTGAGATTTTTAACACAACTGCAGAGGAAGGCATACTGCTCCTCATACCATGATACTTCTCTGTGAACCATGTGGAGGAGTCTTGGAAAAACAGACATTTTGGAGAAAGGTTGTTTCATGCTTTGTTTAGCATGAAACAATGAACGAATATATTCAAAAATGAATATAGCTTGAAAGAATGAATATAACTTTTCCAGTTATACTCTGAAAATCACATAGAAATAATTTGGTCAAGATAGGACAGGTGTATTTTATTGCTTCCAACTTTATAAGAAGTGTAACAAGTAGAGGAGAATGCAGAGAACAGAATACCTGTGTCACAAACAACATTTATAGCCCTCCAGAGACATCAAACTCTTTGGATGGCTGGGGAAAACTCTTTTTTTTTTTCCATTTCTGAATATACTGCCTAATTTTAATTTCTTCTTAAAGCAGAGACAACAATCTTTGGAAAAAACAACACCAGAATATTTCTTAGGCAGAGCACTGCAGGGGATCATTAGTTTCTCTTTCACCCTTCACTACACTGTGTTTTATGAGAGGAATTATTAACATTTTAGTAACACATTACAAACTATAAATTGCGTTAGATTTATAATATAATTTTGTTTATTAATAAGTATTTATTGTGTGTGACAAATATAGTATGCACATATATCTAGAATACTCATAGGCATTTGTAATGATATTAGCTATATATTTATTAATACAGTTAAGCAATAATGTTATCTATTTATTTGTCTTTAGCAATCAATTTTATAATTTACTGAAATACTCAAAATTCAGAACGGTGCTAAATATCTAGTGTAATAAAGCGCTCATTAGATTAGTTTGCCCTTTCCTTGTGCAAAATAAGCCACCCCATGTCCCAGAAGAGGCACTGGCCACTCATGGGTCCTGTACAGCCTCAGGAGACCACCCAGGGCCCGTTAACTCTCCCCTCCACGGAGCAAGCAGCAGCACGCAACCAGCAGCAGCAACAGCGTTCTCGCCCTGCGCTGGGGCTCCGCAGCCTCAGGAAGGCCATGGGCTTTTTCAGGCCATGTCCGTGACCGGCAGCAGCCCTGGCAAGGAAAGCCTCAAACGCTGCACTGTCCCAGCAAGGCCATGTCTCAAAGCATGAGATTTAAATACCCTTATATCAGTACTGTCAACAGCAGTGTTACTCACAGCCTCCTGTAAAAACTATCATTGTAGCATCCTACTAAAGAACCTGTTAGAGCATGGAGAATTCAAACACTGCTGAAAAGTGGTGCCAGGGAACAATTTACCCGTGGCCAAGGGCCAGAGGGCATGAGCAGAGATCCAGACTATCAGCTTTCCACATGACAATGGAACAACTACTGTTTCTGGAAGTTTTTTTCCCCCTCTGTCAAATGGGAATGATAATTATTCCCTTCTTCAAAAGGAGGGATGGCTGCTTATGACCTATTTAGATTACTTAGGGTTCAAGGTGGTTTCAGGTTTCCTTGCAGTTGGTTATGAGCCCTGCTTGGAGCAGTTACAGCTTGTCCACAGACTCTGTGTGCAAAGTCCCTTGCCAGGTTTTCTTGTAGCTGGGTGATCACACATAGCCACAGGCTCCCTTTCCACTTCTCCATCCAATCATGGGAAACCTTCATCATCACGGAGTTCACTGCCATTTTTTCTGATTTGACTGCAACTGGCAAACAGGTTCAAAAATTATTAGGAAAGGTCTGCCTCCACACACCTCCTCACCATGGGATTCCCTAAAGGACTGCTCTTGCACTTTGAAATTGAAATTATTGAAATAAACCATTTTTGTTTATTTGAACTTTTTTTTTCCCCCAGAACTTTTCAGTTCTTGAAAATGTGTGGGTTTTTTTTCAACTTTGTCTGAATTTGAAATGGGGAATTGCTTCCCTGCCTGTAAAGCATTTGCAGAATAGGAGAACAGCTCATGCTGAGAGCTCTATTTATAATTCTTATTTATAAGATAATGCTACTGCGGCTGTTTTTATCCTGTGCTGCATAATTTATAACATCAATATATTTTGTATAGACAAGGTGCAACAAAGGAGTAGGTAAAGCGTGTAGGTGACACCGATAATTAAATTAGTTAGCAAAACATTACAAACTATGTACAGCCGGAATGAAGGGCCGAGTGTGATGGCAAGGGGAGACTCTGTGTGTGCTGGAGAACTTCCTCTGGTCTAAAATACCAGTGCTCTAGGCATTACACTTCCCTGCACAACTTCCTCCACAAGTTTGTTACTGCTCTATACATTTCAGCACTTGCGTGCAAGTTTCTGAAATACTTCCAAGGGGGCCCAATGTGTGTTAAGACTCTCCTCTCCAGTGTACAGAGTGTTTAGGTCAGTGCTCTTCCACGTGGTTCTCCATGGGATGAAAGTTGTGTCCAACCCCATAAGAAGAGCCAGAATATCCCCTAGAACACAGGATCAATTGAAGTACACATGAGGATAATAGGTTTGTCACTGCTGACCTACGTATATGGTCACATCCTATGTATGTGTATCGCTTGACTCCAGAAATGCAACATGAGCTACTGTCTTAACCCAGCTCTGTCTGGTGGTTTCTCTTTCCACAGTCTGGCATGGGGTTCTTTCACCTGCTGCATGGCGGCCTCCGTTACCACCTTGAACTCTTACACTAAGACTGTCATTGAGTTCAGACACAAGCGCAAAATCTTTGAGCAGGGCTTTCGAGAAGAGCAGAACTTCCTAGACCAGGAAGCCATCAAGTACTTCAGAGAAAGGTCAGTGCAGTCAGTCTCTCGGTCAGTGGAGGCTTTTGTGGTCTCTACTAGTCTCAGAAAATCCAGACTCTCACCCATTTCAGCAGATATGGGTGAAGTCTCTGAGATACTTGGAGATGTGTGTTAAAGAGAAACACAGAAGTTCCTACTGGATTTGTTTTTTCTTAAATTTTGTGATGTGCCAGTGCCTGCCATTTCTTATATACTCATTAAAACCACAAGACTGGCAAGGCCTTATAGTATGTGTCCGATTTGTAGCATTTCATGAGAAGTTATGCTAAAAATACAAGCAGATTTTCCCTCTCCCATCAGGGAAAATTACAGAATTATAACAACTGTTACAACCATCCATTCTCGGCACGTTTAATGAGCACTTCCTATAGTCCTACCACTGCTTTGATGCTGTTTCCAGCCACCTCCAAGCCTCACTTGAGCTGCCATCTTCCATACTCACATTCTTACAACCCATCCTGGGCTCCTCCACACAGACAAGCTCATATCTTGTTCTGCACGAGTATGTTCCCCTGCAGAAACAGGTTCACACTGTCACACACGCTGCTACCAGGGCTGTAAATTCAGTGAAGACCCTGAAGGCCAAAACTACTCTCCACAGACCAGCTCTCCTTTTAAATACAGTTTGCCCTCACATACCCCATACACTGCTCAAGGCCATGCACTGTCCATCTGCCTGCACTACCTACCTGCAAGCACAGCCCCCCCACAGCCACACAGAATGGCTCCCTACCGACCCTGCAGAAATACACCATACCCTTCCACGTCCACAATCTCTAGCCCTTGGCTCTCAGAACTCATCCATCTCTCTCTGTGCACACACAGTCTGTTTTCCTTCCACTGCTGCTTTACATATATGAAGTTCTTCACCCTTCTACCTGTTCTACCACACTGCTAATCCTGGTTTAGATATTTCACCGCTCACAAACCCTGGAAGTCTCTGAATAT
Source organism: Tinamus guttatus (assembly GCF_059628265.1). Taxonomy (NCBI): domain Eukaryota; kingdom Metazoa; phylum Chordata; class Aves; order Tinamiformes; family Tinamidae; genus Tinamus; species Tinamus guttatus. The sequence goes on along the minus strand of NW_028288706.1, from coordinate 5,314,518 downwards.
GCCTTCTTTAAACAATTGCATAGCTCTTCAGCATATAACTATATGTACGTATATATACATATATATATACACGCACACATACATACACCCCCATGCACACAGGACCCAGTCTCTCCATCCAGCATGGCTCACACATTTTCTGCACAACATCTTGGCATATGCATTGGTGTCCCCCTTCATACACATTAGTAACCTCCCACACACTATATGGCCTCCAATCTCCTTCTGTATTTGGCCCACAAAACACCAACCACCCCCTCCTAGCACATGCTTCCCTTCCCTCACGCTCTTATACACACACAAATCATTCCCCTACACAAGTACATACATCAGCAGTGATCTCTACCTACTGCTTGCCCAGTGGAACCATCAGCTACATGTCAAGGATTTGGCCTTCTCAAAAACATGCTGGTCAGTCTCTGTGAGAAAAACTGTGGCCTGTCCATCCATCTCCTCTGTCCTTCCTGCTACCACCCAGCTCTCTTCTTTTGTCTTTACCAAAATGAAGGCCACCCCCCTTCCCCTTATCCTCGTCTGAGTGGGGTTTACAATGTGCCTTGACATGAGCTAATGCAGTAATTACACACATGGCAGTGGAAACAGGGAGCCCATCAACTGTTCTGGAAGGTGCTGATGCGTCGCATGGTAGTTGCTCCACAATCAGAATAGAACAGACTTTGCAGGGTCCTTCTGAAATGCCCTTGTGGCTCAGCAAGTGGGATGTAGACATGCCATGCTAGAAAGTATGTTTTTCAGAGTTCTGCTAGAGATAACACTGTGTAGCCTCTTCTTTACACTATGCAGATATATGGGGATAACTGCTGCCCTCCTTTGATGAGGAGCTTGAGGCTTTGCTTTAAATTGTAGAATGTGAAGAACACACAAACATTGACCCCAGATACAAGGAAGTGGGGAATAGATTCCCCTTCTCGTTGCATGGAGAAAGGAGGTCCGATAACTGCAGGAAGAAGGCTTACCAAAAGTCTGTTCTTGGGTAAAGATCATTTAGGGGCATAAGGAGGATTATTCCTGTTCTGCTGGCAGGTGTGGCTGTTTCTCGGTGGTAAACTCAAAGACAGATTTGGAGTCAACAGAGATTACTGTACCAAATATGAGAAGTTCTGAGCAGGAGAGACCTTCCATGCTTATTACTTTGCTTGCATTAGCTAAGGCTCATTAATAGGCTCTGTTATTGCAGTTACTCCTCTGCCAAATTACAAGTTCTTACATTGGAAGGGTCATTGAAAGGATTCAAATGACCAAGATCTTCCTAGTTTTGTTTTTAGATGTGACAGTGTCTTTTTTTTTTCTTTTAATTCTTTGGAGGGAAAAAAATACACAGTGAGGGGAAATTGGTCAGCATGTGCTTCGAGGAAAATCAGCAGCAAGTGATGGGAAAACATTGACTGAATTATTGAAATCAGAATTAAAGGTGACAGAATGACAGAACTGTAGGCAACAGAATGCACTGAGTTATAATGGGAAAAGTTAAGGGAACTTTATCAAGTAGCACTACTACCCTTTCTGGAACAATAAATAGCAAAGAACGTTAACTGCATGGAAGACTGTAACCCCCTCCATCTCTCCATGTTTGTATTGTGTGTTTCTCTCCATCTGACACTTCAAACTCTCCTGTTTTTACATACGTGTACATCAACACCACCTCATCATCTCCAACCCATATCCCATTGGAGTTGCTGTAACCTCAGCGAGCTTCATACCAATGCATGAGTTAATCAGGTCAGTGCTAACCTTGGTCCATAAATAATGACAAGCCGAATGCAGCAGTAAGCGCGGGTTCAGGTGTCCTGGGAGAAACCTGTGCACCCAGCAGGACATTTAAAAACAGATGCCTTAGGCAAGATAAAAGTCCCACTTCAGCCAGTGTGTTCTTTACCTCTCCATTATGTGCATATGTATATTTATATATATACACACACACACAGATATGTAAATATACACCTCTCCTTTTATAAATATATACACGAACACACATAAATATACATCAAATCACACAAAACTACCTCCATACTAGACAAGGTACATAAAGAACAGCCTGTTCCTTGTGACTCCTCTGTGTCCTGGTCTGAGCTACCCTGTGTTGTTATGTTTATCTGTATGACTTGCCTTCTCACAGGCCCGTATATTTTGTTCCGTCCTTGCAGCACATGCCACATCTCCACACATTTTCAGTCTTTGTAATCAATTCACCTGTTGGTCATATCCTCCAGTCCCCTTCACAGACACTCAGCCAACACAGCCTAGTGCATCGTATTCCCAAGCACCGCTGTGTACATACAACTGCCTAGCACACACCCAAACACTTCTGCAACAGACCCCCTTGAGAATGGAAGTGCTCTTCATAGAGATGGCCTAAAACATGTTTACCCTGTGAACATGCTCTTCCTACCCATGGTATGGGCATAGGCGCCTCAGGCAACTCTCAGGTCCAGTATCATACACAGAGCTGGCATCACTCAAACGTCTTGTACACAATATCCCCCTGCCAGTTCCCTGCTCATCCTTCAGCCGAAGGCTCAGCGGACATCCCAGCACATGCCCTTCAGCTATGACTATCTTGCATCTCTGTACTCATAATGACAACGTTCTTAAAATGTTTTTTAACTAGTGTTGTTGGTATGTGGATCTCAGCTTCGCTGTCAACTAATGTACTTCGTGATTATGACTTTGCTCTTTTATTTCACATGATTTTAATTGTTGTATTTGAATACCTAACCAGAAGCCCAGAGAGAGCGTTACCATGGGATCATTCCAGAGATCTAAAGCTATGTAGCAATATATGCACTTTTTTTTCAGTTGACATCCTCATAATTGGCTTCACTACTTTGACCTGGGTATTCTTTGCCAATGCAGCGGGTTGTGAACAATTAGTAACAGTATTTTCATTTGTTTTACATCACCAGCAAAGTGCCAGCAGTCCCAGCAAGCACACAGTTTCCTCTCTCTCTGTCCTTCCTTTGCACAAATAGAACTTATATTCACCTTCCTTCCTGCATGCAGATCCAGGGATACTTCAAATTCCCTCCTACTTCTACACCTCCACATTCCATTCTGTATCCTATAAATAAATCCTTTCGGCCTCTCTTCCCTTGCACACATCCTTACCCCCATCTACGCACGTTCCTCTACCTGAGCACACCTTGTACACACGCAGCTAGTCTGTGTGCTGAGCAGACTAGATGCAATAGGCAGGTTTTTTTGAAAGCTAAAGCTTTATCATTATTCTCCACAGCTGCAGTTTATCTTCTAAAGACAGGGAAGGAGTTAGACCCCATTTCACCTGACAGAAATTCTCTGTTGGAACATATTTCTGCAGGTCCCTGCTCACAGAGAAGAAAACATTTCTTTTATGAAAAATACTGACAGTAAAACATCACAAATATCGCAACTATTTTGTCAAATGTAGCATCACTCTGTTTCAGTTAATTTTGGTTACATATAACTGCATCACCTTGCTAGAGGACTCCTTAAGATTCAAACTGAAGATTTACTAGAGATTAGCCTGTAGACCTCTTCCTGCTCCATGAAAGTTCCCAATTCCAAAAGCGTGTGCCACATCCAGCAACCAGTGCAGAGGTGTCATGGGGGGGACAAGCCCAGTCAGACTCTTTCTGCTCCCTCCCTCCAGATCAGCTCACCCCATCCCCTCCTCTAGTGCATGGGCCTGGCCTTGCACAGGCTCCACTACTGCCACCTCGGTCTGCCTGTTTCAGATTTAAAATTTAAGTAAAAGGCAAAATTGGAGAAAAAAATAAGAAAAAAAAAATTCTAACAGGCTTAAAGCAGTCAGGGGGACATCCCTTATGGAACACACTCTACAGCAATAAAGTTGCAGACTATGTGCTTACACAGGCACATCCTACTTCAGTGACTGTGAGCAACCTCAAAACATTCTGCTGTCCTTAATCACTGAGATAACTATTTGAAGAGCTGCTAAAAATGAAAGATTAATGGTGTTATTTTCAACAATTCTTTCTCTCCCAGGTCTGGCATATTTTAAAAAGTCTAAAATAAAAAAAGACTATGCAGCTCACACTATGAAATCAGGGGACATTTTAGCCCTTCTGTGTTCACAGTAACTCAGGGTAGAACAAGGGGATGAGGAGGACTTGGAGGTATGATTCCTGCATTAAGCATTCTGGAAAACTACCCATAGAAGTCACGAAATCTCAGCTTCTAATCTTTGTTTTCTGTTGCCTTTCCTTTTTCTATTGTTTTTCCTTTGCCTGAGTATTTTTCAATTTTTTTTCCTCAACTTTTTCGATTTTTGGTTTAAGTAGGCTTCTGTTCACAATAGCTGTGCAGTTCTCCTTTCATCTGTTTCATATGAAGTTGTTCTTGCTCCACATATCTTGAGCGTGGTCCTTCATCTACAGTTCACACCAGCTAGCACAGGAGGTGTCACTCCACATGGGCTTCTACTTCACTCTACTTCTGAGGATCCTTGCGGAGGAGTTGGGAGGCTGGGGCACCTGTGTTCTCTCATTGCATACCCTGTGAAACAGCTAAATGTCAACATGCTGGAACCTTCTTTTTAGCTGCTCTGCAGTGTGGTCCAGGGCAGGGAACCAGGAAACTGCCCTGACCTCCCTCTCTTTCTTCTCTGCCTTGCACAAGCTCAATTGTAAGGTCATGGGATGTTGAAAGTCTTAGGCATGAGGCAAAGTTGGCCCTTCCAGTGCAGCACCAGCTTTGATGCACCTGAACTGTCAAATTTTAGGTTTCCTTGTGTAACTTCATACATGCAACTGCCTAGTTTGGAGGTTCAAAAAGAAGCAGTAAGAGGAAGAAAAGATGGAAATCAATAGTAGATGCAGCAATTTTAGCAGCTTTGCTCAGCCTATTACTGTGTTAGAATTAGGGCACACTCATAATACAAGAGCTGCACTTGGTATTCAGACCAGCTGGCTACAGTGATGCTAGCACGTCAGCTCAGGCAGGGGATAGGCCACTTGGGCTGAATGTCTTCCCTAGGTTTGTCCCCAGTTCTTCTGCTTTCCTTATATACTCAACAAAACATTTTTCAGCCATTCCCTCTTCTTTCCCTGCTTCCAGAACCCTGGTGGACTTAGATTTCAGATAAAGAAAGCAAACTTTTCTCTTTCCTTCTTCAACATGCCAGAGGAAGGCCAGATGCTAGCAGCAGGAGGGGGCTCTGGAGCAACTGTCACAGCACAAGGAGGACTGTAGCTACCAGAGGAAGAATCTAGAGCAATGGAGCAAAGGGGCTTGGGACAAGAGCAGGGGAGAACTGGAACTTAGGGTCAGGCAGAGGGGGTTTGAAAGGATGGGTGAAGCTCTGCGTGGAGAGGAACTACTTGCCTGGGCAAGGAATGAGAACTTATTGCAGTGATATGAAACAACTTGAATTAGCCACTGATCTGCTTTGCTGCTGACAAGAGCAGCAGCTTTGGGAAGTGCATCCAGATCTAGATAGGCTGGAGGAGGCCGGAGGAGTTGAGTCCCATCAGAACTGCAGAGGAGGGGAAGGAGGTCAGCCCACCTGGGAATCAGTGGCAAAGGGAACCCTAAGGATTGCTATAGCCTTGTCTCCAGCCTGGTATCCAGCCTTCTGTTCCCTGTTTAATGCAAATTTCACTTACTAGGCACTGTTCATCCAACATGCATGCTTGGCAACTAAATCTGAAAGGTTCAGCCTTCCAGTTAACTCATCCACAACACAGTATTTGCCAACCTACAGTTGCCCATCCACTACTACAGCACTGCAGCTAGTTTCACTGCGCTGGCCTTGGTGACTGAGAACTTGCTCTGATCTGCAAAACCAATTCAGCATTAGGGAGATGCCACTGGTGAAATTCTAATGTGAACTGAGTTCAAACTTCCATTGACACCAGTGCAGACACAAATGTCTCCTCGGGGATTTGAAAATGCAGTTTTGTAATGCTGGGAGCAGGTGGAAGCAGACATCAGGACCAAAACTGTAGCAGAGATCATAAATCAGAACTATTCCTGATCCACCAGCATTTCTCTAAGGTACCTTAATTTTACCTTTTTTTCTCTCTAACTTCATTGCACTCATATAAAATGATGTGCAGATCACAACCTATATTTTCCAAAGACATATCGGCCTTTTGCTTTGATGTCCACCTTGGTCACCCAGATATTTGAATAGATTTTGAGCTGGTGAGTTGCAGAACTTCCCATGTCCAGAATCAGTGTTTTTTCATATGGACATCAATAAGAATTTCAAATCTGCTCATTCACCTTTCATTAGCACACAAGAATGAGTGTAACATTCTACTCTGGATTTATTCTGTACTTTATTCTGCAACACAGGAAGTTTTATCTGCAGAGCTGTTCCTTCTGGAAAATTACACGGACTGGCATTTAATGGTGTAGCACTAGCGACATACCCACTTCCATCACACATGTACTGTACAATGTTGTTAGTCCCCGACGTTTAGATTCATCATGAAGAATGAAAGAATGGGAGAGACGCAGCCCTGAGCCCCTCATTTCTATTCCCATGGCCTCTTTAACATAAGCTTTCCCCTGAGATGGGCAAGGCCAATGGAACCAAGTCCTTCCTGAGACCATTACGATCACCATAATGGGCCTGGCTGGCTATAGATGGAGGAGCCCAGGTATGTTGTACTCTTACTGATTTTCAACCTTCCATTTCTGTGCATTTGGGAGCAGCATTTGTTTCTGTTAAAAGTGCTACTTCTATATTCTCTTTTCCAGGACTGAGGAAGAGAGGGCTGAGGCTGGGGACCTGAGGTTACAGTGCCTCCATAGCTGCTCCCCAAATAGTAAGTGACCATGGCTCCAAATATGTCCAATACACAATGGCTTGTACCATCCCCATGATGGTTCCTTGGGGTTAAGAACAAGGTTTGGAGTAGGAACTTATGAAAATAGAGTTTTGTACTTTACCCAGTGTTACCCAAATGATAATCCACTAGCATATAAACAGCACAGAATTCTCCAGGGCTCAATTTAGGATGTGTACATATCCTATAATTTGATGTTATCTCAAGAAGCTGTGACTTCACAGTAGTTTAAAACATGCTTTAATTTATATCTGCATAACTTGCAGTATCACTACCTTTTTTATTCTCTATCTATCACCAGTTCATGATAATGCATGCTATTGAATATAAAACAACTGAAAATAGCTATTGGTGGGCAATGTGATTAATAATGTCATTTTTCTTGTGCTTCTCTTAATTTTTATTCAGAAAAAAAAACACTATGTTTTTCATCATTGCAAAAATTCTTACTCTAGGCTATGTTTGATGGAGGTTCTATCGATGGAACAATTTTGGAGCATGGCTCCTGGCCCATTGTGGATACTACACTTTTCCTTTACTCTCCTGGAAAGATGTGTGCAGTTTTTTGCATTAATTTCCTTCCAGAGAAAGCAAGTGATTCTTCATTTAGCAAAAGGGAGAGCTGGGAAAGTGACCTGCTTGTCAGAGCTCTAAGATTTACTCTGCATTGTTAAAGTGTGGAAACCTCAGAGCATTTCACTGCCTCTGTCTTTATGATATGCACCTCTCAGCTACATACTCATTGAAACATCATACCCACAGTCCTGACAACTGAGGTTCCTGATTCCTCATCAGACCTGTTAAATAGTTCTCTAGCTCCATGTCCTTGCAGGCCATCTTACTATAGGCATGATAGTACTAGCATTGCACTCAAGCCTGGTTTGTCACCAACTCATTTGGTAACAGATCCTCTTTAAAATGTCATGTCAGTCAGAGGCCTCTCCACAAGCAGATGCACATCCTTCATTTTCACAGGCAGAACATTTTTATTAATATGAAATTGATCTGGGTCATTAATTCCAAAGAAAATTCCCAACATACCACGCTATTGACTAGTGTTCGAACGGGCTTGTCTCATCATGAAGACTGTCTTTGTTTCAAAGAAAAGTAACAGCTCTTGATACTGGGAGATATTTCAGGGAATAGAACAAAGATTCTATTGGTCTTACCGCCAGCTCCACTCCAGGACTTGGGTACAAAGGACATGTATCACTTCCATAGTAGTGCTGGCAGCTCTGGCAGCTCATCAAGTGAGAAGATAGATATCCAAATTACCTGGTGCTCTTCATTCACTGCGTTCAAGTTAGTGGTTCAAGTTAGTGTCTTGAATTACAATCAATTATACCTGAAAGCAAAGAAAAATTACATTTTCCCATTGCTGCTATCGCTTAATGATTTAATGCAAGCATTATGCAAAAATGTGTACTTTCAGCTCATTAGACCTCACGATAATGCTATGTTCTTATCAGTAAAGACTATTTCAATGCTTTGACTAAAATGTTACACACACACATGGAATGTAGCATGATCTGGAGAGAGGGAGAAAAAAAAGACTGATAGATGTGAAGTTTAGTGCACGTAAAGAATTTCTGATCAGTATCACACCTTGATATTATAAGAGTAGATGCAAACCCAAGAGCATCCCCCCTTAACTGTAAGTTCATTTTCTTTCCTCTTGCTCTCACATACTTAAGTAGCTTCCCTAAAATATTCCAGTTCCCTTTTTCTGAGTGATGTTTTAGAATGAACTGTGGAGTCACTCCTTCATTTTGACTGGAAGCAGGTTTCCCAGTCACCATATAAAATATCTACAAACCCAGCATTCTGCTTTTCCTAACAGTACAACCAAAATCATCCAAGAGCCCTCCCACTTTTTTCCTAAATTCAAAAGGTAGGGCAAAAGATCAGCCTTAATTCGGTGGCCTCACAAAGTGGAAAACCTGTGATATGCCATTATTTCCCTGGAGCAGTTAACAAACCTCATAAATCAATTTAGAAAGTGAATTAATCCAAAGATGTGACTACCAGTAATTGATCATTGTTTAACTCTGTAACAAGATTCATAACCAGACAGTTAATATCTCTAGGTCAAACTGAAGACAGGAACTGAAATATTACAAGCAAATCCAATAACCTACAATGATATCAGAACTTCCACACCATTAGGGTCACCACATTTTCCCTGAGGAGAAAAGAAATGCCTTTTAAGCTGGGAGAGGAAAACCAGGCTAAAGAATTGTGGCCATTGTTCAACATCACCTCAGTTTCATATCACTTACCTACTGCATCTGATGCACTGTGACTGCATCAGATCAGGTTTAAGAAACTGATGTGGGTAAGTTCTGTTCCAAGTTCAGAGTTTAGTTATGAATGCAATTTTCACTTTAGAAACTTCATTATTCATGTTTACTAGGGAAGGAAAAAAAAAAGTTACTGCTGCTCAAGATGGCACAAAGCCTCACGACCTTGAGATGAAAAGTCTGCTTCTTGGAACAATTCTTGTACTTCATCAAGTCATAACATGCCTGTACCTGACCAGAGGATTCTTTGTGTTGCTAGCTTCAGACATTCCTGCTATTTCTGTACCGTTACACAAACGTAAATGCTAAAAACGTGACAATGAAAACGTTGTATTTAAACATATAAACACATGCATACTGCACAGCATCCACAATCCCTTCTCAGTGCTCGGCTCTTGAGTTCAATATCATCTCAATTTTTATTTCTTGGATTGAAACCACAGATTCCTCCTTAGAAAAAGGCCAGAAAAAAAAAAAAAGGTTGTATTTTGCAAACTGTTGCATTAACTGGTTATTTGTGAACTTTATTAGGAATTACAGTTCTTGGTGCTTCCTCCTGACCCTGTGAGATTGCAGTTGGGTGACTATAGACAGAGCAGACAAATGTAATTATGTCTGTTTTGGACGACACAAAGAATAGCTCTTGAAATTACTGGATGCTACACCATAAGCCTTGGATTTTACTGCCTGAACTTCAAGGCGGTAATTATAGCACTCTTGTCCTCTGTTCGGCATAGCCATTCCTACAGTGATAAAGCCAAACTGTTTTAACACAAGACAGGAAATGGGCTGGGAATCCTCTCTGGCAACGTATCATGATGGAGGCTGAGACAATAACCCGCATTCTGAGTCCGGACCCACACATGACTTTGCACAAACTCCCTGCAATATGGGCAAGCAAACACCATGCTTCAGAACTGTCTGCTGAGAGCCTGTTAGGGACAGGGCACGACAGGCACATCACAGATTCACAAGATATCCAGCCTCCTCATCTCTGTAACTGTGTGCAGTGCCAGTTTGTGAGAGGAGACAGGACATAGCAGTTATACTAACCTTGTTGGAAAACTTCCTGGTGACCAACGCTTTCTTTATCATTGTGGGATTGTCTGTAGTGGGGCCAAAATCTCCAAAGCTGCTCACAGGGCCTGTGCTGTGTCAATGGATTTGAGCTCTTCAGCTGCATCACTAACAAGTGTGGCAACTCAGCACAGTGTAGATTCAAAGCTGTTTCTCCCCAGGAAACATTCTGTATTTCTGCATCTAGAAAACAGAAAGCATTGGGAAAGTCTCAGTGCAGTTCCAAAGTTGTGCACTTACCTTGGCTTTCATGAGTTCACTCACAGAACTACCAGAACTACTACCCACTTCAGGGAGACAACGGCACTTGAGACTACCAGCATCTGCCTCCCCACCTGGCCTAAGTAAATAATCAAAGGCATCTCATATTGAGGATAAACAACAGTCTTCTGCCAAACCAAAGAAACCAAAGCTGCTTTCTTTCCTTAACACCAGCCCTGTTTTTTTTTCCTCCTCTCTGAAAGCTCATCTCTTTGGTTGTATGCCAATTAGTTGCAAATATGCAAACAAGGTCATTATACTCTATGCATAAGAAATGCCATGCAGAGCTGCAGCAAAATGATCAGTGATGAGGCTCAAAACCCCTGCAAGGTAGGAAGGTGCTATAATTTCTATTGATAGGAAAGCAAGCAGGCAGCAGTGAGAAACGTGTTCAAGGTCACAAGAAGTACATGCTGCAGCTTCAGACTCACCTTTCTGCATCCTTTCTTAATGCTTTAGGAAGGGGACTGTCATGGAATTTGGGTCTTTGAACCGTAATTTGGAGACAGATTCTGCATGTGGAAAAAACATCTATCTCTACCTTCCACCTGGCTTTGAAGCTTCTCTACTGCCTGCTCATAAAAGTTTGCTGGCAACATTCATGCTGCTTTTTTCACATGTTCCAAAGTGTTGATTGTTTTTGTAGAATAAAATGAAAGGGATGTAAACAAGGAAGTGCAAACTCCAAAGGCAGATATTCTAGCCACAAAATATCACAGAATCACAGAATAGGCAGAGAAGATTAGTATGGATGTTTTAGTACTAACATTATTTATTAATATTAGCACTAAATTATTATGCATTTGTCTTCTGGCAGTGGCAAGCAACAGGGGACAAGGCCTCTCCATTTGGAGGAGCCAGTGTTGTGACAGTGGCCTGTTAATGGCATGAACAGGACAGAGGAAATGCCATGCTGAGCCAGATCAATCACAAAAATGACATTATCCGTTCTGATTATTCAGGGGTCTGCTTTTGTCAAACAGGAAACTGCACTTCAGAATACAGACTGACCTCTGCGTTGCCAACAAATTTGCCATCTGCATTACTCTAGCAGGGGCAATGTGAGAAGAGCTTCATATATGAACTTTTCATACAGAGGTTGTCCTGCACCAGCAAGACATTGGACCATGTAATCAGAAGTTGTTTCTTACTGCTTATTTCAACTAGCATTTTGTTTTTTGAGGGCCTTGCCAGCTGGCCTCGCTTCGAAATGCTCCCAGGCTATTTTCATTTGGACCAGACTGTATAAATAAAATTCACTCATCCTCAGATACCATTCTATCTTTTGTCCTCTTGAAAAGATATAACAGAGCATCTGAGCCTCACTGAAAGAAAAGGAATTTTAGGGAGTGCTGCTATAGAGGAAGACACTACAATTTTTCAGTAGAAAAAAGGAAAAATAAATACTAAATAATGACAAAAGACAACAAGTGCTCATCAGATGAGTCATTTTAGAAGAAAAAGGCTGCAGGATTGAGAACACACAAGAACAGCCAAGCCAGGATCAGGATGGGATCTCCGGTTGCTCTGCTAGTGAGAGCTGGCTATGTCTAGAGAAAGCCCACAGTGTGCCATCAAGAGTCCTGGTGCTAAAACATAGCTTAGTGGTCTGGTTTGAAGGACCTGGTTAATTCAAACGAACAAACAGGCTTGGGCTTGGACCCTCACATCCTTCTTGTTCATATAAACAGTACCTACATGCATGCTGTAAAATTCTGGAGAGAAGCCATGATGCAAAGAAGTCCATGATGAAATACATTCAATTCTTAGTATCACTAAGGTAATTAAAATTATAAATTTCATTTAAAACTTGACCATTTTTCTTGGTGAAGTGCATCAGTGACTTCCGTGGATAATTTCTGCTAGAAAAATTAATATGATTAAGCTATCAGTTTCCAAAAAGTGGCCCCAAAATGTAAATCTCATCAGAAACTGATTCCCTAGGAGTCTTGATCAGGGTAATGCATAATTCTACATTAAACCCTATGATGCTTATCATTAAAATGCTGTACTCCTTTAACGGGGTTTAAACGTGTCTAAACTGGGAGCACTGAAGAGCTCTAGCTATATACTGGCATTCCCTATTCCTCCAGAACTGGCTTTTAAGTGTCACTTCATAGTCAAACACAAAGTTGGTCCTTATACACCAATATTCCCAGTCATATTTTATTCATGCCAAACTTACCTTATCCCAAATTTCTAAACACTCTTAATAGGCCATTTGCTGTCTTTTTTGACCTCAGCTTTCTCTTTCAGATGCTCAGTGCTGGGACATCGCAGTGCACTGGTGTTCTCGTTATGCCAAGCTGTAGTGCAGGGATAAAAAGTTTCACATTAGGATGTTGCTGTTATGCATTTGTTCGCTACCATGATACACTTTGCTGCTATTAGACTCCAGACAGCAACTGTACCTGCTTTCAGGCATGTGTATGTCCATGCCACTTCTGTCATCTCCCCTAGTCCTGTCCCACCACTTGATAGGATGTGCCCGTTCCTTAGACCAATGTGCTTGGGGCCTGCAGGACACATGAAAGAGGCTCGGGTGATCGCTGTTAATACAAGGGAAAAGGGAGAGGCATTAGAAAAATTACATAAGGTTACAGTAACAAAGCTAAAGAGGAGAAAGGGATAGCTCAAAAGGGGCAAGATAAGAGCAGGAAACAGCAGATTGACTATCTGGCATAATTGCTGCCTGGTATTTGAGGTAGATCAATCCAGAATCCAGGACATGAAGTTTTCTCTCAAAAATGGAAGAAAACATTGAAAATAAATCAATTTTTAGGAAAATACGAAAGTCAATGTTTTGACAGCGTGGGCACTTTAGGAGGGTCATCTGACACAGCGTAGGCCTTGAAAAAAATCCTTTTCTCCTCATTATCACCCCGCAGGAATTTTCTCTTGCTTCCATCCCACAGCTCCTCTGCCATCCTCCCACCCCTGCCTGTCTACAGTAAGATTTATGCAATGAGCCCCTCCGTGCTTCATTCTAAGGCACATTGTTCTTTCTTCTACTTTAACAAGATAACCCAAAGATTTGTAGATTTTAAATAGAGTTCAAATGATTCAGAAGAAAGAAAATCCACTGCAATTTCTTGGTTGCAAGAGCCGCAGAAAGAAGGTGGCCCTGGGTTTTCAGGCTACTTTTGTTTAACTCCAAAATCTTGTACTTCTGTATAACTCCGCTATGAAGAGTCTGCACCAGCTCAGCAGGCGAGGGTGAGGCGCAGCCGGCAGACAAGGTCACTCTGGCAGCAGGGAACGTGCTTTATATGCTGAGCAGCGCCGGGCTGGAGCAAGGCAGACAACAAGGACTTGACGCATTTGAAGTGCTGCTCAAAGTTGAGTCAAGGATTCTCCTTGTGGAGGTGCATGACAGCTGCAATCACCTTTCTATTTCATGTCAGCAGTGATTTCCAACTCCAGGTTCTTGCAATTCTTCATGTAATTCTCCCTGTAATTTATTCAGCTCGTAGTGATTCATTACACAAAAAAACCTCTCCAATGAAGCACTAAGGTTATAGAACTAAGATGCACTCTTGCTTTACTGAAACCAATGGGATTTTTGATCCTGGCCTCCAGGAAGCCCTTGCCTACTAAAATACTCCAGAATTAAAGGTCTCAGTTCTGCCTGCATTTTCCTCTGTTTAAATCCAAACTGACATTTTGCTTTAACAAACTTCAGATTTCTTCTTAATCAACCAGCTCCTGTGTTTCTGAGGCAGACATGACGACAAATGTAAACTGAATCCCATGTTTAGCACTGCGGCCAGTGAAAAGTAAAAACTGTAAAAGCAAAATTAAAAAAATGTTCAGATTACCCTGGTGGGCAGGTGAATTGTTGAAGGTTCTTGTAAACATTTAGTAAGATCAGTTATGTAAATGCCTTTTTTTCTTCAATCTTTTTAAGTCGCATCTTTCCTCAGAGGTGCTATCTCCTACAGCTCATTCTGGAATTATATTTTAAAAATCCTTGTCCAACATTGGTAAAGATGCAAATCAAAGCATTTCAGATTGTATGTGCACTCAAATAGCCTTTCAGTTACTGGCTATATTTTATTTCTTTCAGAATGCAGATAAGCGCTGTTGCTCATTTTATGTTTAGATCATTTTATAGGATAGTTCAGGACAAACATGTACTTAGTTGTCTTCAAAGCAGTATTGCTCCTGCCAGAATAAACTTCTTCCACCTGACCAAAGGAAATGCACTGAATGTGGGGTTTTGTAGGGAGAATTAAGGAACGCCTGAGATTGACCTCCGTTTTACATAGCCAGTCACTTCGATGCGTGTTCCCTGGGTCAGATGATCATCCTCTTGCAGTCTTCCCCTTGACCCCAGAGCAGCCCATGAGCTTGCAGACAACTCACTCTCCATCTACCAAACTGGGAACTGTGTGTTAATTTTCCTTCTGTACGTGTTAAACAGAGATTTAAATATTTAGGACTGGATTTTTCTGAAGCACTAAAGTAAAGCATCTTCAGTGACTTGAAATTGAGCCATGATTCAACACATTTGAAAAATCTGGCCTGGAGTTTATTCTGCAAAATGACTGGAATTATTCTTTAAACCATCTACTTGTCAGAGGTGACACGTATCATATACTATTTCATCAGTATATATGTTTTCAGTCAAATAAAAAATGAAAATATTAATTCCAGAGATAGAAGATCATAAGAGATGGCTTTCTAAGCCTCCTTAAAAAATGAAGTGGACTAGTTGTATACACGAAGTCAATCTGCTTTGAAAGCATCAGGCTAGGGCTTTTTTTTTTTTTTTTTTTTGAGCCTCTATATAAAATCTTTTTTAAGACTTCTCAAATCCCTGGATAGTTGTTAAAGAATTGAATCTTAAATTCTGTCAGAGTACCTTAAGACAGAAAGCAAAAATTAAAATATTCTCTGTAATACCACCCTTGAGAGAAATTGTTCAATTAAGCATGATGTTCTACTAGCAATGTCTTAGTTTATATGGAAAATAAGTCTCAACTTAGTAATTGGTAAAAAGTGGAAAGCTATGGCAAGGCATTGTATTCATTTGCAATAGCAGTTGTATAAACCTGTTTACACATTAAGGAATGCATAAGGATACACTGGGCTGTTTCAGAAAACAGATGCTTACGAGAAAAGAGGAAGAAGTACTAGAATCCACCTCTGTACCTGAAAAGTTTTCCATTTCATTTCAAATTCTGTTTGGAGAGGACTGAATTTTGAAGCTGTTCCAAGTTTCCAATCCTTTACAGTGGAGCATATTGCTCACAAGAAGGTAGTAAAAGAAAGAAGGAATGATTGCGCCATTTTACTAAGAGTAATTTTAACAATATCTTTGTTGGTGACGCCTAAGTGATGGTAAGCCCAGGGCTCATCACAATCCTAGGCCATGGGCCCAGGATCTCTCCACCTATCTAAAAAAAGCTGCACCAGGTAACCAAAGAATATTGTGCATGAGCAAATTTCCTCCTTTTGTCAAAGGAGGAAGAAAGGAAAAAATAAAATAAAAAGCAGGGAACCTGCAAAAGCAATCATACTCCCCAAATTTGTCTTTTTTTTTTCCCAGCTGCAACAATGTTTTACCTTTCCTGACAAACTGTGACTCACTTAGCTAAGAGCTTTCCAAAGCCCCGACAAGTACATGCAGCTCCATCCCCAGTGCCTTGGCCCCGAACATGTCACATTCTGCCTTTGGCAGCCGCCTTGACAGTGAAGAGCAGCAGGAGTTCAAGCTGCTCTCCCCTGAATTCTGCTGCATTGGCTGATTCCTGTCCCTGTGCAGGTAGGAAGCCTGCTGCTCTACCAAGCTGCTCTCTCCATATTGCATCTTAGAACCTGCTCCATAGCATCTCTAATTACTGCAATGGGAATATCTTCCCAATTCCTGTTTACTCAGTTTGTGCGAAGGCATTTCTAGGGAAGGACTGTGTTCTTGCTTTCCTTCCTACCTTTCATATAATCTATTCTATGCTGCTTTTCAGTCAGTAGAATTGTGACTTTTTTTGTTCTTCCAATTATAAAACCCTACATTTGATTTAAACTTGATAATTACACTGTGATATAGCAAAAGCCTTAACCATGTGACACCCATCCCCACTCCTGCATTGAAGGCAGGAACTGTGAGGCATTTGGGGGCTTTCAAAATTTGTGCCTTACTTGTGTCCAACACTGAGACACACACAGGGAGGTGGAGACATTGATAAGTAGCTAATTCATGTTGGAATTTCCCACTCTCCATGTACCAGTAACTTTCTGCCCTTCCTTTCCCCACTCCCAGCACCAAGTCCTTGGTTCTCACAGAGCCTCTGTGACTTCGAGAACAAAAACACAACTATGCCATGGATTACCCTGATGATATTGATAAGCTGACACCATGAGGGAACTGCTCTTGAATTCACGTGCCTTATTTTCTAACACTTTGTTCTTAGCTGCCCGGAGCAGAGGGTTTTACAGAGATACGAATAGCAAATCAAACAATAGGAGAACCTGATTACGGGGGAAAAATAAAAGGCTTAATAGTGACCTAAAGCAGTGTTTTATAAGCCATTTATCCAGTCCAAAGGAAAAAGTATTTGTTTATCTTTCCTCAGGGCTTCACAACACCCAGCTCTAAGTGTTACTAACACACAGAGGAACAGGAGAGACCATAATGCTCAGAAAATACCCCCATTCACTACGTCAAGCTCTTCCAGCAACACATCAAAAAGCTCTTCACTTTCATCAAAACCAGCCAGCCAGATCTCGACGGTTCAGGATCAAGCCCTGCTGGACATTGTCTCCGTCACTAGATTGGCCCTGGGAGAATCACCAAATCCTCAACCATTGGAGCAAAGAAATAAAATGTTAGTACCATTGGGTTCCAGTCCACTCAGTGCAAGAACAACTCCAGCATCTTGCCCAGGCAGCCCCAGGCTCAGTCTAACACCCAGCTCAGCCAATTCACAGCAATACTCTGACTCCTCTCCAGCCAGTGCAGGGATCAATGCAAGTTCCTTCTATTCCTTCTGTCCTCACACAGCACAAAACTTACAAGCTTCAACATCAGACCACACACTGACCCCAACCAGGAAAAGCACAAGGCCTTCAACAACAAGGACTCCTGAAGATAGTTCCCAGTCTCCTGACTATTTTAATACTGAATTAAAGACTATGGGAAAGTGTTTTGAAACAGGCCTGGAAGATCCTGATCATGAAAGGTATGTATCGAGATCATACTCATGTTTAAGTTACCACATAATTCAACTTGGTAGAGTCATCTGACAACTGCTCATCAAATCTTTTGAGTAGATTTACGGATTTATGTGTTCCCAGTGTTTGCTTTCTAGTAATGATTGCATGTTCCCATTAAAACCTGTTCTCTGAGAAGCAAAATACTATACTTTCCATTCATTACTTTGTACATACATACATAACATACATACTTACTTCAGATCTGATTACAGACTATATCTGGGCCAGATTGTCGATCTCAGTTCCTTAAACAAGGCACAGTTTTTAAGGTCATCTCATATCCTTGAAAATGAAAAAATGCACAGCAGGTTTTAAACCTCAAATTCTGGCATGTAGCCCCAGCAAGCTGGACTGATTTTCCTCTAGTGAACCTATGAGTTCCACACTGTATCTACCACTTCTTTTCTTGACAGGAGATTTGTAACTGCAAAGGAATTCCAAGCCATGGAGAAACAACTAGAAGATGTAAGAGAAGAACTGAAATGCTTGAAGTGGAAGGTGAGACACATTGGTGAGACCGTGCAGCCCCTGGCAGAGGATAGCAAGCGTTACAACGGCTACACCCTGACCGAGCTCAAGGCAATGGTGCAGTTTGAAGATGATCCTTACAAAGCTGCACACAAAATCCTAACTGTGCTCTTCAGTGATGTGAACTTGCTACAGCACTCAGTCACCGAACAGGCCTGCAACTCACGGTCTCTGCCCAAGCCCAAATTAGACCCCGAGCTGTACACAGTCTACCGTGACATTCTGGAAAACATATTCCCTGGAATTAGCAGTCAGACCTTGAGGGAAGAGACACAACACTTTCAGAAAAGGGCCCAGAAAGAAGTACAATAAGGGCAGTTCACAAAATCTTCTGGAAAAAAAAAAATTCTCTGATGACTTCAGAGCACTGAACTGCGTTGTGGCAAGTTAGCTGGGTCTGTCCCTTCCAGGTAAACACACTGGTGAGCTCTGAGCCCTTCATGTCACCCTTACCCGATGAGACAGCGGAAAGATATTCTGCACACTTCCTACGTTTTTGGGGAAAAAAAATAAATAAAAAAGGTCCCCTTAGTGGCTCTTTTAATATACAGATGCTCCCTTGGTTCCAATAACTACAGTTGCTGCCAAAAGAAGCCAAAGAAGGCATTGTGTATGGAGGCAAGGGCCTTCCCCCTCCCCAAACAGATCTACCAACCAGCATCTGGCTAGTTTCTATTTTCTAGAGTATATCATTCATTAAAAGACATTACTTGTTAGAAAATTTTGCCTGTCTTTTTTTTTCCCCTGCCCCCTAAAAAATGCTTTGCACATCAAATCAATCATAACTGGAACACACAATAGGATGAGACCTGGCTGTGCAGCAAGCCACCCTGCCCTGCCCTCCTGCATTGTGGGAAGAAAAACAGGACACAGACTGGTCAAAAGCAGCAGCGCACTCATACATTCTAGGTAAGTGGGAGGCCAAGGGTGCAAGGGCAAACCATATGCCCTTAAATCAGTTTAGACATGATGAACATAATCCACACAGGTAGAGGTAGGAGTCTGTAACCTTCATCTTTCCCAGCCTCAGGTAGCTGAGCAAACAAAACAGCTTGCGTATAGCGACAACCATGCTCGGTCTTAACATAGAATGGTGCTCTCTGGTGCAAATCTTCCCTGCTCATTGTTATCTACATCTTTCTCATATAACAATCCAGCATCTGGGAACGTAGGAGAGAAATCCAGGTTCTTGAGTTTTATGTATGTCAGTGCATGTCTGTGTGAGTGATGCGGTTTTAAGGTCAGTAGTACATTTATGAAAAACTACTGCTTGATTGCAATCAAGCGCCTCTACCTTCACAATGCTAACTGTGACAACACTGTCAGTCATTGCTCTACTTGAGCAGCACTGAAAAGGCTGCCTCAGATCTGAGTTACTAAGCTTTGATTGAGGAAGAGAATACACATGCAAGCTCTCTATTCAGAAACCCTTAATACAGCAAACAAGAAATGAGGAGGTTTGGTCTTTTCACTTGTTAGTAGTATTTCTGTGCTCTTCCCTACCTTCTAGCATTTGGCTTCCCAGGCCTCTATTAGAGTCCTATCCCACAAACAACTCCACCACGACACGAGCACTTGCTGTCTTCTTCTGCTCACCTTTATTACCCCTGGCCCCACACACATCTGCTTTGCTGTATAGGGCTCAGAAACCCATCCATCCCCCAGACCATAAACTAAGTTTGAAGTTGTTACCTTTGCCTTAGGACAAGATTATACCAAAACTAGGTCCTTACCTCCACAAGTTAAGAAATCCATCTTCAAGGAGAAAATGTCCCATCTGCAGGATCACCTTCTCTGACTGAACTGCAAAGAGCTAATAGTTCCCATCTGCTGTGGGAACTGCAGGTAGAAGAGCTAATAGTTCCCACCTGTGAAGCTACTGCTGAAGGGGAAGGTACAACAGGGGAATTTCAGACAGGCCACGCTAACAGGGCCTGAGCAGAGGGTCAGAGCCTAAGACTCACCTGCAGGCACAGCTGCACATGAGGGGCTTGTCTTCCTTGGTGCTCATGTGCCACAGCTGAAAGACTGACTCCTTGCAAAGGCCCCTCATTGCTATGGAGTCTACCTGGAGAAAGACAACAGCAGGTAAGGGAGGGAAGAGGGGAAAAGGCTCTGGAGCGCCTCTGTCCCTGGCTGGGATGCAGCAAAAAGCAATAGATGAACTTCTGCTCACAGAGCAGGCACTGTATACATGGCTCCAGGCTACCTCTGGCTTCATTTGACAGAACTGGAGTTGTAGGCAGTTTTGTAAAAAATTGGCGAGGTGGAGGGTTGTCCTTGTGCTATTTAGGCGAGCACTGATGGAAGACACTGCTTCCCTGCTCTTCTGGTTCATTCATCCCCTTTCACAGGGTCACTGACACTTCTAGAAGTCACTCCTTGACCCCAACAGGCAGATTACTTGAAAAAACAGAACACATCTCTCCTGCACACTGTTGCAGTTTTCCTTGCTAGGCCACTGAGGCTGGCAGGACAGACAAAAAGCCACCTTTGGGTTCAGCCTGCCCAGCACCACAGGATGTGCCCTGCACATCTTCTTCATAATAGAATGAAAATAATATCTTCTTAATAATAATGGGGAAAAGGAGAAAACTATTGACTTATTATATATGCATATATATATAAATATAATTTTTTATATACTATAAATATATAAAAATACATGATTCAGGCCTTCATGGACAATCCTGTCAGAGAGATATTGGTCTTTCCAGGGCCCTTTCAGGTTTCAATGTCATCACAGAATCACAGAATGGTTAAGGTTGGAAGGGACCTGTAGAGTCATCCTTCTTCTGGATATGGTTTGGTAAGAATCACACCCACTTAGAGATCTGCAGTGGTTTTTACTCCGCCATTAATAGTTTTTAGCAATTCTAGGAGAGCTTCCCGATTAACCAGATTCAACTACAGCTATCCAGTCTGACCGGATGATCTTGTCTTTCAAGTTTAGCATCCTGTTTTTTTAAGAAATGTGTCCTGTTACAAGCATGCCCTGTCTTAAGACTTTAGGTCTTTCTGCTGGTATTCAGATAGAAAGGCAGTTACCCAGTCCTGATATTCTGACAAACAAAAACATTCAATCATAATTCTTCTTGGACAATTCATTTGCTCTATGCCTGCATTGCTTCTTAGCCTAAATAATCCTTCTCCCAGAATCTTGCCACCTTCACCTATAGAGAGACAGACAGAGAAAGCAATCAAACACACAGCAAAAAGCATCAGAATAGTCTATAAAACCACAAATGTTGCATTTTATTCTATTCTGCATTTAACTATACATATTTTTTTCTTGAACACCACTTTAAGGCCTGAAGAGCCAATGCTAGAGCAAATAATTATTCTTTCCTTAACTATAGGTATTACATTCATTATTCTTCAGTCGTATCCCCCAGTTGGAGAGATTCATTATTACAACATTCATTCAAGCAACATGCACTCTTCTGTATTCACTCTTATATATAACCTGAGGGTGTAAGAGCCACTGCACAGGTTAGACCAAAAGTCTGTCTTCCCCAGTGTCATTTTTTAGGAGCAAATGCCCAGTCAGAAGTGTAAGGATGTGAACACTTTTCGCAGCCTCAGGCAATCTGTAGTTTGTTCTGATTGATTGAGATAATTAAGCAGTCTATTAATGTTCACCATGCTGAGGCTCAGTAGGGTTTAGCTGGCAGAATAGATTCTGCAGCAGATAAGTTATGTTAAACAGAGGGTCCTAATTCATGTTGTTCATAGAACCAAAGAATAATTTACATTGGAAAGGACTTCTTGAGGTCATCTGGTGAAATCCCTTTTACAGATAGTCTTCTAGTGACACAAAATAATTAATAAAATTTGTTGGAAAAACTAGACTATGCAGTACCATAAAAATCTGGAGATCATCCAAACAACCTGCAATGGAGTTACTTGCAGATCCACTCTAGAAAAACTGTGAGGTTTTCTTCTTCCAGAAGCACTATGTGGGGGATCATCTAGGTATAGGCTAAATATGCTGCAGAAGCTCGATTTAAATCTGTATCATTGGATAAATAAGATAAATGGCATAGTTTCTGTAATGCTATTATGGAGGGTTGTTTATGGTGTGTGTGCTTCGATCTACATACATTGCCAATTCATTTTCAGGCTTTTCATGAATATTTATAATGTGTAATTACAGTCAAAAACAGTCATTTAATCATACATTTTACAACCTTATGGTTACCCCTTCATATTGTCAATAATAATACTCATCCATTAGATGAAAACTTCATGCAAAATAAGTCCACTGGCTCTTTTGGTTTATGACATAAAACTTAACAGTACTACAGTTTTAGGCAACTGTCAATGTTGGTTTTATCTTTATTATCACTAGCAACATCTTTACTGAAATCTCAGTCATAAGGATTTGGGCCTTATCCTAGATTACAATTAATCCCTTCTCTGTTCTTCCTACATGAATGTCTGCTTCTCCACACTTTGTTCTCTATTCATTTATATACCTAATTCCCTTTGCACAGTTCAATTCAACTTGACTTTGATAATTTTTGCACTAAATTTATAATCTTTGACTCCCAAGGTGAAATTCTCCTTGGAGCCCCTTTTCCATTTCTTCTATTTATGTGCACCTACAGGTGATAATTTATTTACCATGATCTGGAAATCCTCCTGGGCATCTCCTCCCCCATGGAGTTTTGACAGGCAAACAAGTGTCCAGCAAGTAGAAGAGCTATAGAAAAATGGACAATTGGGAAAGTAAATGAACCTAATAGAGAACACTGGAGAGAACTGCTGGATGTTGCATTTAAATTTGCAGCTCAGTGAGGCAAGCAGGTTTCTCTCCGTGGTCCAAACCTCAAATTCCTTCGAAAAGACAACTAGGACAACTACTGCAAGCTTCGTTGTAGCCAGAGCCCTGCTACTAAGGCACCAGTCTCTGCCACAACTGGGCCAGAGGGGGAACTGAAGCTAGTGCTCCCACTTACACCTTGCAGCAAGTGGCAAACAATCCTGCCAAGCTTAGACTTCATTTTATATTCCATTTGGAGTAGACCAGGAAAAAAAAAAAAAAAAAGCCTCAACCACTCTCCTCTCATGAGCAAATGACCAAACTGCAGATCTCGCTAGAGTCCTACTGCTAGTCCCACAGGAAAAAGAGAGTGATACTGGGAGATCCTAAAGGACTCCTGATCAGGACACACGAGGACAGAATGTGCACTCATTTACCAAAACACCACACTGACATGCAAACTAGATCTTAGCTTTTTGAGGATTTACTGTGAACAGTACATTTTCTCAGTGCCCCAAAGAGTGTGATTAAAATACATATCAAAGCCTTGCTAGGTCAGTGGGTTTTAATCAGATCCCAATGTTTTGTGTTAATATTCAGAGATACATTACCATCCCAGGGAGATGAATAATAGGAGCTATTTCATTTCTCTGACAATATTAAACATAATGAATAGTCTTGTTATCATCCCACATTCTTCTCCATGAATTCTGACCACAGACAGATCTCCTGTTGGTAATGGAAATGTCAGTTTGATTCATCTGCTCACCAATAAACTTTACCAAATAATTTCCAGCATAAAGTAAGTCATCCAAAACATTCATTTGGAAACAAGCCAAAATCAACATTCGTTGTTCATAAGTATTTACCACTGTTCAGGTTTACACCATTTCATCAAGCTTTTCTACTTGCTTTTTTTAGCATTGCCTCCAGCAAAGTAGGGGAGTAAATCAGATCATAAGACTTCTGCTAATCTGCAAATCTGAAATTATAGTTGGCAGACTCTATTATTATACAACTAGATGACAACAGTAAAGGTGCCCTTTCTGCAGTGCGAGAGGCCTTATCCATGCTGATCGAGGTCTTTAATTAGTGGAGGAGAATACAGATTATAATGTAGAGAAAGAAAAGCTTTCACTGTCAGGACAGACACATCCTGGAATAGGTTACCCAGAGACATTGTGCCGTCTCCACCTTTGGAAGTTTTCAGGACCAACCTAGATGAAGCTCTGAGCAACTTGGTGCAATTTCCTAGCTGCCCGTGCTTTGGGGAGTAGATTGGACTAGAGACCTCAACAAGTCCCCTCCAACCTGTTGGTTCTGTGATTCTACCATGTTGTACTGACTTGAACTTGGTTCGCTTTTCCAAAAGCGAAATTCTTTTTTTTATGATAGATAACACCCTTGCATTTTACCATCGCCTGTAGCTTTTTTAACTGTTGAATGTATTAATGATGATATATTTTGCGTTAAAACCACCTTTCATCTCAGTTATTTATGCCATAAAAAATGTAATTCTGAAATATTTTGCATAACAAAGATAGCTTGTTGCATAGTAGCAACAGAGTAAAAGGACTGATACTCAACCTGACATATACTATATGGATCAAAATTGAATAGCTGGCAAAATTTATAAGTGTATTTGAGGCCACACAGATAAGACTGTGCCTACACTACTTAACAGTGTGATTATGTACATCATACATAAATCACTAATAAAGCTTATACAGGTCTTGGGGGACAGGTAAATAACAGAATATAAGAAGTAATCTGGATTGCATGGAAAGCTTTGCACCAACAAACAGGGGATGCTAATACTAGTATATATTAAGTAAGATTTCTAAAAGCTAAAGATATAGGATAGGAACAACTATCTCGGAAAGGGATGTCTCCAAGGAAGTTTTAATGCTGCAAGAGTAGACAGCTGGCTGAACATCAGTTCCCTTGTTCCGTCTTGACTCATTTTAGACATTCTCAAAATGACAACAGTTTCCTTTTAAAGAACTATAGAGAGATCCAAGAACAAGATAACTCAGCTAAGAGGACAGAAACATACTATTTCCACATGGCAGCAGTGTCCACAATTTGACCACACACAGTTCCGACATCCATAAATCCAGAGTGGAAGATTCAGAGAACAGTTATGCAAACCAGCAAAGGATTGGCAAGAGCAATCTTGCCAATTACAACAGAGCCTACACCACTGGACAGGGTAGATTGGGACATAATTTGGAAGTTCAAGCTACAGGGCTCAGCTGGGCTCATACGCTCAGGAAACAGCGACTGAGTGTTGGGCTCCTCCTGGTCCTTACAACAGGTCTGAAATGCAGTCTCCAAATTTAAAACTTGAAACTGAGAAATCCTGTTTAGTACTGGATCGGTCTGCTTCCTGCAGGACCAGGAGGCTTCAAAATAGCTACTGGCTTCTACACTGAGCAGACACCTTCACTGTTTCCTGAGATTCTTTAACATTCTCTGACATTTACCTCCTAAACACGCTTATTTCAGCATGATGGACTTTCTAAAAACCATCAGGGAACAGTCACCTTCCAGTAAGATAGATACACAACAGTTAAGAATACAGGCAAGCTCTGAAACAACAGATTAGATGTGAGTACGAGGAAACAGCTGAACACAAGTCAATTTTATACATTTAATGTGTTGCCTTGGGTTTGTGGGTTCCCATAATGCCCTTCCTCTTGGCAAAACTGCACAAAAATCTATGTGCACTGACATTTTTTGAAGTTCAAAGAGTGATGGAGCAGTGACACACTAAGAATTTGTGAGACAAATTGATTTTAGTCACACAGTGAAAAAACAGGCCTTGAGGGAATGAGAAACTATAGGCATGACCTTCCTGTGGTCTTGCTATGTAATTGTGACCTTCTCCCCTGCAAAAAAGGAAACAGCATAGTTGGGGCAAGCTGCTAGCAGATCACAGGGTAGTGATTTTCCTCTCTTAGTAAGAACCAAAGCAGTTAGCTGTGGTGGAGGCCTGTGTAGTACTGGAAGTTCTAGCCCAGAAGCTGCTATTTTATGGATCATTGGGATGGACGGACCACTTCTTCAACAGGAAGCTAAGAAAGGGAATAACTCAATCAAACAAAGGGTCCATATCCTTGGTTTCCCATTTCCTAGTAATTTCTAGGTTAAAAAGGAAGAAGTTACAATTCTCAAATTATTCCTTCTATTCCTAGATCTCAACACTTCAGCACGTCATAGAATCCTGAACCAGGGTAACTAGAGCTGATGTTGTTAGACAAGGAAGGAAAATTGATCTCTTCCCAGCAAGATTTAGAGGCCAGTGAGACAGGAAATTACTCCAGCTGGGCACTCTGTCCCCATCTCTCAGCTCTTCCTGCAGCTAGGAGATTCACTCTATAATTGCTTTCTTAGTCCACATTTTATCCTCAGCTGACAGAATTCCATTAGGGTGATACAAGCTGTGTGATAAAGGGATGTTTGTGTCTCACATGGGCTGTAAGTCATTTCTCGGCAAACAAGAATCCAGCAAATAGTCATAGAAATTGGCAAAAGACACCCCCAAGCCAAGAGCCCTTCTTCTCTTGCTCTGAACAGAATTAACCTCCACTTCTGCAGCATTTTTGAATGTATGTTAATCAAAAGGACAGATGTGCAGCACCAGCATGTCTAGAATGAGGGGCCAATGCAAAAAGGATCCACTGTGTTGTGATCATGGCGGAGGAGCTGGTGAACTGTGACCACATGGGTCACACAGCAAATAAAGTAGGTATGGGTAAGCAGGTTAAATGAAACTCATGTTCTAATACATCTAAGCACATACACCTAAAGAGCAGAACAGGTTGGTCACACCTGCAAGACAAAGAATGATGAGCCTGAACAGAACTGAGGACCATTTAGGAAAACAAGAGCAGCAGCCTTCTAAGCAGACTGATGCAGCTAAAAGAGACATGATGAAAAAAACTAGAAGTTTAAAAGAAAGGCACATCAAATACTCTTAATATGCACACTATTGTATGTATAGCACTAGTGAAGCCATTTCTAAGGAGTCTGTTAAGCTCTGGAGTGCATATGTTTTTAAAGAACATTAGAGAGGATTCAGTCAGTTCAGTCTCTCTCCTTTAAAGAGTAGCTTTTGCTAGAAGTCAGCCTCCTATATCAGCAGAGAACACCATGGGACCAGCCCAAGGCACCCCTGTAAGTGTGTCTGGTCCCAAGTGCTGGTTTGAATTTGAGATACCTGCTGTATTCTCCAGGACAGCACAGATCTGCACCCAACAGTGAGGTTTACTCTACAGGCAAAAAGCAGTTGGCTAAGAGTAATGAAAAGCTACTTCACCTCAGCACTCCAGGTGGAATGACCCCTGGTTTCAAGCCATGCTTTGGGATCAGTTTGGGCCAGAAAAAGCAGACTGGTAACATGTTTAGAAATAGCACTGTGAAGGAATTTTGGATTGGAACTTCTCCATTTCTGGTCTCCTCAGGCTGATGTGATACACTTGTCTCGCAACAGCCTCTAAAGCTATAGATGTTCTTGCAACAGCTTAGGTATCTGCCTTTTTCCTGATTCAAACTGCATGAGCTGAGAAATCAATAACATAAATGGAGCAGATATGCTCCCACCACCCATCCTTACAGCAGGGAGAAGATCAAAGAATGAAAAGTTGGAAACTGAACAAAATACAAACTGCGAGTAATGAAAAATCCACCTTCTTTCACCACAATTTTTTTCCGTGAAGTACGACAACTTGCCTTCTCTTGGTCTACATCAACAGAGGAAGAAGGAAGCAGGAAGATAAATGTTTCTGGACTCTGTCAGATGCTTCTGTCTTGAAGAGGTAGAAGCAATTGTCCTGGATCAAAAGGAAAGCAAGCTTCCTCCCCTGCGTGAGCCAGAACTGAGATGTCAATACAGCACTTTGTATTTGCTGCTACTTGATTCAGCAGTGAGCTTTTCCTGGTACTGTAAGAAAATTTAAAGATTCAACATTTAACCTCCATATCCCATTACCCTCATCCTCAGAACATTATTAGCAGTGACCGGCATCTCCGGTCACTCCAGTGTGGACACAGGGGTAGGTGTTCAAAATAGACTGTTACTTGGGACTCCAAGACTGCTCTCCCAAGGCCCAAGTACTCATGTGCATGGCCAGGCTCCTTCAGGAGTTAGAGTATCCCTTAACATCACTGAGGGGAGATGACTTCAGCACCCCAGATCCTAGCAAGAGCCCAGTAGGACTAGGAAATTTTCTAGAAAATAGCATCAACTATTCCTTTAGCATCAACTATGCCTTTCACGGAGGCACCGTTATGTAGACTGGACTCCTTATCAAGAGAGGTCTGCTGCTTGCCAGGGGCCTGAATAAAGGATGTTACAGAAGGGCTCCCAAGGCTTGTCCAGGAGTCTGACTATTACCCCCTGGTACCGTTTCACGTGGGCACAAATGATGCCATGGGGAAACTGAGGGATATCAAGCGAGATTTCAGAGCCCTAGGGATGGCCATCAAGGGTATGGGAGCCCAGGTAGTGTTCTCCTCTATCCTGTCAATGAGGGGAATGGAAAGGAGGAGAAGGCAGATATGGCAGATTAACAACTGGCTGCACTGCTGGGCTTGGCAACAGGGTTTTGGCTTCTATGACCATGGGACTCCATTTTATGACCACCAGCTAGTGGGGAATGATGGGAACCATCTCAGCCAGAGAGGCACAAATCTCTTTGCCAAAAGGCTGGCCAACCTGGTTAGGCGAGAAGGGGGAAGGGGAGTGTCACACAGACAGGGCAATCAGCACCACACAGCCAAAGTCAGATGGCATCCAGCAGGAGTATGGTAGTGGGGAAGTGAGGATAAGGTGTGATTATAGAGGGTCCTCTTTCACCCCTCCTCCGGGGAAACCTGCAGGCTCAATTACTTCCCTGAAATGCCTGTACACCAATGCACGAAGCATGGGAAATAAGCAGGACAAACTGGAGATCTGTGTGCGGTCCCAGCGTCATGATCTCATTGGAATCACAGAGACATGGTAGGATAGCTCACACGACCGGAGCGCTGCCATGGAAGGCTATGTGCTCTTTAGGAAGGACAGGCTGGGCAGGCAAGGTGGTGGAGTTGCTCTTTATGTGAGAGAGCAACTGGAATGCAGGGAGCTCAACCTGGGGGTGGATGATGAGCGAGTTGAGAGCTTGTGGGTAAGGGTTAAAGGGCAGGCTAATATGGGAGACACTGTGGTGGGTGTCTGCTACAGGCCACCTGACCAGACAAGGAGGTTGATGAGGCCTTCTATAGCCAGCTGGTTGTTCCCTCACTGTCACAGGCCCTGTTTCTCATGGGAGACTTCAACTACCCTGACATCAACTGGAAGGACAACACAGCCAGGCACAAGCAGTCCTGGAGGTTCCTGCAGTACGCTGATGATAACTGTTTGACACAGGTTGTGGAAGAGCCAATGAGGAGAGATGGGCTACTGGACCTTGTGCTAACAAATAGAGAGGGACTTGTAGGAGATGTGAAGGTGGGGGGTAGCCTCGGCTGCAGTGACCATGAGTTTGTGGAGTTCAGGATCCAACGAGGAGGTGGCAGGGCTGTAAGTAGCCTTGCAACGATGGACTTCAGGAAGAATCCCATGGGCTAGAGCTCTAGAAGGACGCGGGGCCCAAGAGAGCTGGTTAGTTTTCAAGCAGCACTTCCTCCATGCCCAGCAGCAGTGCATCCCTGTGTGTAAGAAGTCAGGCAGAGGGGGCAGGAGACCTGCGTGGATGAGCAAGGAGCTTGTGGCAATGATCAAGCAGAAGGTGGCGGCACACAGAATGTGGAAAAAAGGACAGGCCCCCTGGGAGAAATACAGGAACGTAGTCAGGGAATGCAGAGATGCGACAAGGAAAGCTAAGGCGCATTTGGAACACAATCTGGCAAGGGATGTTAAAAATAACAAGAAAAAACTTCTTCAAATATATTAACAGCAAAAGGAAGATCAGGGAAAACGTGGGTCCGCTAGCGGACGGGATGGGCACCCTGGTTACAAATAACACAGAAAAAGCAGAGTTGCTGAATGCCACCTTTGCTTCGGTGTTTACCAAGGGCAGCCCTTTAGAGCCCCAGGCCCTAGGGACAAGAGAAGAAGCCTGGAGAGAGGAAGACTTGCCCTTGGTAGAGGAAGATTGGGTCAGAGAGCACCTAAGGAACCTCGATACCCACAAATCCGTGGGCCCTGATGGGATGCACCCCAGAGTTCTGAGTGGCGGATGTCATAGCTAAGCCACTCTCCATCATCTTTGAAAGATGTTGGAGAATGGGAGAGGTGCCCAAGGGCTGGAAGAAAGCCAACGTCACACCAGTCTTCAGAAAAGGCAAGAAGGAGGACCCAGGCAACTACAGGCCAGGGAGCCTCACCTCTGTCCCTGGAAAGTGACGGAACGGCTCATACTGGCCATTGTCTCCAGGCACACAGAGGACAAGAAGGTGCTCAGGAGTAGTCATTATGGATTCACCAAGGGGAAATCATGCTTGACTAACCTGATAGCCTTCTATGATGGAACGACTGGCTGGATAGACGAGGGGAGAGCGGTGGATGTCGTCTATCTCGACTTCACCAAGGCTTCTGACACCGTCCTTCACAACATCCTCCTGGGCAAGCTCTGGAAGTGTGGGATAGATGAGTGCACAGTGAGGTGGATTAGGAACTGGCTGGATGGCAGAGCTCAGAGGGTGGTGGTCAGCAGAGCCGAGTCTAGTTGGAGGCCTGAAACTAGCGGTGTCCCCCAGGGGTCAGTCCTTGGTCCAGTCCTGTTCAATTTATTCATCAATGACCTGGATGAAGGCACAGAGTGCTCCCTCAGCAAGTTTGCTGATGATACCAAACTGGGAGGAGTAGCCGATACCCCTGAGGGCTGCGCTGCCATCCAGAGGGACCTGGACAGACTGGACAACTGGGCGGTGAAAAACCTCATGCAATTCAACAAGGCCAAGTGCAGGGTTCTGCACCTGGGGAGGAATAACCCCAGACACCAGTACAGGCTGGGGACCGACCTTCTGGAGAGCAGCTCTGCAGAGAGGGACCTGGGTGTCATGGTGGATGACAAGTTGACCATGAGGCAGCAGTGTGCCCTCGTGGCCAAGAAGGCCAATGGGATCCTGGGATGCATTAAGAGCATCTCCAGCAGGCTGAGGGAGGTGATCCTGCCCCTCTACTCAGCCCTGGTGAGGCCACATCTGGAGTATTGTGTCCAGTTCTGGGCTCCACAGTACAAGAGGGACGTGGAGCTGCTGGAGAGAGTCCAGCGCAGGGCTACAAGGATGATCAGGGGCCTGGAACATCTGCCCTGTGAGGAGAGACTGAGAGAGCTGGGCAAGTTCAGCCTGGAGAAGAGAAGGCTGAGAGGGGATCTGATCAGTGTCTATAAGTACCTCAAGGGAGGCAGTGAGGAGGATGGGGCTGGCCTCTTTTCAGTGGTGGCCACCGACAGAACTAGAGAAGACAGCCGGAAACCTAAGCATCCAAAGTTCCACAGGAACTTAAGGAAAAACTTCTTGACAGTGAGGGTGACAGAGCACTGGAACAGGCTGCCCAGAGAGGTTGTGGAGTCTCCTTCTCTGGAGATCTTCAAAACCTGCTTGGACGCAGTTCTGTGCCACGTGCTCTAGGTGACCCTGTGAGTGCAGGGGGGTTGGACTAGATGACCTATAGAGGTCCCTTCCAACCTTAAGCATTCTATGATTCTATGATCAGCTAAGCAGGATGCTGAGGTGCAATTTAACATCCAAGTTCTGACAGCCTGTGCACAGGTGAAAAACTGAGTTGAGTTAAGCTAGTTACCTTATGTAGCTTCTCAGCTTCTCATCCTCAAAGAGCAGCAGGGTAGAGCCTTGGGATCTTCACTAAGGGGAAAGCAGCACAGACGAAGTACAGAAGTATGTGACACAAGATCTAATTGACATCCCAGACCTTAGAGTTCTGCAAATCCTCTCTGGGCTCATTATTAGAGAAATTCCAGTGCTTTCTATGCTGTGCTGTTACACTGTCTTCATCATTTTCTTCATCCACAAAGCAGTGCTTCTCACCAGGAAATGCATTTAAATTCTACTGGATCAAGCCACAGAAAGACAGAAATTGAAAACTGAAGTTTTAGGCTGTCTCACACACCCTGGCTCTCAGATTCCACTGTGAAAATAGATAAAAATACCTCTATAAAAATTTTTCTAAAATCAAAAGAATGCAGCATAAGATGTGGTCTTTCAGAGATTTCACTTTTTAAAAAACCCACTGCCCTTCTCACTATCATCGTGGGATAAAAACTCACTTTTGTTGTTCTGATCTAACCCCTTCAGAGCAAGGCAATGGAAGTAGAGGTGAGCAACTACATGAATGTTGTTGAGCAGCCCAGAAATTGAACTGGGCTAAACCTGAAGTTTAATAATTTACTTTAAAGGCTTAAGCAAGAAGTCATATTAATCAGTCTTCTTCCTTTGCCATGCTTTTGGCAATGTCAAATGACATGTGACTGCTGCCTGAGGATTATTCTTAGTGAAACAGTGACCAGCATTGACTGGTCTGCTCTCTGGGAATTCTTGCTTGCTTACTTTTTCTTTGTTTCCTCCTGTAAGTACTAGTCTGACATATTTTTACTCGTGATTAAGCATTGATAAGTGAAATAAAGGGGTAATGAAAAGAACCTGGTTTTTTCCCCCTGATTCAGTAGGGAGATAAGTCTAATATCCACAGAGTAGAATGTCTGAACATATAGGGATGAGTAGGACACAATTATCTGTAGTTATATAAAGGATTGCATTTCAGATATGATTAGGAAAGCAGAAGCTGACATCTCCTACCCTACAGAGATTAATGAAGCATTATCTAAACACCATGCTACTCTCAGTGTAGACTGACAAGAGTCAAGGACTTCATTAGGCTTTGACTAGGTGACACGTCATCCCAGAGCACACTGAAGGCTGGGAAACTTTTCTTTCAGAGAGACACTGCAGAGGAGAATGTTCCACAACTTAACTATTTTTGACAATGCTTTAAAAGGACTCTTACAATATCTTCACAGTATGGCAACTGGGAGGAGTCTCTTGAACTGGTAAAAGGAGCTGCTGTTCCTTGGAGACCCCAGTGGCTATGAGAAGGTACAAGCCAGCACATCGAATGTCAGGCCAGCTGCACTACCTACAGAGCGCTGGAGGCAAAAGGCATGAAGCTGGCTGCAGTTACCAACAAAAGAAGAAACATTAGTGTTGAGAAGCAGACACAGTCACAGGACACAACTCTCCCTAACTGAATAGAGCAGTGCCCAGAAGGAATGAAGTGACTAGCCACCACCCACTAAACTGTCAGTTCAGAACTTCTGAGTGAATTAGCCTGGGCAGTAAACGTTGCCCTATTTCAACTTCTGCCAGGTCTTCCACTCACAGGTCATGAGGGCTGGATCACAAACACATACTTTGTCTAGGCTACCTGTTAATGCAGTTTCTGAAGACCATCCTCATTATCCTCTACTGAAGACAGGACTTGGTGGTGATGCAGCAGACAAGCGGAAGTGGTATGCAGCCTTCAGCTTCTCATTTGAAGGTTACAGCTTTGTCGAAGACCTAATTGAGAACAAGCATGTACTTTACATCAGTTTACACAACTCACAGCACCAGGACTGGAGAAACAGGATTCTATCCTGCATGATTGCAGAGCATCTCACATCCATCAGATGCAGAGAACAGAGAAGATCCTTTCCTCCCCTCATACCTTTGCTGGATCCGTAAGGGTGCTGTTCTCTGCTAGAATGGACAATGAGTTTCCCCAGACCCATCTCTCTCCAGGTTCAATGCAGTTTTCTTGGAAAAAAGAGACAATTTGACAGGTCTCTTCTCATCCACAAATAGTGTTACACTGGTAACTGCATAGAGGGGGAAGAGTTCTTTTAACAGCAGCAGACATTTTGCCAGTGCTACTTGGGAAGAAGCTTTAAACAGAGTGAGATATACTCACATAGACGTGAAGTTTCTTGCTGGCTGTCAAATCAGCCTCAGAACAAGACTCACCCTTTTGTCTACCTGGAATATGACAATCCTTATTCTGATTCATCTAAACTCTGCCAGTGTTCTTCAGAGAATTCTTGCACGTGCATTATTTGAATTTCACCTTATCAAAATGGATTGCACTTTCTATTCTACGAAGCCTAGTAATGAAAGGAAAAACTAAGAGTTGAAGATGTTCCACATATTTAATAATTATTACAAATGCCCCCGATGACCAAAAGGCACTTTCATTCAGCTAGCAATTTATAGAAAACCAAACTCTTAACCAAGCTTTGTAAAATTATATTTTATTTTTATCTTTCAGTTTAACAAGAGAACATTTGTCATGCTAGTAACTAAAATACTAAGAATTCAAATCCATAACTTTTATTGATATTATAAAGAAATATACATCTACTTTACAATTAGAAGTAAAAAGTATTTTGCATTTAGTAAAAAATATATTTTACTGCTTCATCAGTGCATAGGCATCTGGGAATGCATTGCTGTTTTCAGTCTTTACAGCTACAAAGCACACTTTTTATAAACAAATATAGACAATATTGCACTCCTGATGTAGTATAGAAAGGCAAGCAGTAGTTTTGGCTGCTCTGTCAGGAGCTGCAACAGCGTCTCTCTTTCACATTTAAAAGCATTCACTGATTTCAGTGTTTTCATATGTCTCTGAAAACAGGAAACTCCAAATGGGAAAGGGAGAATCTTTTCTATGGAAGACATTTACAGGTTGCTACCACTGACAAGATTTCAGTGAAAAGAACATTTGCATAGTTACAAATTCTGCAACATGATTATTTGGTATGAGTGTTCAGTTATCTGACTAACACAAGTTATTTGGCATTTTTAAAATGGGCAGTTAACCCATTACTAGTTAAAACACATTTAATGTTTTTCAGAAGGGATGATCTGTTGCTAGCAATAGATCTTGTTGGTGCAGCATAATGGTAAGTCTTCCTTGTTAACATAACCAAGAACAGATAAAACGGGGAAGAGCAGCGTTGCTGTATAGCAGAATGACTCTGAAGGATGCAGACAGTCAGTGGATAGGACTCCAAAACAAAACACTTTTTTTCCCCCTCCAGATAGTGAAATAATAAAAGAAGCCATTATTTCACTGTAACGACTGACAGAAGTGACAGGTGGAACTTACGTATCAAACCTTGCTAAACTCACTTCCTGGTCTCCATTTTCTAGAATACCTCTGCTTTTCCAGCAAAAATTCTTCAAACCTCAGAAATAATGTCAGTTCCTGAAAAGAGCTCAGGCATAAAAAGGTAGAATGGTTACCCAGGCAGAGAGATAAAGAATATTTCTCCTAAGTGCATTTTTCAAAAACTGCTAACAGACTTTTTGAACAGAAATACAGCAGACACATTCTTCTAGTGTCAGTTAGCAATGAGGTTTGTATTCCTTCACACTGCTTTCTACCTAGATTTTCAATTAAGAGAGGGGAAAAAAACCTCGGGCAGTACATAAAAATAATAGTAATAAAAATTCCAAACAAATAAACAAAAAAACAAACCCAGAAAACTTTTAAGTTCATGCTTTAAAATTCATTACTGAAGAAAGTTTCCTGTAGTGGATAAAACTTCCTCTCATAAGACTGGAGGAAGTTCAGCAGTAGCAAGCAGGAAATATCTTCCATTCAGATGATATTAGGTGGCAGGTATCCAGGGCTGGATATATTCAGGACTATCCGCTCATAAGCCCTTGTTATCTTTTCTTCCTCAGTAGTCCTTTATCACATAAGCAGGTTTTTGGACGTAAAGCTGTTAAGGAAATTTAAATTTCATTTTAAGACTGTATCTGAATTCAATAGTGAAGTTGTAGACTAGAAAGGGGAAAAATGCCCATTTTTCTTTCCACCCCAGAGAGAAGACTAAGCTCTTCTCAGTGATGTGTCTCAGCACAAGTGAGCAGCTCCAAATTCTCCTCTACAGATATAGGAATCTGAGAGCTAGGATATGAAACAGTTGAATCGGGATAAGGAGGTAACTGTTCAATCTATTATTCTAATTAGAGGCTGAAAAGCATTTGTGGGCATTACATAACAGGTTCTGCCCTGCAGTGGACAGCACAGGGTCTAGAACAGTGGTAGAAGCTGAATCAAGACACGTCATGTGGAAAGCAACGGTGGCAGAATGACACACCATGGTTCTCTTGTAAACCAAAGCCCACTGTCACTCACTGTTTCTTTCGGACCACCTTCTCAGCAATATTTTAATGAAATATTCTACATTAATGATTTCAAAGACCAGATCCGGCTAATTTATCATGAATTTAGGATTTTTTTTTTTTTTTTTTTTTAGTGAACAGGATGAATATGGCGAAAAAAATAAAGGAAGATAGAGGATGTGGCAATAGGGTGAGGAGAAAAGCGTTATTTGAACTCAATGCTGGCAAAAAGAGCACAAACTGAGAAGAAAATCTCTTTCCCCATAAGAACCTGGTCTGGAATACATGCTACCCTGATCTGAGCAGGAGGTTGGACCACAGACATCCTGAAGTTCCCTTCAATCCAAATCATTCTGTGATCCTGTATCAGCCACGCTCACATCTGTATCTGTAAGTGCACTACAGAGACAGTGGACAGATAAAAGCAAATAATCCTCATCTGATGCCTTCAAAGTGACAAATGAGCACTGACCCACTTTTAAGTGAGGAGAAAGGTATTCTGTCTCCTTAATGCCTGGACAAGAAATGTGACAGCAGTGACATATATTCTTTACTGGATGTCTGCAGGGTATGTCTATACTGCAACTCAAGATGTCATTACAGCATGCACAAAGCTGCATTTAGGAGAGTTTTAATAGAGTTTGTGCTAATGTACTAATGGCTTTGAAGCTATATTTGCACAGGCAACGGCATTTCAAATCCTGCTCTTACAGCACTGTTATTAAAAGCCATTGAATAATTTCTCTAACACTTTTTAGAGAAACTAATTGGAGAAAGTGTCACACAAGGGAGAAAACCAATCACGAATATACTGGCTTGCCAGAGAATTCATAACGTAAATTGCTCAGAACAGCTCCCTGAATATTATGAATGACTAGAATTCTTCAAGGATATAAATAAAATCTAGTATTTCCCGCCTCTGCCCCAGGATGTTGGGGGGAAAACATAATCTTCTAAATTATCATGTTGCAAGAGAAGATCAACCAGAAAAATAGCTGTAGCAATAACGTCAATGTTTTGTTTTCCCTAGTTTCAATGATTGTGATTTTGGGCTTACTTGAGGAGGAACAACCAACTAATTGGAGATGCACTGAGCCTATTAACTGGAAAGTTATCTTTAGACCAGCACAATTATACTTGTTTCCCTTAATTCAGTTTCTATTGCAAGGTGATAGTTGTATGTGTTGGTATAAGCTACAGCTATGTTCCCACAGAGGTCCTTGCTTTGTATCAGCCACTTTCAGATTTAAATATGAAAAAAGGAAAAAAAAAAAAAATCAAGTGTGATATTCCAAGTTGGCTCTCATAACAGATAGTATAGCTGAAAATATAAAAGAGGTACAAGCCTCCCCTTTTCACTGGTCAGGTCTGTAGTAATGCCTTTTATCCACACTGACTCCACAGAAAATGAGCAAGAGAAAATTGTAAAAATTAGAACAAACCTGGATCAGCCATAACCTGCTTCTTTTTGGTGTTTGTGACAATTTGATTTTCATTCATCATTCTCACATCCTGATCCTCCACATGATTGCTGAAAAGATTAAAATCAGTTCAATGGCCAAAACTCACTGTTATGGGAATATCCTTTCACATGACTCTCATGACTAAGTCTGTTATTTAGGTCCACGAGGTTAAACAAAGTTAGAAAGCACAACCACGTTACACGAGACATCCTAAAAACAAAGGGCATTCTATCCACACCTACTTGAAGTATTTCTTTGTAGTCTTAATTTTTGTCATAAATATACATTCAAATACAAATATTGCCTTCACTCTACAATCTTCTAACATGTACATACAGCTTGAGCTACATTAAGCAAAGAGGGATTTTTAAATCAACATCATACAGAGAGCAAACCCCTGTGTGAAACTTAACACTGCTTTGTAATATTGATATAGCATTATTTCAGAAATTTCTGCACAAAATTCATTTACCATGACTAGTTTTGTTTGCAAGCTTATGCAGAATCTTAATTTCTTTACAAGAGGGCAGCAATAACTTCAAATTTCAATTAAACAAGTCGCAGAGAGTAAAAAAAAGAAATAAAAGAGCTGAAATGAAAGCTGAAGCAGTCATCTCTAGTAACATCTACTTTTCACATAGACAAAAACAAAACAGCCATGTTCTTGGAAAATAAAAAGGGTTTTTCTTTTCTCAAAAAATACTGCATAATCTAGCTTTGTTTTCTTGGAGAAAAATGTAATATCTCAAACGTCAAACCAAAGCAGGAGAATCGATACAGAAGTAAATCAGAATTTATTCCACTCATGATAACAACTGACTCAAGTCCAGAGTTCATTAAATATTGCTCATCAATATTGCATATTTAGTGACATGCTAAAGAGAATATGCCAAAGTAATAATGTAAAACAAAACACAAACAACCAAAAACAACCACATACACACACACAGAAAAACAAAAAAAGCACCTCACACAGAGCTGCAAAAGCACCCCTTAAAACAAGAACATAATCTGGCAAGTATCCAGAGATTTGTCTTCTATGGACAAACTACTCTATCCCTTTAGTTGGGTACCATGTGATGAAAAGGAACTGAGGACTAAAGAGCAGGGTAACTAAGACAATAGAGCAAGAAAACTCCTGCAGAGGAAGTCTAGAAGGGAAGAGACTCAGCATAATCCTGACTGAAAAACAGATTGTGCAACATGGGTGACACTTTTTAAAACGAAATGCAGGAATATTTGTCTTATAAATATGTCCTAAGGATGTTGTCATTGCTTTGCATTTTTACAAAAGAAAATGATCTTCAATTACAGCTAGAGCTTCTCTTTCTTCAATAAAACAGCTTCAAGTCATACAAAGGTGTTAAGCTGAATAAATAAATATTTCCCCTCTTCACTGCTGTCTTCTGATGAAAATTTTCTTTAAACACTAATTTCCTCAAGGCACTTTCATTTTAATCACTTTTTCATCTGAAAATTTGTTTACTTGGAAAATTTACCAGGACAACACATTCATTTGTGCAAAAACATGAGTCTAACAATACAGCAAGCAATGATCATTTATTCCCACATCTGACAGTACCAGTGGTAAAAAGCCAATCCCTTTGAAAAACAAAAGAAACACCAGAACAGGCAGATGCAAATCTCTGTTCTGAATCAGCTTACATTCCCTCCAGGATTCTAAACTTGTTTCCAAATATTTTAATATGATTCAAATGAAACATATGCCCCTTCTGAATGCAAAGCTTTAGCTTGTTTTCAAACAATGTATGTGCACTGTGTTGTTAACTGTTTTCTGTATGAAGATTTACTTTTCTAAGACTTCAATTTTGAAACTTCCAATCTCATCCAAAATAAATGTTCTTAATTTTCCTTTTTTAGATTCTATCAGTCCTGCATTCTAAATGCTTTCTAAGTGTATTTTTCATTGTATTTTATCATGTTTTCTATGAAAGCATGAGATTTCCAACTTAGTTGTAAAAAAGAGTCCTTCCACAGGATGCAAGTCATTTCTTATTCACAATCATTCATTATTTTAGAATATTTCTAAGCTACCAGAGTTTTATGCCCTAAGTAGCACCAATCCTCAATTTTCATGTTCATTTCCTTTTCATTAGCTTCCTATTTTTTTTATAGTGTAGAAACATCAGGGTCCATTCTTTCTACTGTAAGGAAACTTAACTTCTTTATTGGATATTTGCTACCATGGGCTGCCATGAAAGTATGTCTGAATATGAATCAAGAATCCTACAAAATGCCAAGAACTACCCACAAATAACGCTGGCTACTTGGTCTCGATGATATAAAACAACTGATCATTTGCTATTCATTGAGGCGGAGTATAGTTCAGAAGCAAATCTTCTACAGCAATACACATACCACTGATTTTAGTCACAGAATTTTTTTTTTTTTTTTGGGAAAATGAGATTGTTTATTTCAATAAAGATCCACTCACATACCTAATAACATTCCTCTTCTCCTGATGGCAAATCTTATCATCATCTGTGAAGAGAATGGTATGATATGGGACCACAGGATCACAGGTGGGTAAGATGCCCGATACGACATGGTTCACCATATCCAGGATTCCATTGTACACAAGCAAGTCATCCACTAGAAGCTAAAGATAATAAACAGATTAAAAACAAATATTTCTAGGAATCAACTTACTGTTTGTTTTTATTTCCTTGAGCATCTAAATGAGCAAGCATTGCCTTCAGCAGTCTTCCCAAACACTTGTAAAACAGGTTCAAGTCATTGGTTTTGCTTTTTTCTTTTAAAAATGCCATCTTTCTCAACTAGCAATTAGTCCTTTTTTCCCCTATTTTTCATCAGGTTTGTCTCCTCACCAAGTGCTTCAAATAAGAACCCAAGTAGCAAAATAATATATGATATTACTTTACAATAAACACATTTTATTGACTGGAATGATATAACTTAAATCTTGGAATGAATGATTTTCACCTTACTTACACCTTACATTTATCAAAACTAGATATGTAGTTTGATCTGGTCTGCTAGGCCTGTTCTGCAGCCAGTAGAGAAAGGAAAGCATTATCCCAGGACAATTATTTGAGACAGATAAGATAAACTGTTCTCTACTTGAACATGAAAGACAGCACAGAAGACCAGCGCAGAGTAGTCATTTTAGTATTAAAATGCAGAGTTGAGTGAGATGAATCCCATCATTTAGAGATTATACAGAACCACACTTTAGTAATCTGTGAAAACAAATACTGAACTCATAGCATGTGCAGTCAATGGCACATTCAAAAAATTAAACTTACACCAAATTCCTTCACACCTCTCTGAGGTGTTTTAGCGTAATTCCACAACTTGATCATTGACACAGTAGTAGGCACATCAAAAATAACATATACTCTATTCACCTGTAAGAGACAAAAATTAATTTGCATCTAAGAGCACAAATCCCCCAAAATGAAATTCTAACCTAGGGTCCACCAAAACTGGCCTGTATTTAAACAGATGCAGCTAAAGGGCAGATAAAACTTTACTATCCTTACCGTCTGTTAAGTTATCACCTCTGTTGATAGTTCTCTTATGTTGTTCATAACCCAGCCCTGCCCTCTTGAAAGTACGTCTAGTTCATCAAAGTTAGATATCTGAGCTCCTCATCCTGCACTCCTCGTCAGTTGGGTAAAGAAATGCATTTAATGAACATTTCATTAACCAGATAGATAATACGTACATCAGGATGAGACAAACTGGTGTGTGTATATATTCATACAAATATATGGACACATATACACATGGAATCCATCTTTCTATATCCCCTGCATTTTAAAACCCTTACGAGCCCTTCTGCAACTTTGGTCTGGGGTGCACAAACAGCTATGAAGAGACAATTCTCATGATACTTCCAAACAATTATGGCTTGAAATACTGTTCACTTTACTTTCAGGAAAATTATTGATTAGGATATAGGAAACTCATCTCAGATGTTACTGTTAATTCTGTGATTTAATCCTTTGATTCTTCAGAGACAGCACTGTATTTGTACTAAATCACGCTGTATTTTCTCCACTGGAGAAAGAACTGCTTGGGATCAATAAAACTGTTTATATCTGTAATCCTCCAGAAGATGATGTGAGTTTGGGTCTCAGTAGCAATTGTTTTTAGTCTCACAGGAAGTACTGATGAAAATATATTCAGATAAATACATAAAAAGACAAACAGAAACAGGGTAACAAAGAAATTCTAAACTTAAAACCACCATACTTCTGCAAAAGACAAAAACGTTGAGAATTGGAAAGAAAAAGGCAGGCTACTACATAAAATTTTCTTTAAACTCTTTCAGCTTTTCAAACTAGCAAATGGAATTCTGTTGTTATCCATCTGTCCTTTTAATACTAACACTTTGTGTTCTTCTCCTGGTTTTAGAAACAATGTAACCTTCTACAAAACAGTATGTGTCTAAGCTAGAACTCCAATTACTGATATTTCCCTTTTGCCAAAATGAGGTAGCCTCTGCAAACTCGTATTTTATAGAGATTAGCACACAGCAAATGTACAAGCCAAAATGGTCATCAAGTCAATCATTCATGTCATTATAGTGAACACCTGAGAACCCTATCAAGTAGTTTACCGGCATTTAAAACGTAAAATTTAGACACTAAGAGCCTTAAGCATTACAAAGGCTATTACTGTTTACTTCCCTTAGAAAGACATGTGGTCAGTAGCCTCAAGCATGCATAAAAGCTTTACCTATATCCACTGTATTGCAGCATCTAATACTATTTGAATTACTTTTATATTTCTAGCTACCTCCATGCACATCACTAAAATTAAATGAAAAAGGAAAATGTAGGTAGACATGCATACCACACCAGGAAGAACTGGTGCAAGCCACATATGTCTGCCATCAGTCGTGTCATTTACTCCATCAATGAGTTTATCTGGAGTACGGATGTCTCCAGACACATCCTCTAAAATGTTGACACTATCTGGGAAAGCAGCAATATCTGAAACAAAACTTTAAGCATAAATAACTGCAAAGAACATTTTGGAAATAAGACATTTAAAAGTTCATGTTTGCTCTCCTGGATTCCATGAACTAGATACAATCTCCATTACAGTAGTGGAGATTGTAAACTTCTCTAAAACACTCTACTTTGGCAGTCAAGGAATTTGACTACCAAATCCCTTTCTATAAGCAGGACAATCCTTACAGATTCTGGCACTCAATATTCTTTCTAAAATGCTAAGAAATTAAATAGATTCATTTCAATAGTTATGACTTATCAATAAAGTTCCTTTATCAAGAATGAGAACTTCCTACACTATTTTGGTGACAAAGGCAGATTTTTAGCATGAGGTAGCAAAAACTCCTCTTACAAAATGTACCTTCAAGGAGA
This sequence comes from Tinamus guttatus, assembly GCF_059628265.1. Taxonomy (NCBI): domain Eukaryota; kingdom Metazoa; phylum Chordata; class Aves; order Tinamiformes; family Tinamidae; genus Tinamus; species Tinamus guttatus. Next base: position 5,271,540 of record NW_028288706.1, on the reverse strand, counting down.
ATATCCCTTTAGGAAACAGGCATGAGTGACTAGGTTTTGCTGAGTTCCTTGAGATGTGTGATACATATGTATGTATAAACACACATATATATGCATATATATGCATATATATGCATATATATATATATAAAATAAAACCTATCTATCTAGTTCTTTGAGAGGAAAAGAATAAACTTCCTACTGAACCAACTTTCCAGACAACTAGAATTTCTCCTGATGAGACACATCTTTGTTAAAGACAGGAGAATGCAGATGGACAGCAATATCTTCAGAATTATAAATGCCTAGCAATCCAGCTGGGGGGGTGGGGGGCATTAATTTCTCCTTGTCCTGCTTTCTAAAAGGCCTGAGGCAGTTCATATTTCTGAGGAGTTTAACACAGAATGCAGAGGAGTCTCAACTATTTAAAAAAGCTTGCTCCACACTCAACAGCTGACTCATCATATTTAGCACTGCATTAGTACAGCTGTGCTCTTTCTGGGACCCTAATATAGCCACGCACTGGTACTGTAGATACAGGAACAAGATCATTCAGAACTAGCTGAGGTAGCTGTACTTAGCAGTTGCATTATACTGTAAAAATGTACCATTTAAAGATTGCCTGCTCCTAAAGACAATCTATTGCCACTTTTCAATTTTGAAACACTTCTTCCCCACCACAGCACTATTTTTTTTTGAAGTTCATCACACATCAAGGAACATATAAATAAAGATACTGCACTGAAAAAGAGTCTTTACCTTTTTCATTGCAACTTCTATATATTAGGCAATGGATATCTTAGAGATGCACAATTCAGGCAGCATCAACCCTTTTTATCCTTTCTTCCAGGATAGTGATCAAGCTACCTAATTATATACTAGGATATGAAGCCTTGAGCTCTTACAGACACTGCAGCTGGTACAGAGCACAAGTATAACTCTTCAGCAACCCTGATTACCAGGAGTCTTTCAGACATGTCCTTCATTCCCTCTCTTGGTTTCCCTGGGAACCTCAAATCAAATTCAAAGTCTCAGCCCTTGTCTTCCTGACTTGGGCCCGCTGCCTAGAGCAGCCTAAACCTACAGAACAAGAGTCACGAAGAATGTTGCCTGTGGTACAATGAAAGATTCCACAGGAGAGAAAAAATATTATTTCTGTTGGAAATAGTGTTTTCTCAGGTGACTCTGAGACTCCCACAGGGAGTCAAGACCCACAGATCCATCATCAACTGCTCTAAATATAAGATGAAATTTTTCTTTTTGCCTGGCATAAGACAGATAGGAATACAGATGAGCACATATACATTCCAAAATAAAAATACCTTGCTATATACACTTTCCTCTCTGGAATAAAAGAAAGCACATGCAACGATTATTATTAGCACTGCTTAACAATCAACTCTAAGACATCATGTAATGCCTGGGTAAGAATTTAAGAAGAGGTGATGGAAACACAGAAGTTTTTCCCGATTCAAACAACTAAGAGATGTCTTAGTCTTACAGCTGGCTTCTTATAGCAGATTCTCCATCATAAACCAACATCATGACAGACTGCAAGAGAGCAAACTGTATCTGAAAGGTATCAAGGTGCTTGCTCTGTAGAAGGATACTGTTTTCAGTTAGCAAGATTTGGTCTCCATGTTCATTGAACAACTCTAGTCCATTCAGGCCAATGTAGTATGGATCACCCCAACTTGTCAGAAGCTGAAACTGGAAAACAACTAAGAACAAACAGCTATTAAGGAAAATTCTGATTCTGATATTTTGTCCTAACAGAATATTTAATTTGCAGTTTCTAAAATTGCTATGCAGCCCACTTAATGTAAACGCTGATTAGTAGGTTTAGCTGCCTGTAAACTCCCATACTATCATAACATACATATTTCTAAACTCTGGATTAATGGGTAGAATCTTGTTGCATTATTTTAATAACCCCACCTCGATATGTAGTTCCTTTCTTAGTGACTTTACAATCTAAGTATATACTTGGGAGAGAAAAAAAAAGAATTTACCAAATAAACCATCTTCAATTTCATTTCCTCAAATCAGTGAGACATTCTTTTGTTGCGGATAACAGGCAAGTAACTGTGTCACAGATTTATTATTCAGAAATGCACTGCACAGACATTCTCATTTGCAGTTTAAGAGAGGATTCTGACACTAGTTAGCTGAACACGTAGGTAGGCTACGTATATTCGTAACAGATTCACAGCTTAACAAGGCCAGAGGAGTTTGAATGGGGTCATTCCCTTTTGCAGAATAAAGGAGTTGAGCTGAGCAGATCCAAGCTTTGCCATGCGTTTTGGCCTCAAGGCTAGAGAACGGCTGCTTGCCCATTTTCTTTATGGCTGCAGATACAGTCTGACAGATTAGTAAGGTCTTGGCAGGCACTGAATTTCATCCAGTATTTCTTATTCAAATCCAAAAAACACCTGACTGAACTAGAAAGGGGAAAAAAAAAAGGACAAAAAATCCAATCCAATCCAGCAGTAGCCACTACCTAATGTTTTCTTAAAAACATACAAAGGAAACATTTGAAGTAGAAGATATAGTAAAATATGTATTTATCAGGAATATATTTTAACACCTAAAACAAAGCAACTTAATCCCTGAAAGGGGGAATTTTCCTTCTAATACCCACAGTATTTAGTATTACAATTCTGTATGTTCTTAATGCTCGATCAGTCCAAATCCTTCCTTGCTTGAAGAGACATCTTGTGCCAAAAAGCTCCATTATCTAATTATGATGTGCTTGGAAAAAATAAAATCTTACTCTTATGACCTTACTGTATCTTAAACTTCATTAAATAAATCTTAAGAAGTCTTCCATTTCTATCACTGAAAACATACACATGCACAACCCTTGCAGTTGATACAGCTAGATATGAACATACACATGTTGTTCTGTAAAATGAAGAATAAATTAATTCTATAGTTTTGTATCCTACCTCTTTATACGTTCCACTTACCAACACCATTGCCCCTACCCTGCCTTCCTATGTTTCCTGAATGTGCATTTGCCTGCTTTTGAGTTATCTAGATGATAAATGACATTTAATATGCCTAAACTGAATGGCAGGAAACACTAATGCAATTTGTGCTGTAGACCTTTCTCTAATGGGAGAATTCATTTATACCTCCTCTGCCCAGCCACTGATTTTCATGAAACTGGCAGAAACCTAGTATTGCTGAGACCTCATTGTCTCCATCAAACTAATGGATTTAAAAGGGCTGTCAAATAGACGGATGGCATAGCAGTAAGTGTGATCAAAAAAGGTTGTGATTATTTAAGAAAACATAAGTTTAAAAAGCCACCAGCAAAATAGCAAAGATATTACATGGTTCCGCTCCACCCAACCTTAAACATATTAAATGAGACAAATTTCAAAGGAGGGCAAAGCAGAATGTTCAAAGGTATGCAAAAACACAAAGCCCACTTCTGCCTTGGACATCCTCTGAGCAGCATACGGCTGGTACTCTAGCTGCACTAGCAAGGTATTCCGAGTGTCAAAACATGGTTTTTTTGTATTCTTGTATTTCTCCATTTGCATTAATTACTCGGCTGCTAGATACTGTGCATGTCATACATTCATATTTATATATTACATTTATTAATATGTATTTAATGATGCCATTCTCATATTCTTGATATCTTGTTCACTTTCTTAAAACACCAGAAACTGTTGTATTCAAAAGGGTCAGTATTCATGCAGTACCTAATTCCAAGTTATTATACACCATAAAAAAGGTCGAAAATAACAGAGAAGGATACAACCACATGGCATTAATGGTGCTTCATAGTCCATACTAGCTCGTTCTGTTCTCTTTGAACCAGTGCTGCAAAAGTAAGGAACACAAAAAACAGTTCCTTAGTACATTCTTGGCTCATTCAGAAAAGAGCAAAGGAAACAAAGAACTTAAACCAATCCACAATAGCTCTGAGATTATGGAGCAGAGTCCTGAAACTCTGATCTTAGGAAACCATGGAAACAGCATGCAATTTAAAAATGCAGCAAAATATTTTGCTCCAAGTACTTCATACTTTCACCCAGGTGCTTCATATAGATTTGCTTCAAGGGAAAATAGAAAAAGAATACTAAACAGTTAAGAAAAATTGGGTTGTTTTGATAGTAAAACATCCTTCTTTACCTCCTATGCGCTCTCATAATCAGCTGGGGCTGCAGGTAGTCAACAAAGAGAATTTCTTGGGCAAAATCAAAGTGGCAGTTGCCTGGTCCCTTACGGATAAGAAATCCCTCCGGTGGGGAGATGCTGTGACCATCCAGCGAAACATGGACTACCTTAGCCTAATTAAAAAGAAGAACATGCAGCAAAATAAAATAGATTTAATGCAATCACATTAATTTCATAAGTTGAAAGAGTTGTTTCAGTAATTTTGTTGCATTTGTTTCTTTGCTCTACCACACACCAGCATTCAAGAAACATAAGGCAAGAGATGCTGGCTGCAGTCCACACCACCAATTCAGAGCATCCTAGCCAGCACTGACCAACAGCTGCTATGATTACTGAGGAAGGAGAGGCTGGAATTGGGGAGGGAATGGGGAGGATTTGGAGAGCTTCTTCAGTTACGGGATCTTTACTAGCCCCCAACAAACTGAGCCTGCAGCAGCACATGCATCAACAGAACAGGGGGATCCAGCTTCAAATTCTGCAGGCATCTCCAGAGCGTATTTGAGGAGCTGGTTAGAGGTACTTTATCCTGCACCTGAATGCACTGCTCGATTGGGTTACATTGCTCAGCACTTTAAGCAATCACATAACCTGTTCAGTTCTTCTGTAAGAGACTCTCTGTGCCTGCATTGCCTTTCTAGAAAGCCTGCTGTCAATCAGTTCCATTTGTATTTGTGGCAGGAGACACTTGGTCTTTTCCAGGTCATGCAGTCCCATCTACCAAGCAGCACTGGTGGGTAACATAAGGGCATATGAATAAAGGGGAGGTACCCACTCCAAACAAAAAGGTTGAGCTCTGACCATACCACAGGTGCATATGTGCCTAAAAATTAAACTAAATAATTCAGGCACCCTTGTTCAGAAGATGGAGCCTTGTCAACCCCTCCATCCCCTTCCATTAGCACCACCTGATATTACATGCATGATCCCTGTCACAACAACAGCAACAATTATCATTGCATCTTGCCCTGATATCTGTTAAATCTGACTCAGCTGATCAGAAGGGGCATGTACTGCACTGAGTCCTTCAGTAACTATTAGATAACGGAAGAACATCACCTGTAAAATAAAACAAGATGTTATTATGATTCAAAACTTGCTGATTAATGGAGTGAATCAGAATTCACTTAGTTCACAAAAGACTTAACTAGTCTAAAAGTAAAGTGAGTCAGTTTTTCCCATCTTTTGATTTTACATTGGTATGTATATATGATAATTTGAGGTTAATTTAGTTTTGCATGCAAACATTTTATTTCCATCAATTGTTAGGATTTCTATTAATAAAATGCAAGTAATGTATAGTTGAGAAATTTTCCATTTCAGATGTCAGGCTAAGAACTTAAAGACTTCACGGTTTTCTGTAAAGCCCATATATTGTCGATTACTTGTCACAACAGTTTTCATATTTTTGCCATTTACAAACCTACTTTTCTAATTATAATTTCAGAAAGTTACAGAAGAAATATCCTAAAAAAATCAAATCTTTTAAAGATTTTTTTCTAAAACATAGACAACTGTTGGTTTGAAAAAAGCAGGTACTTCACTGGGAGGGCTGACCATTCCAGTTCCACGAGAGCATGAAGATTGACAGAATGTTTGTAAGAGTATCAAGGAGGTAAAAAAATAACTATTTCTTGTTTCACCTTTTATTAAAGCTTGGAAGCAAAAGGAGGGAATGTTTTTGCACTATAAACTGCTCTGCACACTGGTTTCCATTGAACTAGGCTGCCAAGTTGGGAGAGGAAATGCAAATTCACTGAAATGTGCTTTAGTTTAGGTAGCAGTTATTAAATGGGAGGTCTAGAGACTTAAAGATGAAATCTTGCCTATTTTACCACAGCTGCTTACATTTATGTCTGCCTTACAGCCCTCATTTCTAGAGTAATTTTCATCAGTGAGAAGGCGCTCAACCATCAAACACAGCATTTTACTCGGCGCATAACAAAGCTTTCAAAAGGTAATTTTTCATACAGCTGGAAATAGCACACGAGCCTTCATTTTGGCAGTTCATTGCCATCACCCTCACACACCATACCTATAAATAGAGTTCACCAACCTGCAGCTGCCTAGCAAATCAGGATACTATTACATCCGGGGACTGCAGCTTAGAAGCAACAATGTACTTCAAGAAAAAAGGCTTCTTAACACCCTAGGGTCTACAGTCTCAAGTATCTTTATTGTGACTCAGCAGAAATCTTGTCCCTTGCTTTGCTGAAAATATATTTCATTCAGACTAATGAATGAAAACCCAACCTATACACAGAAGCACACCACCTCAAAATCTGGGAGTTGATATATCAATTGCAGCTTAATCACAACATACTGTCACTCTGCCACACAGCATGATGCTATTACAAGATGCCAGGGCTCAAGTTTGGAGAGGGAATACTTCCCATCAGTGTCCATGTAAAGGTAATCATGGAGGCAAACGTGCACAGAGAAGCAGTTCTACAACCTCTGCCATTATCCTGCCCAATCATATGAAAGAGCCAAGCCTCCAGCTTTGATCATAGAGATTTTTTTCACAAGTTCTGTGGATTCTTTTTGGCTTGTCTGTCGCTAGCTTCATATTTATTAACATTTTTCTTCTTAATTACTGACTCAATTCGCAAGTCAAGAATACCTAGGTTGTGTTTCCAAATCTTTCCCTTTGTATACAGGTTTATAAGATTTCTGTGCAGTGAACAACTACTTTATCATTCTTCTTACAACTCCATGTGTATCTTCTGATAACTAAAACAGGGAAAGAGGTGATGGTGAGACTTGCAGCACTAGCTGGGCGTAGCACATGCCCTCCAACAGGTGTCATTTGGCCATTTATTCCAAAAATTCAACAATATACATATATGTACATCTCACGTATATATACACACACCCAACGTATGAAATTTGACACAAGCAGCAAGAAAAAAAGGGAGGACATACGTTAGTTTGCCAAACAATTTTAGCCAATTTGATGTCAACTTTTCCAAACAAGTATTAGTGTTCTAGACTCTTCCTTCTTCTTGAAGGGGCAGTATTGATTGACTGGGCTCAATACAATCAAACAAGGTTGATACTTATATCAGCCAAGTATGACATTGTCAGCAGTAGCTATTTTTGGTTGAACTGGCTAACGAGTACATAAGTTCAGCATACTATAAACTGAATGCTAGACTGTATTTAAAAATGGAAACCAAGTTTAAAAAAATGTATGATGTGGCCATATGCAGAGAACCTTAGATTTCATAATGCAAGTTTAGAGAAATTCCCTTTTATTCCTTGTTTTATAAATGTGCACCAAATCTCTATTCAACATCTTACAGTTAACTAAGCAGTTTCACATTTATAGTCAGTGTCCTATATAGCAAATTAAAGACATCATTTCTCCTTGCACAATAGAATTGTAAGATTTATTTGGGCTAATTGAGGCTGAACATCTACATGAAACAATGACCCAACATACTTGAGGCTATCTTGAAAGGTAATACTCACTATAATTTTGAAAAGTGACAAACATAAGAAAAGCAAGATGCCCAGAAATATTGAGAAGCTCTCAAGTCACAAAAAAGTTGACATAAATATTGCTTTCTGTAACTCTTCTCCCACAGAAAATCTCTTCAGATGCATCCCATGTTCTATCATGCCCTGTGCTGCAGGAAATAAAGAATCCATACTGCAGGCCTAAATCCTAGATACTGAAAGGATACCATTTTGGCATCATATATCTTGAGAATAGCATGTGGTATTGTATGTGTGGCTTGGAAAAATCAGCTGTGAAAATTTCTTTAAACTATCCCTGGCCATTTTTTCCCTATATTTGCTGTTTGTGGAGACAGAAATGCATTACACCTGCCACAAAACTTAGAGGCAGACAATCTAGAAAGATTTATGGGGTTCCATTAAGATAGCTATATTCATTTATCACAGTACCAATTTCCCAATGCACTGCTGTATATTTTTGCTGGCTCCTTTTCTTTTACTTACCCCTCTATAGGTATCCTCTGGAGATTTATTATAGTTCCAAAAGCGAAGCCCAGCAATACTTTCAATTTTATCAAAATGGATTGTGAACAGATGATCTTCTCCAAAAGAGAAGGGAATAAGCCACATATGGTCATCCTCAGCTGTGATATTAGTCCCATCTATTAACCTGCAAAGAGAAAAATCCATTAGTGGCAAAAAGGAAAAGGTTGTTTTTCCTCATGAAAAATAGGTGCTTTACGAGGTGCTAAAATTTTTCTAATTTCCACTTGTAGAAACACAGCTTTATTATGTCTCTGTGCACTCAATTAAAAAGCGCAGTAAACATCAAAAATAATATGCAATCATCTAATTAAAGATAAGGGAGAGGAAAGACACAACATTTCCTCGAGTTGGATATATTTAAGCTAAAAAAATAAAATTCTCAAGTTGTGCTTATATGCATGAGAGCAGGCAGAGGAAAGCCCTGCCACATTTGCATGACAGCTGAAGGTAAAGCAGCCATACAATTTATCAATATAATTCCATGCCTAAGCTCTGCGCCTGCCACTCTGCAGCGTATTACTGCACTAACACCACTCTATTGATTCCAGCAAGGAGGTGGATGGCAGCTGAGGAGAGCTCAGGGAAGAAGCAGGGTTTGTTCACACCCTTTTGTGTGTGCACAGTTGAGCATAACCCTTTAAACAAAACAAAAACAACTAGTAGAAAAACACCTACTTGTAAGAACATACATTTCAGGCTTACTAGATAAATTTAATTATTTCTTCGTTTTAGCCTAGTATCTCCCACCACAAACTATGGACCCACAAATAGAGGGTAAAAAAAGAATAAGACCTCATTGCAATTTCCTTTGTGCACTGGCTTGTGCACACAGAAACAAGAATGCCACACTCGGAATATAGAATATTATGGTGCATCATATTGCAAGCACAGAACAAATGTATTCCACGTACTAAGAAAGACTTTAGAAAAAGAGAGGACTTCAAAAAAAAGAACCCAGCCAAACTTAGTGACAGGATGAATAAAGTTATTGGAAGTCACCCTTCAGCAGAAGTTATGAAGAAACAAAGAGAATAAAAAGGATCATAAACTCTGGAAGGCTAAATGCATACATAAAAGCAAACCTTAAAACTGATTTCATAACAGGGGATGGGAAAGGTGGCAAGTGATGATAATTTTAGTCAGAGTTCTTCAGAGGAGCTGGAAAATCACAGACAAGCACGCTCAACATCCATATTAGTCAAATTAGCAGGAATAGTAATAACGAACAGAGTTAGTGTCTGTGCGGGTAAATACAGTATTTTAAGAAAGACTCAACAAGGACTGAAAAGAGAGGGTCTATCATAAACCTATCAGGAGACCATAAACATGCTAGAAGGCAGAATTAGAATTGAAATTACTCTTACAATTAAAAAAACAGGATGCAGCTTCAATAACAATAATGCCAAGTCCTCCCCAGAGTTAAATCTTATTATTTCTATATTGTTACCATTTAGTAACTACAAGGTAATTTGAGGAAACATACATGGTAATGAAAGAAAGCTTCAATAAAAATAGGTTAAAAGGGAGAAGCTGCAAGATTGCCAAAAGTAACAACACTAAATACCTAATAAGTTGTTGACTTTTTCTAACTAGAAATTTTTCCTTGATTTCCCCCCTCCCTCAAAAATCCTGACTAAGTTTCACTGCATATGCATAGATAGATGCTATAAAGGAGACATTTCTGCTTGGAAAGTCCTGAGCAGAGATACTAAGCAGGCATGTTAACATCTTCTAATTCTGCCATCCTGTTTTGGAAAAATCTTCTTTATGTTTCTACAATAAGCAGCGCCTGGGTAACTTGTGAAACCTAAGAGCAAGCAATGTTGGTACAGAAATAATTTTTGCATTAACACGTGTTAAGCGTAATATAAAGCTTATATAATCTAATCACTATAATCTTTGAAGCAAAATATAAAACCTAAAAACTGCTAAACTCCTGAAACTGTTGATTGATAAGAATCCAGCAGACTGTCACTGGCAGAGCTGGCATAAGGCAAAACATTGCAGAAAATGTTTAGACATTTCAAGCCTTACTTACTTTTCTAATGTTCTGGAATCTCCTACATACTCTGGAAGATCATTTAAGTCTTGGGGTGATGCAGAAATCTGTTCTGTAGTTATTTTTAATGCTTGGCCATCCCTTCCTATCACTTCAAGTCCAGTCAGTCCAAGGTAATGAGAGTCTCCCCAGGTCATGGTAAAATTCAGCTGTAGGCCTACATAAAAGAATATACATAAATACTTAACAGCATAAAGTAAGGCATCAAGACTTGAAGCCTGAGTAAGTGTGAAGCAGAACACATTTTCATAGTTATATAGCACAAAAAAAAAAAAAAAACACAATACTTCATCATTAGTGAATTCTTGCCCCCTTGCCTCTTCTTTCATACTTGAGGCTCTTGCAGCCTTGGCCACTTTTCTATGAGTCACCCAACACTTACATTCCTCTTCCCTCATACCTCGCTTCCAGTTGCTCTCCTTTTGTCAAGGCCTGCATGGAAGTACAACTCTAAACTATCCTTACACATCAAGCTGATTCTGTCCTCTCCTTCACTATATGTATCATTTTAGGAGATTATTAAATGGTTTAATCATGCCTTATGCTGCAACATTCGTGGCATGACTGCTTAGTTTGCATCTCCTGCTTTCTGCGGGGAGCTACGATATCCCCTGCTCACTGAAGTTGCTACTGACACTGCAGGATATTCCCTTCCTCATCTGCAAAGCTTGCAAGAGCAAAGTGGGGCGAGCTCCAGCCATCACACACCAGCTTTAAAGGGAGATGGTTGCCAATTCCCTGGAATAGTGCTTTAAGGAAAAGCTACAAGCTGAGAAAGGAAGGAGAGTTTTTCAGTGACAAGAACAATCCCCAACTCCAGCACAAGAAAGGAAATTAATTCCACTTATTTAGGCATGAAAACACCTGGTATTAAGTTTTCCCCTCTTTCCCTAGTATCCCTTTTAAAAAATTATTATTAAAGAAAAAAAAAGAAAAAAGAAAACTAGCATTCAGTCTGTTTTCTTGGTACACAGTACAGGGCACATTTTCCAGCCAGAAATAGTTTTGTGGAAAAACACCTCAAGCCTTTTCATTTTCTTTGCACTTTTAGGAGTCTGGTACAGCAAAGTGCTTTTTTCTTGTTGCTGCTTTTCTAAAAAAAGCCAACCTGGCTCTGACCTACTGGTGCACATCTTTTCCAGCTGATTACTGTTTTCTATCATGCATGCAAGCCCCAATAATTAGAAACATATATATTTGCTTAGATTAAATAATTTGGTATTTTGTACTTGATTTTTTTTGGATTTTGTACCTCCTAGCCCACATGTCTACCTCCATATAAAATGACAATAACTTCTGTAAATCTCTGTTATACCTTCAGTGGGCTAACAATACTCTATTCATTTGTCACTATACAGCTCTGGATGAAGCATATTATCAAATGTCTTATTAGTTAGTCTGGGCAATAACAGTAATTAAACAATACATCTGAACAGTTACATGACAGATTTTAGGATTATGCAGAAATAGAGAAGACCTATTATATCTGAAGTTTAATTATGATCTTTTATGAGTTAAGTCACTATACAGCCTCATCTAAATCCAGCCTCCCATAAATCCTAAGTGATTAGATCTCTTGGAGAACATCAACTTGTAGGTAAGCCAAGAAAAGAAATGTTGTTTAGCAATACATTTAAGTTGCGATCTTCATGTCAGAACTGGACGCACAGAAGCATTTTAATGAGACAGTATTGCTTACACTAGGGAAAAGCAGCAATTATGATTACCCTCCATCTCCAGAAAATAAATAGAAAAATCCTCCAGACAAAAGATTTCAAGCGTGTCTTCAGGTCCAGATATTTCATGTCTTAGGGAAAAGTACAATTAACATTTACAGCTATGACAACCAATATTCCAGTCCAATCAGCATTGATAAAAATCCATCACTATAAATGAAAGCTATCTTTTACTTCCTACATCGCAAAAAAAGCAGAAATAATCAGGCCTAGAAAAGCCTAAAAAGAACTAGTAGTCAGGATACATTGGAAAAAAAATAAAATAAAAAATGTGGCATTAAAACTACTAAACCATACAGGCCAATTACCTATAAATAGTGGTAGCAATTTAGACAAGACTCACTGTTGATGCACACAAATTCAGCTGAGTTTTTAAGATCTCTTTAGCATTTACAAGGGCACTAAGAAATATAGTTCATTTAGATGACAAGCTTGAAGCTATGGCTACACTGGCATTATGTGTTATTTCCAAGGCCATTTTTAAGTCTCAACTCATTTACTATAAAAACTGCAATCATGCAAGAAAGATCTCATTCAAAACTAGAGTATATTTTTAAACACACTAAAGAAAAAGACAGGGTCAAGCAGCTATCGCGCAAGGTTTAGTACTTGTATTGTCAATCCAAATACTTTACAGAATCACTGAATGATACAGGGTGGATGGACCCTCTGCAGCTCTGTAGCCCAATCCCCCACCAGGAGAGTCTCCATTAAGTCAAGTCACTCAGGAGTTTGCCCAGTACAGGGTAACATCTTCAAGGAAGGACATTGAAACCTCTCTGGGCCTGTTTGACAACTTTCGTGCTAAAAACGCTTCACCTTGTACCTAGTTGGAAAGTCTTGCTTTCCACCTTGTTGCATCTATTGCTTCCTACCCTGTTCCTGTGCACCTCAGAAGAGCCTGGCTCCATCCTCTCTACACACTCTCCTCCCTCCCAGGTACACAACAAGATCTCCTCCTTCCTCTTTCTTTCTCCAGGATGAAGGAATCCAGCTCTCAAGCCCATCTCACATAAGGTACTCTAGCTGCCCAACCACCTTGCTGACCCTCCTTTACTTTGTTCCAGTATATAGATGTTTTTCTGGATACTTACTGGACCCAAACGCAGCCTCGTGAATATTGAATAAGAGAAGATTTCCTCCTTGTCCTGTTAGGTATGACCTTGCTCATATAGTCCAGGAGACAATTAGCCTTCTTTACTGCAATGCTATACAGTTGAAATCAACTTGTGGTCCACCAGAACCTCAAGCCCTTATTATCTGCTTATTCCATCCATCTCTCACCAGTTTGGCTACAAGGAAACTACAGGAGATTGTGCCAAGGGCCTTATTAATATCAACATAAACCGTTAATAATGTCAAGAGTAATACCTTTAGTGAATCCACAAATTACCTGTGGTACAAAACGTGTGGAGGTGCTGTAAACACCAACACACACTTGACTCTCACATCAAGAGCTGTTCAGATAGAAAAGCATTATTTAGCTAATCTTGGAACTTTTAGAAAAGCATCTCCACAACAAGCAAATATATTTATTGGCATGACAGGGTTAAGTAGATGTCAAAAGGTTTCCACAAAGGCAAACTGTGAATAAGTGAAAAACTTACACTTTCCAGTAAATATCCCTGGTTCCTTGGATGTAAATTCAGGCAGTGGGTCTGACACAATTACCTGCTCTTGAACCTAAAAAGTAAATCAACGGATGTGATGAATACAGAAGGTAGAAGTAGGGAAAGGTAACCTGGAAAGAACAGAGACATATAGCCTGAACATGAAAGGACAGGGCTAGGATAGCCAAAGCTCATGTGAAGTTTGATCTGGTGAGGGATGTCAAGGTCAAGAAGCACTTCTATTTGTACATCAGCATCAAAACTAACATAAGGAGAAAAGTATTACTTTCCCTTGGTCAAGAAGGAACAGATTAGGGAATATTTAATCAAACTGAACTGTCCATGGGCGCTGCTGGAATACATCCACCACTGCTGACGGAGCTGGTGGTTGTCATTGTAAGGCCATGCTCAGTTCCATTTGAAAGATCATGGCAGTCAGGAGAAGCACTTCACTAGATCTCAAAAAATCCAGTAAAAATTCCTAAATCATGCAATATGCAGGACAAAAATCAGAGCATTTTCAAAGACAGACTTCCTCAAAGCTCTTTAGTAAGTTAACCTGCAATAGGATAAGAAGGAAGCTCCTTACTTGACTGAACTGCTTAATAAAGAGGAATAAACTGTTGGTTTTGAGAGGTATCTGGGGCCTATACTATTCAACGAAATGATCCAGAAAGGGGATAACTAGAAGACAAAATTTGCTGATCATACCAGGGTAATTAGGGGAGTTAAAGACAAAGGTCAACTGCAAAGGTTTGCCTGAAGACTTAATTTCACTAAATGAAGGTGATAAAACAGCCAATTAAGTTCATTGTAGACAAATATAAAAATGCTGCACATGAGGAAAACAATTCTCATTTTACATATATAGTAAAAGATTACAAAGTAATAGAAGTTTAATGCTGCAATTTCAACATTATTAGGCGCCTCTACAAAAGGGAGTTCAATCTTCCTGAGCAGTCAAGAGAAGAAAAAAAAAAAGATAGGAGTCTAGATACATTCTCTAAAGGTTCATTCATCATTAGAGGTGAACTTTCTTGTGGTTCAGAGTACACCAAATGGATCTACTTTGTGCCTAGGAAATATAAAACTTATCATACTTTTCTTTTAACATCATTTTATACCTCTACAGTAGAGCCACTGATATCCTTGGATCTTACATGTTTTATTTCCCAGGCTGTAACATACTTCAGGCAGCAGAACAGATGTCCTCATGATGGATGAGTACGTATAAACTTTCAAGTGTACCCGAATCAAGAAGAAACCCCTCTATTCCTGCATGTGTATGTAATTAAAATTCAGGATACTTTGTCCAGTGTTCCACATAGTCTTATTAAATTAACCAGGGAACACTAAACTTGGAGAACCATCGACCAAACCTTTCAGCTTAAAAATCTTCCCTTAATTATTAATTTTGTGGGAAAATAATCTTCAAAATGGACAGTTGTATCATTTACAGCTTTATTCCATCATGGGAATTAGTGCCTTTTACTTTCATGATGTTTCGGAAATACATTACAGAGATTTCTGAAAACAGAGATCCTACCTTTTGATCCTCTGTTCTTAACCCTGCCTGTGTAAAAGGCCTTTCATCTCCCTCCCCATCAGCAGTTGTTGGTCTCTTTAGCTCTTCTTCATATCTCAGGCAACAGGTGCCTTCCATCTCGCCGTCATATGTCTCATCATAGCAGTATATTGCTTCAAGAATATCATCATCAGTAGTGAACAAAATAGTATCCCCAAAGTGTTCTGGAGCTGAAAGCAACATACAAGATTAAACGTAAAAACTACATAAAGAGTGTATATTTGTTACAGGAATCCAATCTGGTTACCAAGACAGCGTTAAGAATAAAAATTAGCTCTATATACTACTTGATTACACAGTGTAACTAGAGAACGCAGTAGCGGATTTTACATTATGTTTTGAAATTAAAAAGATTGAATACTACAAAAAGCACCAGCTTGGTTTGAAGTCGAAAATGATAACAAACAACTAAAGGTATTTGCTTACATTGTGCCAAAGTTTTCACAAAGAAAACGAGGAATGATATCATACCTCCAGACAAGGTTCCTGAAGCTTTTGCAATTTCTCCTTTAAAGATGCACTGTTCGTCTAACCCCATTACAATGTCTTTCACACCTCTGAAAGAGTGTATGCGAGATTTATTGTAATTCCAAATCCTAATCATAGCTACTTGACAGGGATTCACAAAGTCAATAAAGATAAAGTGACGTTTTCCAGGGGTAAATGGTGCTAGCCAGAGATGCATATCATCCTGCGTCCGATTTACCCCATCAATTAGGTTGGTTATTACTCTGGGATCTTTGCCATAAGCTGGTAGAATATTTATATCAGGTGGTTCCGCTGTTATTTTTGAAATCTGAACAGGCTCTCCTTTAGAACTGAAAACTTCAATTCCATTAAGACCTACATAATGCCTGTCTCCCCATGTTGTTTGAATGTCTATCACTAAGTGCCGCCCGTAAGGCAAAACAGGGATTTTGAAATCACTTCCATCATCTGCCTCCATAGAGTTTTCTTCTTCTTGCCTTTTTGGTAGTGTTTGCAGTCCATCTTTTCTCATTAGCTGATACTCTCCAAGCCGGTTGATTTTCTGCTGATGGAGAAACTCATCAAAGATATCCCCTTGAAAATCCATATTAGAAATTCGTCCTCGATGGGAATAATTAAACTTCACCAAGGAGTTCCAGGACTCCTGGAGAGTATGTTCTTGCTCACTGTGCCATCTTGCTCTAGATGCTACACCCTTGATAGAGAAGTCTTCATCTGAAAACATCGCATAAGGATTTAACGCATACACAGGACTGAAAACAAATCACTAACACAAACTTTCTAGAATCTTGTTTGTCATATTTGTGCTCTGTTACTACTAAATTCTGTTATTATTTTTATATTACTTCCCAATCATAAGTGCCACATGCCACAGTTTACATCCTCCAATTAGACTTAAAGAAAGCCATTACTTGAATATTGAAGAGTACATGCCAACATAAAAAAAACAAAACCAAGTTTAAGCCTGAGAAATCTTGACTCTGGAATTTCATCATTAGCAAGTTTTATAATTTAAAGTCTTGGGTAAAACCCTTAAACAAAAAATAAACAACCAGAAACCCAAAAGTTTCTGCAGGAAATGCTCATTAATAACTACACCCTACCTGCTTCTACTACAATCTTCATTACACATTAGATTTGAAAGGTGACAATCAATATTTTGCTTTTATGTTCACTTCTATCAGAACTTTCTTGCATATATATCACATATTAAATACAGATAAAAATATAAACATTAAAATTTACTCTTCCTCACTACTTTTGCATATCTTTCTAGCTGTGATACCCATAATCTTCTTAAAATAAGTTTATGATTTTCAGTATAAACACACAGAAACAGCAGAGGATGCAAGTAAACACTAATTGTGCAGACTGACAGAAGGCGTAATTACTCAGTAAGACAGAAGTTTTTAGACAGCTTTGCCTCATTATCTCAGCAAGAAGAACTTTCATTAAACCTTTGTTTGGCAGTAGTGTCTGGATGCCTGACTTATTTTTTGCTATCATCTAGATCTCTTAAAAATCTGCGTTAATTAACAGACGGTACTTGCATTAAGCAGGGGTCTACTAATTGATCCAAGGATTTTGTCTAAACAGTTATTGGGCTGGTGTCAAATTAATTTAAACCTCCTGTTTGCATTTATGCAGAAATCCCAGATATCCTAAAATATGCAAAATAATCTCAAGTACTAACGGCTACAGAGTGAGAAAGAACTGAGCTGGTTAGGTTTCTAAAGCCTTAGAGAGAAAGGGCAGTCATTCTTGTCAAAGTAGGTTGAAATCAGATGATGGGAAATTCCAGTGTAAGGGGCCGGGCATGTTCGATACAAGCAGAAAGAAACAGGCTTATTTGTATAGCTAGTAGAAAAGACATAACTCCTCTACAGGACACACATGGATAGAAACGGGAACTCTGTATAGGTAACATTTTAAGACAACCTCAAAATTCTTTAAGTATTTTATGTTTGGCAGTATTGATCAGTTATTTCTTGTATAACAGGTGAACTTTTACGTGTCTCAAATATACCCAAGTTAAAAAAAATAATGGAAGCTTAAGCTGTCATTAGCGTAATTAGTATTTATAAATGGAAAGAATTAACTTCCAACCCCAAGGAAGTCTTAAGCTTTATATTAGCGCAGCAAATCCAATATTACCTCCTTCCACAAAAATACCCTTCCTAAATGTTTCCTTACTCCATGTGAACACACAGGATACTGCTGAGCAACCAGGAAGAAACTACTGGACTGTCCATTTCCTCTTCCTACTCTGTACGTGTCTTGTCTGCACACCCTGTCCTGCCTGTATCTTCAAAGGGCCTATTGCCTTTCACTAGCATCAGTGTAACATTCATGGTTGGGGCGTAAGGAAGAAGGATATCTAAAAAGGTAAGAGTTTTTGACTTTCCCATGCATGATTCCTAAGAAATATACTTTCTTAAGTGTTTATAAAGCCCTGTATGGATGCACCGCAGAAAAAGTGAGACACTCAGTGAAAATCTTCAGGCAGAATTGTTTCTTGCTCCCTCCAGTGAGTTTTTTTTTTTTTTTTTTAAATTAAATAACCTTATTCAAGAAGAGAAATGCGACCGAAACCCCCTCAGAATGATTGCTGGAAAGATGCTAACTCTGAAGCACACAACAATGGGCTTGGAGGAGGGTAAACCACACACAGAAACTGCTGCTAAAGACCACCTTGAGCTTGGCAAGGTCATTTTTATAAAATTCAGCATCAGATCCACATAATTGCAGGCTCTCTTCCTGTTAGCTTTTGCCACTGCCTTTGGCAGGCACAGGACCCTGCACAAGGTGTTACTGTCTGCATCCCTGATGGTTAAGTGCTTTGGACTCCTTCTCTTTGCCTTGCTGACATTAGTACTTAGCAACTCACCACTCTTTTCCCACCATTAACTACAATTTGTGTTGTCATCACCCTTCTGCACAAGATCTCTCTTCTTCATACAGGCTCCCACAACCACAGCAGCCTAAACTGCTGCGTCTGTATTAGCAACCCTCCTAACTGCTGAGTGCTGCTCAAGGAAAATTGGAGAACTGCTGTGTAGAAGAAAAGGAGGCAAGAAGAGACACTCGTTAAAGGAAAGTAATAAAAGGAATGAAAAAGAGCACATACAAGGAAGAGCAACACAGGAGAGAGGGACCTCAAAGACAGAGAACAGAGAATGAAATTAGCCACATTTCCTTTGCTTTTGTCACTCACAATAAGATACGTCAACTCTTTATCCTGAACGCAGGAGTCCAGACTAC
The DNA here is from genome assembly GCF_059628265.1 of Tinamus guttatus. Taxonomy (NCBI): domain Eukaryota; kingdom Metazoa; phylum Chordata; class Aves; order Tinamiformes; family Tinamidae; genus Tinamus; species Tinamus guttatus. The sequence continues at coordinate 5,252,622 of NW_028288706.1, read as the reverse complement.
TGAAATCTCAGTTTCCTGTTGCTAAGGAAAGGGACTATGGAACGGACGGTATTATTTCATCCATTTCTCATGAAAAAAAAATAAGATTAATTCTCATTCTATGCATCAAAAAACCCATGTGTTACTCTAATCCTATTAATAGGTAGGATATGAGTAAGAGTATTAACAGATACAATTTAACAACCTACCTAAAGGTTTTGCCTCTATTATTCACACTCAAGTACTCTGAAAGCATTGGCCTGCGACTGATCTGTTTGCTTATGCTGATTTTTTTAAAGCTGAAATTAGGCTGAAATTAGCTGAAGAGGTTCCATAAAATTGGTATCATGCTAATATTACACTAATATTGAAAAGTACTAAATACAATAATTTTGCTGACTTTTGACACTAATCTCATGACAAAAAAAAGGCTTGCTCAATTGAGAAAAGGATATAGTCATTACTAGCAAACATAATTTTATGGCATATAGGCTTGTCAAGTACTTTACTAGATGTATTTCTTAGTGAAATGAGGCTTGTTGATTGTTCCACCTGGCAATTCTGAAGGCTACATAAGAGACACCCCTAAAACTGAACACTTAGAGAAGTGTCACAACAAGAAGGAAAATACCATGTCACTGCTGGGCAAAGTTGGTAGATGATGCAGAACAGTAAATACTGTCCAAATCTATACACTGACCTGCATCATTTTGTAAAATGTCTCCTGTATGTCAGAAAAGCAGAAGCAATACTTTGAAGGATACAGGCTTCCATAGATTAACGGATCTCTTGAGGGTAATTCAGAGTAAACAGAACCTACAAGGATTAAGAAAAGGATCTGACAAGGAGAATTGTGTCTAAGTGAAGAGAACTATATCGGAGTGATGTTATAAACTGAGAATACTCAGAGCAACTAAAAATAATTAAATGGAAAAAAGGAAAAAGGCTCTTCAAGAAAAGTGGTGAGAGGCTCAAATATTTTCCCCATTTTTCAGCAAGAGTCATGATGCAGGAAGGAAGATGATGGTAAAGTGGGTACTGGGAATGCAGCAGGGGTAACACCTTAAAGGAGCACAGTGGGAGCCAAGTACATTCTCCTTGAGACCGCCCTGGGGAGGCTGCTCAATTTCCATCCCAAAACAATTAGGGAGCAGATGATAACAGCAATTTTCAACTAAACTGTTGATGGTACATTTTCTTTATATAAATGAAGAAAAGCAAATGTAACACTGAACAATTACAGAGCCATTGGCCAGGTTTTACTTCCATAAAAAATCCCTGAGTGGATATTAAAGCAAATGGTTATCAAGAATGGAAATACATGCCTATTGCAGTAAAATGCAGAATAATATTCTCCCAGTAGACTGCTTTAAGATTAACTTTTAACTTTGTTTTCAGAATCAGTAGGAACCATGCAGCGTTCCTAATCTATGAGTAAAAGTCATTTTAAATGAAGAACAACTGAGATCAGAACACAAATTTTAAAGCAGATGGGTAACTACGTAAATCTGTATGCACAGGCTGGAGATTAAAACCTGGCCGTTCCCTACCCCCACCCCTTCCCTGGGAACAGGGGATCCAGATTGGCAGCAAACATCCCATTTCAGAGAACTTCAGTCATCTGTACGTCATTTGCTAAATCAAATCACCGTCCGTACATATATCCACAGGATATACTCACAGTCCCTCATAAATCCCCACAGTTTACCTGGAGAGGATGCTAAATAAATAGTTACCATTTTAAAATATCAAAGGTTGAAAACTTGAGGATGAGCAGGTACAGAAAGGTATCTGATAGTCAGTGGCTTTCTACAGCTCCAAAGCACTGCAGCAGGCTGATTTTCAGTGGGAGGCTAATGGCTTTCTAACATACACAGGCTACATCCAGAGCTCTATTTCTCCTGCTGTCACTCCTTAACAGAACGCGTAGAGTATCTTGGCAGTAGAGGTCAATGGCGGAAGGTTTACAGTATTTGGCATTCTTTTCAGGGCCTAAAATTTATTGTTTATATTGCAGCATGTCAAGGAACTGGGATATTCCTGCAATAAACTCTACCTATATAATAAAGACGATTCCACTGGCAGACACATTCCTAGTCTTCCACATGCCTGAAGGGATTGTATGATGGATGCTACTCAGACAGTCCAGGAACTTATGACACCTCAAATGTGCATTCCCTGCGGGCCTAGGAGAGGTGTCTTGAATCACCAAGCTCCATGTCCTGCAAGCAGCACACACTGTACCATTTTGTTTGTAACTATACTGAATTATACCTCGGATAACACTAGCAGAAGACCCAAACACCCCATCACAAATCCTTTCTTCTGCTACACTAAACCCAGTTCTAATTGCTCTAATTATGAACAGCAGTCCTATTTCCTTGCTGCAATCATGCACTTCATTTCCCTGATCATTCTAAAAACTCTTCTGTATTTGCTCCACTTGGTAATCAGTTTTCCTGAATATGGATAATCAGACTGCGAAGTTTTGCAACTGAAATCTCATGAGCGCCTGTCTCGAGATGTTAACACTTCCATAACACTAACACAAATACCTCTGCTGATACATCCTCAGAGCATTGCTATATTCATGTCTGCATGTCACTAGTATTTCATAGTCAGACTGTGATCAACTAATCAGCTAAGATCCTTCTCTTCTTCGATCATTTGCAACTGATTATTCAGCTTACAATTTAATTTTCTGTTATTAGTCCCCAAATGACCTTGCAACCAGTACTACTGAATTGCATTCCATTTTGTATTACCACAGTCCTCAAGTACATCTTTTTCTGCAATTTTCCAATCCTCTTAACTCATAATATACCAATTTATGTGATTTGCCAATTTTAATCAGCATACTTCCATCAGTATTTTCTTTGCATATTGAGGCAGTTATTCAATAAAAAGTGTATGGCTTTTAGAGGGACATCAGCTCAAGCTAAGCAGGCATGTACATGGGATTTTTAATTTCTGTTTTTCTTGTTAGTCTTCATTTAAAGATCAAACATGTGCTGTGCAGTTGCACCAGGGCCTGTGCAGTTGTACTAGGGCCTGTGCAGCCTCCCCTTGGTCACATATTGCTGCTACAGGGAAACTGCAGTTCCCTTAGCCCCATATCAATTAAAATCCACTATTCTTAGGGAAACACTTAAAACTGTTTCCCTGTTGTTAATGCTCCCTCAGCTCCACTTTGGAGATGGCTTTACCCTGCACAGTACAGTACAAATACACCAAAAGTACCTAGGTAGCATGCTATTTTGCCAGGAACAAACACACATTGGGAGTTTTATTTTCAATTTTTCCGTAAGTCTTAAACACTAAATGACTAAGCTCGCTCTGAGCAAAAGCAGAGGTAGGGTATCACAATGAGAACCCCGATAACCCTCAGGTGAGAGTTTACAGTGAATCCATTACCAGTTTAATACTGAATGGAAACTATTACAGTGGGACTTACTCAGTTTCCCTAACACCAAAAAGTTTTAAAACTGACAGAGGTAGCGTAAAACGTGTGAAACTGCAACCCTAGGCTTTGGTGAAGGGTGGGTGAAGGCAAAATGGTATTTATCCTACCTACTTAAACATTTTTTGTTTTGTTCTTTGGGTGTGATTTCTGATATACTTATAAAATGATGTTTTTTTTCCACCCCCACAGAGCAAGAGAAGAACACTGAAGTATTTCAAGGTTAGAAAGAACTGTTCTCCTCACCTTCGTCCAGTAACCCCACACAGTACCTGCCACACAATTTCAACTGGCATTCCTGCATCTCTCCTTTTATTTCATTTTAGATAATATAATCCAGCAAGAGAGGCTTTACATGCCATATTGTGATTTGGTCAAATCTGCTGCTTTTAATGTAGGAAAATCACTTATACTGCTTGTCACAGACCCACAGTTAAATTATATATTCTATGTGCTCCGATTATGAGTAGGTTTCAATTCCTTAACATAAGGCAAAATCTGATTAAAGGATTTATGAAATAAAATATATCCCAGAATGTGATGAATTGCATTGAAACAAAGAAGTGGGAGATTCAGGCCTACCCAATGCAAAGCTGTGTGACATGGCTCAGAGATTGGCCTGCAAACTTGTACAAACCACAGAGAAGGCTAAGAATAAGATAAGTCTAGTTAAAACAGAAACCAATGTCAAAAAATAATTTCTTTTACTTCTTCTCTTCTGTAAAGCATACAGAGTAAGACTGCAAACACTGGTGAAACTGGGGAGCTCTCTCACCTAGGCAGTCAAAATCTAAAACAAACAAAACAAACTAAAAAATAAAACACCACACAAAAACCTGACCTGTTTCTGCTTATAAAGCAAAATAAGAGATTACACCTAGCAGCTCAAAAAGTTAGATTTGAGCACATACAAGCTGTAACTTCTTATACTATTCCCTTTTTTCTGGATTTTACACCATGAAGAACAAACCACCACACCGTAAGAAGCTTTTTGATGAAGTGAAACTGTTGCATGCTTTTGCCTTGCACAGCTAGGGCCAGGGACACTGTTGGCAACTCTGCTGAGGAGAGATCGATCCTTTTCAGTCCTGCTTTTAAATACTATTAAAAAACCCCAAATCTGTGGGGTTAAGTCTCTTGCATCTGCCAAGCTGCCTAGCTTGACATGCAGTCATTCATGCAGGCTTGGTTTTTGAGGAATGTGTGTGTGCATTTGCAGGGATAAAGCAACACTCATCAGGACAGCCACGGGAGGAGGCAATCTTCTAAGGCAGTATTAAAAACAGGAGCACTGTGCTCAGACTCCATGAGCAAGAGGTTTTGACGTAGATTAGTCCTCAATGAAAAAGTCAAACAGATAAGGGTTGCCTTCAGTAGTTATGCTGCAACTGATCTGCTGTTATTAAAAAAAAAAAAACACACACTTTTTTTTCCTTTTTATTATACTTAGTATAATGCTTCTCTGCCTCAAATGTCTTTGTCCAGTAATCCTTATTGTAGCATGCCCATAATAAGAGTGCATGTTGTACTGCTTCTTAAACAAAGTCTGTAAATTTGTGGTGTACTAGTCCACACAAATTCAGATGAAGGATTAGTTTGGATATCTGTATCTTATTTCCTTGTACTGTATAGACAAAAATAAAACAGCTGCACAAATAAGGTGAAAAGAGTAGAAATTGCAGCAGGCAGCCAACATTCCCATTGCAAAGACATATCTACTACAAAGAAAAACTTACTCACTACCAACCTCATGGCCATTCTTCCTCAATCTTTCTGCACATTTTCACCAAAAATACTTGGTTGTCTGTAGGACTGTCATTTTACAGAGCATAATTATAAAATAGTAAATATTAAAAACAAAATTCTGTATTCCATCCTCTCCAAACAAATTTTAAAATACTAATTCAGAATGTATGTTTTTCCACAGGGTGGGGTAAGTAAATAATCTTCTTATCTATACTTCCAGAAACTAAAAACATGCAAGAAGTGCTTGCAATGAGATTGCTATTGTAAGCTCTTACCTCTGGGTGCTGAATCCCCTTCTCCAACATCTATAGGGTTTACTCCCTCCTTTCTTCCATATTTGACACTTCTCCTTCCACTCATAGGATAGTCTAAGTTACAGCCATGTTTGTCAGAAAACTGCTCCAAAATGTCCAAGCCACCATCATCTTTTCTTGGTAGCATTTCCAACCTTTCACCTCTGTTTGCATTTCTACTACCAGGTCTGCCCAATTCATTTCTCTGACATTTGACATCCTCATTAGTCAGACCTGAAATGTTTTTTATGATTCCATCGGATGGTGTTTGAAATCTCAATCCCAAGCAACGTTCCGTAGCCAGCCAGGAAGGCTTCTGCTTACTGCAAATACCTTGAGTATTCTCTGTTACTTGGGATGATGACTGTAACCAAGAAGGAAGCACACCTGTAGATTCAGGTAGTTTTCTTCCCATTAGCTTTTCTATTTCCTCACTCAAACTAAGCTCTTCATCAGATGGAATATGCTCTGTAACCTTTGTTACTTCACCCTCTTTGGTATCTTTCATACAAACAAGAGATGGTAACACTTTTGGATCATCCTCTAATTCAGTCAAGTTTTCCTGCATAAGGCTGACAGAGTTCATCTTATCCTCAAGGTGACTTTCCTCGGACAGAGAGTTCCGGTATAGTGAAGTACTGTTTGGCTGTAGGTACCTTAAATATAGGTCCTCTTTACTGTCTGTGACTCCAGCTGTACTCTCTTCCTTCCTTTCATTTGAGGAATGTGTAGTGACACTTTGTCCATGATGTGTAAGGTCAATTGTAGTACTACAATTGGTGATGAGATCTCCAGAGCCTCTCTCTAATTCACCATCAAACACCAGGTTTTCATCAACATACAGCTTCACTTTCTTTGCTCCTATATCAAGGTCCTGCAGAAACAAAAATACGAAGTTTTCCATTATGCTCTTCAAACATTAGATATCACTGTTCTGAAATTCTAACATCTGAATATTTAATTAACATAGAGAAGAAAAGCATTAAAAGCTCAAACTAACAACATCCTTTTTATCTGCTTACTAATGAAAAGTTCTAAGAAGCTGAAAATACTGCAAAATATTTAAGATTTTATTAAAAGATCATCCCAGGCACTAGTGTGAACCATTTTGGCAGCCACCTACAAAATAAAGGTTTAAATATTTATAAGTCAAGCTTAAGTATAATGGTGTTTCATCAGAAAGTATATTCCAGAGGCACAGTTTAGCACAGCATCTTTAAGACTTATCACTACCATGACACATAAGGTATATGCTGAGCAGATACCCAGATCAAAGCCAGGAGTTAGAGAGTTACAAAAATAGAGGCCTGAAAAGGACACTTAAAAAACAACCACCAGACACACACAAAAAATACACACGAACATCCTACATTCCATCCCCGTGCTTTTAAGAAAGAAGAGCACTATATCATAGCAAAGAAATACCCAATCAATCTGTTTTTCTACAGTTTTTGAATAATAATGTGGTCATCTGCCTCAATAGGTTATACCAATTATTAACTAGAGTTTAAGTTGAAGGCCTTTATCACAAACAAATCTAACATTCACAAATTAATCTCTAAATTCCCCATTTCTGTGGCAGCCATTGAAACCTGATTGTTTCATTCCACTCCATTTGAAATTTAGTCTCTATTTTCTTTACCATCTACCTTTCTCTCCCTCAAAAAAAAAAGTATCTCCAAATAAAGGATAAAAGATCAGACAAAAATCTTTCTGCTATCTCAATTTCTGTAACGTGTCATCATATGTAGTCCTTAAAAACTATTCTTTCCACATTTTTATGGAAATTGAGGTTTCTTGTACTGACTAAGCTTCAGTTTCATCCCTCATGGTCATCTCAAGGAAGTCAGTCCTCCCTGAATACTGATTTAGTTTCCTCCGCTCTCAGCCTTCCAAGTCATTTTTTTCCTTCACCTTCGAGTGTATTCACATGCCTCTAGTTATTCATTCTTAAATGCATTTTATGCCAGTCTTCACAGTTCTCATTCCACTACTTTCCAAAGAGGGCACACTCCTCATGTATGAGGAGTGTTAAGACAAACCAGCCAAATCTATGGATATTTCTGAGATCGCAAAGACAGACAGACAGAATTGGAAAAGGCAGTAAAGACAGATGATGGCCTAGAACCACCAGCTATACATGAACTACCAGTAAAGTGGCTAATGAAAATCTCATGCACCAAAATTCTGAGCATGCTGAGGCTCAACGTGGAAAAATATGACTTGATCCCAGGGACTCAAAGAACAAAGAATGTGCAAAACTCCACTTTTTCATATCCCCTACCCTGTTCCACACTTGCAAGTAAGGTGAAGAGGAAAGGTTGACACAACATCCTGTTGCAGCACTACTATTCCTCCTGTACAGGGAGGCTGGAAAAATCCCCTTCTTTGTAGGGCAGCTTCTTGATGAAGCTGCTCTGAAGATCTGCCCTGAGAGTCATTCCATCAACTACTGTGAGAGCAGTTCCACCAAGAAGCTTACTCCATGAGTAGCTTCATCAAAAGCCTACAAGCACACATTTGAGACAAAGGCAGTTATTTTCCTCCCAAAACAGTAATTAGAAAGACACAATTTCTCAGAAGAGTAAGCAGATATATTGTCAGTGAATGCGGAAATATTTAGTGAAAATAATCCTACTGTTTCTCTTGGCAGTCCTTCTTGGCTTATACCTTCAACCCTGAAAAGAGGCCAGCTGGGAAAGCGCTTTCCTATCAAGTGGCAGAGACAGCTTTTCTTTCACCCAACAGTGCTGTTTAGTTTTGTGAATGGGGAGCAAAAGCTCAAAACCAGAGACACTTTTTCCAAGAATTAAACATAGAGAAAAGGACTGGAAGTTTCTTCGCTGGCTCTCTTCTCCTTGGAAAGGCAAAAAAGAGGAACAAAACAAACCAAAAAAAACAAAAACAAAAAAGCAAGCCAAGAGATAGGAAAAAAAAAAAAAAAAGTTCTTGTATAAACTTAACTCCACTGGGAATATCCTAGTGTGAACAAAGCTCCAGTGTAGCCAAGAAGTGATAAACTGCACCCTAAAGGCTGAAAAAAAACTCCACCTCTAGTAAATGAACATTGGAAACGAATGAAGACAACAAAATGAAGCATTCAGAGATCTTTCTTGTCATGCACTAAATCAATATATCTATGATAATGAAGCAATGTGACTTCTATGGTCCTTTTCAGACATCCTTTTTCTGCTCTGAGGCTCTAGTTCTGAAACTCATGCAGCACTGCTCTGATTTTTTTAAAAATTATTTTTTGCAAAAAAAAAATCTTGAAGAATTGTTGGGCACCTCTCACATTGCTTTTGAGGGAGAGAGAGGAAGCTATAAGAGTTAGAATGGTTAAAAAAAACCTCAAAGTAATATATGCTCGAGTTTTCATTAGCAGGAAGAGATAATCATATTTTTGTGGTGGATTTTTTTTTCTTTTTTAAAACACTTCTCAGATAAAAATTCCTTATGAAAATATATAGAACTGACAGAACTGTTTTGTATTAGTGTTTCAAACTATGGATACTGAATCATTTACTTAATCAGTGTAGACTGCTGCATGACTACTGAAATCCATGGGATTATATTCCTAACAGATTTTACAGCCTCTCTCATAGCAATTTGTTTAAAAATAAATCAATAATAAATTTAAAAAGAGGCCTTGAGACATGAAAATACATTTACTTATTTCCTACATTATATTCAATGTTTGCCAACAAATCGAACACAAGCTGTAAAAGCAGCAGTCCTTTTCACATCCTCTACTCATCACAGAACACACTGTAGCCCACATTTTAACAGAAAAAATGTTATTCAGCTTCTAGAAAATAAATGTAAATCATATTATAATATATCTGCTTAAGCTGTTGCTTCCATAGCTTTTTCCATATGTATGAATTAACATATGTGCACATATAAAAACATGTCTGAGAGCAAAATCAGGAGGATAAAGCATCTTATCTGTAATCCAGAACAGAAAATCCTCTTTGATCCAGTACCTGTGGTATTTTTTTTCTTAACATCACAATGTACAAATGAGAATAATTTCCACAGGGAAATTCAAATACAAAAACAAGTCACCATCTGCCATGAGATGTCTCTGTTGTAATACTAGATTATTTCTTTTATTATGCATTTGTAATGAGTATACTTTGGAATTAAGGCAACAAAACCCAAAGAGAGCAACAACCAGCCAGCCAGCCTATTTACACATATATGCTTGTATGAGCATGTATACAAAGGTAGGTGTGTGTGTATATAAACACGCACAAGAAATCAAACAAATATTTCTTTATATTCTGATAAAAAGTCCCAAAGAGCCCTGAACATTAAGACACACTTACCTTTGTATCTTTATTTCTCACCACAGTAAAGGATTAACTGACACAATATGCATTTTTTTTTTAATCTCTTTAGAGAACTGTAATAGCTCTGGAAAAAAAAAAATGCTATCCGTGCCTGTGAAAAACATTAACACTTACATTGCTACGAGTTTTAATCAATACAAAAGCAAAATACCGCAGCAGACAAGGAAATGTCCCATTTCCCCTTTAATTAGAAAAGCTGTACCTATTTTTATTTCATACTTTTGGAAATAAGATCAAGCCGAGCACAAGGCAGAGCATACATGTAGAAGAGTTGAGAATAGACTACTTACACTAAGAGTTGTTGTGTTGTAATTCCAGATCTTGATCTTGGATATACCAAAGTCACGTGACCGGGTGGGATTGCGGATAACGAAGTAGAGCTGAACGGGCGGATAGAAAGGGCACATCCAAAGGAAGCTCTCCTTCGCAGTCTAAAAACACAAACAGGAAGCCCCACTTAACACTCCTTCTCCACAGAATATTTGGATTAATTTGCCCTCCCTACCTTCTGTGTAATAAGCCAAGCAGAAAAGTAACCACCGGATAAAACATACCAAGTTAAAAGCAAAACCTTAACCTCGTTTTCAAGCAGTAAATCTGACCCTCCCGGGTGCCGTGAAGGCAGCCCGCGACAGCCGGACAAGGCGGCAGCCGTCAGCTGCCCGCGGGCCCGCGTGCTCTGGGCGGCACACGGCCTGCCATGCTGCGGGGTCAGAGTAAGGCCCCTTTAATCACATTAAGCAGCTTTGCAGGCTCTGATGGGGATCACTGAGCACAAAGACATCGTATAATTGTTTTTCAATTTACAAAAGTGCTAACACTTCTTTTTTACCCTCTACAGAATGTGGGAACCTGAAGAATTTTATTTCACTGCCTTTATTTTAATTAGGCTTTAGACAACACAACCAATTTCAATTGCAGATCTTCTCCTTAGTATACAGAAGTCTAAGCTAGACCTTTTTCTAAGACATGACACAAACTGTAAATATGAATTTTACAGACCACAGACAATCGGGAGAGTTTACAGCACAAAAACATACTTAATTCTTCGCATTGGGCTTAAGTGATATCTTTGCATTTTCAGGAACTGTGGAAAAGGAGCTTTTCACAACCACAGACCATAGGTGGAAAATAAACAACTTGTTTCAAAATTAGAAACGAAAAGCATAAAGGTTCTTTTGGGAAGGGGATGGATTGAGATTTGTGCAGGTGTCCATACATATAAGCAATAAAGGGACAAGAAAAGGAGTGACAGAAAAGTGTTCCGAGAAAGGGACAGCTACATGGACGAAGTTCCTCCAAAATCCAAAAGTTTATTTACAAGCAATTGCATACTCTGGTATTTGAAGGTCCATATATAGATAAGTTTGAGTCTGTCCTATGACTAAAAGCTGTGTGTGCAAAAGTTGCAACATCTTCGGATATACAGTCACACAGTACTATCCCTCGTGTGGTGGAGCATATTGGCATTTCAGCTACCTCTTAGATGCTGAATATTAAAGGAGGACATGAAGTGTACATGCAGACAGTTCAAATGCTCAGGACTTAAGGTAATCAAATTCACAGGCATTTAAGTCTCTGGCACCATTTCAAAAGATTTGACACCAGAAATTCAACTCATTATTTACACAGGATAGCAAATGTAACAGTCTGCAAGAAGGGGGGAAGCTGGGGGGGGGGGGAGGGCGGAAACACACACACAAAAATACACCCTTATTTTCAATAAGGGTATGTCTATATTTACACACAAACATACACTTAAGTGATCAAAGATGTGTTTTATCAATGGCAGAGTGGGTTTTCCACAAAGTAAGTTATGTTAATGGTGTCCCTTTTGCTCAAAATAAAACAACAAATAAATTAATCTTCAAACAAATTGTATCTACTGCATCCCACAACCTTCATCTCTAATCTGAAGTCTATACAATCTGGAAACATTATTTATTTATTTATTTTAAAAAAGAGAAATGTAGTACACATGCCTAATTTTCTGTCCAAATTACACCATCTCTGATGCAATACCTTTCTAGCATCAAGACAAGATACTACACGGCAGCAAATCAAACGAATACATTAATCAATGAAATATAAAATCTCATTACCTTAAGAATAATGGGATATATGAATATATGAGAAATGCTGCGGATAACGGCTTTATAATGGATTTATAATTATATTGCTATATAATTTATAGTCATCTAGAAAGTCCATGAATCATTACTAGTTCTAAGTAAAAACGTCACCCACCAGAGATTATGGTCTTTAAATAAGAATGGGTGTTTACAACATCCAGGCTACAATTTCCAAGAGACAGTAAGATGTTCCACATCAAAAAAAAAAAATTATCTCAATACCCTCTTTTCAACTACCTTACAGGTAGAAAATTATCACCAGTGCAAAGTGAGTTAAAACTTCCATTTTCACATTTTCAGAAGACTTAAGTCATTTGGTATCCTCACCCACTAAGATCATACCCATTTTTACTAGGTTTCAAGCTCTGAAATATGGAGACTTTTGAATATTCTGCTTTATTGACTGGTCAAAGGAATACAGGGAACCTGTGGCACAGATAAAGACCTGGATGAAACCCTGGCTGTACGAAGGGGTATAGAAATTCATTAGTGGCTTTATACAAAGACCTTATGTCTCCTCATTACACCTTCTAACAGAGAAGCCTCACAGACTTTTTCTTTTGTCATGCTCTATACTTTGCTTGTTGAAGAACATCCATAAACACACAGGGTCCTTCCCAAGGTATGTGCCTCCCATAGCTTCAGATGGCAAGAATTACTAAAGATTACCATCAGGCTTATTTTAAATTAAGTGAAATTCCCTGTGTCCTTAACATTCCATTATCATTTTCTACAGCTCTATTACAATTATATTCCAACAATTTAAAAACTGAACATGTCCTTTCAAAAAACATCATACCACTATATATATATATATATATACACACACACATATACACATATATATATAAAGGAGGCAGCTAAAGCTGCATTCTTCCAGCTGTCTAGTGACATAAATCAGAACCCTTACTCAAATTAATTGAGTTCTGCTCTAAAAGAGAATTATGATTGACTTCAGTCAATCCTTGTCCAGGAAGCTCTGTTTGTGCAAATAATAAGTATTTGTAATTTTAAAATTATCAGATAGCTGTCATGCAATCATCCTAAAAATGCAATCATGTTTATAAAAACAGCAATAGAGTGTTAAATAAACACAGTAGCTTTTCACATCCAGGAATAAACTAGCTTACATGTAATTTCTTATTGACCAAGCGACACAAATCCCCTGGATAGTCAGTATTTCGAATGTCCACATCATGAGGAGACACAAACATCTTGTCGTTACATAAATCGAAGAACTCCACCTCTCTCAATCCCACGTGTACTGGATTTCCCCAGTTAGAAAGAAGTTCCATAGTCACGTAGATGGCATCCCGAATATCCAAGCCAGTTGCTGTCTGGACCTAATCAAAATATTGTGGTATACAGAGGAATGACAAAACAAAACCTACAGCAATTCCAATATTGAACAATCAGAAAAGGAGGGAAAAAAAAGGCACAAAAAAAAAAAAAAAAAAGGAAAAAAAGGCAGACTTAAGTAAAACCTGGTAACACTCATTTGGAATCATTCTGCAGTCTACTAGTTCTGCCCCATATCAACTAGGAAGCCTATGGCAGAGTAAGGGGACCAAAATTTTCAATCACTTGGATTTCAGTCCACTCCAAATCCTAAAGAAAGAACAACTCTCTGATGTCTTATTCATTTATCATCCTGATGAACATAGGAAGTAGAATGTTCTACTATAGAAATGATGTGTGAACTGTGATTACAAACTGTTATATTAAACTTAGAGGTGCGAGTCTTTTGACTCACAAATAGTAATCTGTTTGCTTTAGGATGCAACTGGGAGACTTTACTGAAAGCATGAATTAACTAACATCCCTAAATCAAGACAGATTTTAGAAACAGGTGTATGGTATTTTTATGGCTAAGTCCTCCAAAGCAGGAAAGGCAGCCTAAATGAGATGAAAACATGAGCGAGGTTTTCTAGAGGCCCCACTATAACATGGGAGAAAAATATTTGTTACATTAAAGAGGACAATTATGCAGACACAGTTGACAGTAATTGTGGACTAGAGACATCCTTTACGTTCTCTTCTACCTCAAGAAGATTTTAATTAAGTACCCCAAGGAGGTCTCTATTCATAAGGGAAAAGATCACTTGGTAACATCAAATCAGAAAAAAATTAAGAAGTATCAGTTGTTCTGCTCATCCACACAAACCCTCTCTCTGGCTGTGGAATCTTCTTCACATTTTTCATCAGGTAGAAATACATCCTTGTCACACACCGAACGTCTCTCAATCTCCTGAAGAACTTTCAGAAGTTTCTTCTGTTGCCTGAAACACATGCATCCTTTTAAGTTTTTTTTCCCCCCCCATAAATCATTTATATTTAACAAACAGTTCGGCCAGTGTGAAAGTAAAGACAAGATGAACCCCCCACATGCCAGGCATCCCTCTGCAGAGTGGCAGCTGTCTCAGCATCCCGTCTTAGATACAGAGTCTGCTTAAGAGGTTAGGATCCAGTTCTCTGCTACACCTGAGGTGATCTGAGAAGGTAACGTAAAGGCATCCTTAGAGGGAGATGATGGTAGTTCCCAAATGCACTGGCAAAGGCTGGATCCTTCTCCATATTTCTGCCACTGCTTGTATGAAGTCTCCTATATCTGAGGATAGTCAGGTGCAGTGATGGTCAAGACTGAGAAGTGTCCCCCACAAAAGGGAGCTAACCTTAAGAATATATACCTGCTTCCAAAAAGACTTATTCTTTCAACAGCTTTTGTGACTGCAGTCGTTGTCTGACTTTTTTCCGAAGGTTCAGTCATTGCAGAAACAAAAACAGATGAAGCGGGAAGCGTCTACATAAGAGAAATGAACATCGCTTATTTATGTTTTTCTCTGCCTACACAAAATGACTATTAGCCTGCAGCTTTGGAATAAATGAGTATTTGAAACCAGCTCTAGCATCAGCTAACTGTGACTAACTAGTAGCTCTGTACCAGCTTAAACACTTCTCAAAATTTGTCTTCATTCATAATGAGTGCCAAGACTGCAGCCTGAACTCCTATGTAAGGAGAGTAAAACAAAGTAATTCCCAATGACTGTTGAAAATATATATGTTTGTATGCAATCTCATTTTGCACGTGTGATATGGCTCCAAATTAACCAAGGCTTCTGCCTGCCTAAGCATCCTCCTTCCTGGACTCAAGAAAAACACCATAAATGCTTTTAAATCCCTCTGCCACAAAGTTGTTTTATCTAACGAAAATCTACAGTTATTGACTTTAAGCAGAGAGGTGGCATAGTGACCAGCTCAGACAAAACATTAAAAATAAATATGAACAAATGTCTGCTTGCTCAGCCCACCCTTGCTGCAGAATCCCTACCTTCCGGTTGGCTCTCAATTTTATGAGCCGCGGTCAACTCAAATGAGCAACTCCGAGAATGCTGCATAAAAGTGAGGCTCACAAACATCAAAACAGAAAATCCAAAGCAGATTAGACTAGAGAAGCTTTGCAAATTACAGGTTTTGCCTGAGTTTATGTTCTCTCTTTCTGTTAAAAGAATTGAATTATGAGTTATGCACATCAAATTTTGCCAGAACTGTCAGTACAAACGTCCTGATCATTTGACTTAACACATAGGAAGGTCTGCTCTAAATCTGAAAGGAATGAAGAGGTGTTTGCTGGAGAAATTCCTAATTGCTTTTAAATGTGGGTATTGAAGATAAGAGATGTACACAACAGAGGTAGGTGCAAACAACCTACACTAGCTCCCCCTCACTAAAGCCAGAAGTGTACATGACAGCTCGGCTCCAGAAGCAGAACATGTATTAACAGGGAACTGTGCCCACATTAATGAGCTCAGTAGGAAGGTAGAATTTATTGGCATGGGAATCACACACCATCTTAAGAAGCTTCCAGAATGAACAAACCTAAATGCAACAATAGGATCGGTTTTTCAAGTGTGCGCTTGTCTGTACAGATGCATCATGTAACTGGTCTGTCAGTTGTTCACTGATCCCTGAAATCAAGGGAATACTGTGAGATGATATCCTGAGGAAGGAGATTTAAAAAACACATCCTATGGAAGAATAATTCAAATTCAGTTAAGAGTTTGACACATCACCGTTCATTCTTACATAGTCTTAAATATACAAGAGAATAATGCATGTTTGAGGAAAAAGCCTTTTTTTTGCTACATGATCAAGTGCCCCTTCTCTGCAATTTGCCATACCTTTTCATGGCTTGTGGAAACTGACTTCCTTGGCAAATCTTTCTGCAATGTTTCATTTTCAAGTTGCATAGCTTTAATAACAGCAGAAACAGAGAGCTCAGGATCCTTCTCGCACACGTTCTTCCGAGCTGCTGAAAGTGGCCTTTCTGGGCGACTTAACGGTCCTGCCAGCAAAAGCAGCAAGGAATATCCATCAGTCCCACTGTACGAGTACAGCACATTACAGCAGGGTACATTTGAAACACACACTTCAGCTGCTAACAGAGGGCCTAGCTAATAGCCTGTAAACAGCCAAAGCACAACTGAATTGCTTCAATTTGTTTTTACATTAGAATTCCTGGTCACATCTACTCTAGACAACAGCTGAAACAGTGTCATTAAGAAAGGGAAAACTAGCAACTGAGAAACATGGGATTTTTGTATTTTAAAACGCTTATGTATTTGCTTTGTTCAGGTATTTAATGAAAATTTTTTCGTAAAAAAATGTTAACATATATACACTTTAAGCGCACCAGACTTTCGCTTATAGATATTCAGCTATTTTTGAAGAACCCCAAGAACAGCAAAACCAGAGAAGTCAGAAGTTGCTATTCCTAAGACAAAATAGATTAACTTTATCACCTAAACACCCATCAAAACATCCATATACCATCCCAGTCTTCCCACACACATGCTGGAGAAGTAAAAACATCACAGGCTGGAAACTTCTTTTTTTAAAGGAATAAAATTGAACTATAGCGAATTTAAGACTAAATGTCATAGAAATGCAGTTGTATTCAAGGATTTCAGAGTCAAGCAAATAACAGAAACTCACTGTATAGACATTAAACTCGAGCAAAAATATTAAACATGGTTGATAGGACATCATGCTGATAATGCTACAGCAAGATAAAGTTAGCAAGAGAGTAAACTGCTAGTGGAAACAAGTAACGGGAATTGAGCTTTCAGTGTATTCCCCCTCAGCCCCAAGTCATCCTCAATCATAACCACATACTTCCAGCAAGCATTAGTCATCCTTGCAAATCTACGGACAGAACAAAGTTCCTTTTGTTTTTTCTATACTACACTATCCTCCGTGAAAGCAAATGACAGTTGGACTGAAGCAGTTCTAAGAAGCACTGTTAAAACCTTACAAAAAAAAGCTACAACTTTCTTTGGAAAATAGTCAGAGCAAGCACCTGCCCAGACGCTGTTGGGAGTCCCAGGAGGGACATTTTTCCCCCCCAAAGGCAAAGAGAGTTAGCTGCTGCTTCTTAATTTAATTAAGGTTTTCCTTCAATTAAACAGCTATTATATGATCTTTCAAAAACAGTAATACCTTGCTTTCTTGGGACACATTTGAGTTTTATTTCCTTGAAAACCATTTGTAAGTCCTCAGGGTTACCATGTTGCATGGTTATCTCAGCACTGTCATAACCAAAGTTTAATTTGTTTGGTTAAAGGCTAAACTCAATTAAACACTGCAATCCTGATTACAGCCACTAGATTTGTGAGATGATTTTTAAACCAATGTAAAACCCCCATTTTAGCAGCAAGTTTCTAGAATAAACAGCTGTGTCTTCAAAATGGTGTTACCTAGTTCAAAAAGAAAATAAAATCCAGTATCATACCAGATAGAGGCTTATCTACCCCACTGAAGACCAATATGCAGTGTTGAAGGTGTAAATTAAGCATAGTCCCAGCCTGATGCTTAGACAGCCTTAGCAGTATCCCAGGCAAATACAACAAGCAGATCATCCTTCCAACCAAAGCAAAAAAGATGTCCATGCCAAACCACCCAGAGCACAGGCACGTTTGTGGAGACTGCTGAGCACAAAGAATTGGACACTTAGCAGAGTCACAGCACAGTATATTCTAGATGTGGATGTTGCTGAATTCTGACTGTGTGTAACCACTACTCAAGCATATATATAACATGACACTAGCACCATTCGCTCGCTGCTCTGACCAAGTTTGCCTCACAGTGTCTGCCTTGGTGCTCATCTATCATCTATCTCCTCAGAGCAGAAACTAAAGCAGATTTTGCATGCAGTGAGAAAACTATTTTCCTTTCTTGTTACAAATGTTTTGTGTTAAAATCTTCCACATAAATGCCAGAGACCTCTGTTAGTACTGAAGAGAGTAAGTCTAATACAGAACTAGAAAATACAGTGAGCATAAAACTGAAAGCAAGAAGAGAGAGTCCTATGCTGTGGGTACAAAAGTAAAGGAAGATTAAGAGGCAGGAAGATTAGAATTAAAATACACAGGCTGTGGATTCTCACACAGTGCTACTGAGTCAAAACTGTTGAGGTGGTACAAGCAAAAAAAAAAGTGGACAACAAACAATAAAAAACCCCACTCATGATGACAAATGCGTGTAGAAATTACACCTGAGCCAAAGAGGAGAAAAAGCATGAAAATTCTCCTTTTTGGCATTATATATTTTTATTTCTTACTTGAGCAAGTTTTTTCCTGTCTTTCCTGCTGCAAGGACTCAGCAGAGAGTGGTCGGGTGATTTCATTTTTTACCACAATTGGTCTGACGGGAACATACGTTTCAGCATTGTCCTTTCTTTTTGCAGAGAAAACTCGGGCTGGCTTCACTTCTGCAAGGTGATAAAGGAACAGAAATAATCAAATTCAGAGATACTTAGGAGCAGTCAGCTAGGGAAAACATATTGGACCTTAAAAACTAAAGTTTTTCCAAGTCAATTATATGAGCATAGTTAAAATGACATCTTCTGCCTCACTTTCCTTTTGTTGACACTTCTATTAATGTAAAAGTACAGATGCATGACTCGCACTGACTCAATGAAACAAAACATATCATTACAAAATACATTAAACCAATATATCTCTTTCTGCAACAGACATTTAACCTGCATTACCGTCAATAAATGTAGAAAGAGAACAAGAAGCCCTGAGTCACCTATTAACATAGGCCAAATTAAATTCTTAAAACATAAACTAAAATTTAATCTTACTTAAAAATGTCAAAGGATAGAGAGCTGCCTGGTAGAGTTTGCAGAGTACTCTTGTTTGAGAATATTAAGACCTCCGCTGCATGCATCAGAGCTTGAAAAGTTCTCTCTGGAGGAAAATCATTTACTGTCTAAACATCTTGATCCAAATTGCTGAAGTAAAAGCAGCAGGCAGTGTGCTGGGAACAGCTGGGAGCTACCAGAATAGACACAGGGGCACTGAATGGGAACTTGCCACAGGAGATTCCTCTAATATCCTCCTCTTCACCATTATCTCCTTTAGCTCTTGCCCTGTTACACTGAATAAAGCCCTCCAGCACTGAAGGTGACAAGGAAAGGCTGAGCCAAACTTCACTCAGATCACATTAGATCGAGTATATAGTCCAAGCTGTCCAATGTCCTTCTCAGGACAGGGACAGAAAAGGAAGGATATCAAACTTCAACATCTCCCAGATCTAAGGAGACTTCCATTCTACACCAGTAGATTTCAGCTGCTTGCTTCGACCGAAGTGAAGATATGTCCCTCTCCCCACCAAGAGCATAACACACTCTGAGGCAGGCTTAAGACTCACAGGACCCACTATTACTAGGGTCTCAGTGGCAAGGCAACAGGATGATGGTTATGAATCAAGTTATGCTGAGAAAAGCTCCCCCCACCTCTCCCTCATGGTCCTCAGCTGAAGCAGGGTGTTGCTCATAGCTGCTCTGTCCCTTGTTCTCATCTCTGCTTCTGCCAGCCCTCCTCATTGACGCTCCCTAACATCCTAACATGATTAGGATGGTAATGAGAACATTCCTCCACTTAATTTCCTTTTAGGTCCTGAATGAAGTAAGATGGAATTTTGACAAGCACTCAGTGTAGGTCAAGTCTCTGATCTGTCCCATGAGCTCTACACCTTTAATCAACTGAACACATTTGAAATTCAGTGACTGACTTGGGCTTGGATGCTGAGGTCTCCAAATGAGAACATGGGACCTAACAAAAAGTTTGGCTCAGATAGCCAGGTAGACATACTAACTGGAGAAAGTCTATCCTTATGCAGGGACAAATAGCATATGCCACAGTAACTGGATGCGAAATGGATGAAGCTCAGACTAGGATGGCTTGGATTCCTGTGTTACTAGTAAGCACAAGAAACCTAAGAACACGACTGTTGAAAAGCCCTGTCTCTTAAATTGGCCAAAGGAAGGTGCAAGAAAGCGAACAGGAACAGACAGAGCAACACTTCCCTCCACAACACTGTCTAGCAGCGCCCCAGGGACTTCAGCAGAAGGATACACATAAACCACTGTTTAAAGGACAACAGTCCCTCTTATCTTCTATGAAACCATGTAAAGGCTTTCTGAATGCATTTAAAAAAATTTAGCTTCCATACCATCTTCTAGCATTGGGAACAACTTCATTATACATTGCACATAAAAATACTACCATTTGTTTCCTTTAGGCCTGCTGCTTGAAAACATCATTGATGTCCTTAATTCTTGCACTACAAGTTCAAGTGATGGAACTTCTAGCATCACATGCCATTTTATGGAGCTCTGCCTAATACCCTCTGTACTTCTATTCTCAAACATCTCTTTTCACACTAAAGAAGTCCTTGACTACTTTGCCATTCTTGACCTGACACATTTTCTTTGTATTTCAGATTATCACTGTTACCTTTCATTACAGCTTTTACATTTAAAAAGATGCTGATTTTTTTCAATCAAAATTCTTTTCCATCAAGTCCGCTTGGATACCAACTTAATTGCACATTTGGAATCTCTGCAGATTGCAGAGATCTGGCATTTTCTCTAGTCTCACTTCTCCTGCTCAGTAATGCAGGACATGGAGTTCAACGAAGAGCTACAACCCAGGGCTACCACAGCAATCACTGGGACTTCACATTGGAAGCTCATCGTACGCAGTTCTCCCTTAGATGGGAAAAACAAAACAGTCCAAGATATTTTTGGAGGTATCACATTGAATACCTTAGAGATACACTCATCTGAAACTTGAGTCTGTTCTGAGACTGTACAAACACCTCATGTTTGGCTGTCACAAACAGAACAGACATTAAGAGGCCAGCATCTTTGCAACCCCATCTCGATAACTTAAACTCCATCTGGAAAACCAAAAACCTTTCTTTGAAGTAGATCTGAGAAAATCCAAGAGTTTCAGAAGAAAAGTCAATTTGAGAAAAGGATAATCAATAAAGAGATTGTGCAAAGAAAAGCAAGTGAGAATGGAGGAACTGAAATGTTAACAGAAGCTTCAGCTAGCATTGCTCCAGTGTGCTTTTTTCCTGTTGCAGTAGAAAAACATTTGTGCTAACAATAAGGAAAAAAAGCTAGCAATGCTAGCGTGTTATTTTTTCTGTTGCAGTAGAAAAAATATTTGTGCTAAGAAAAAAAGAAAAATACTAAGAAAAACAACAGAAACTAATGTGGTAAAAGACTTGGTGAAAATATACAAACATTTTGAATCACTGCAAAAGGCAGGTACATACAGTGTGTCCTCGTTCTTACATAGCCCTGCAAGTAGTACACAAGGAGACACAGCAGGAGTTTGACATAGGAGTTCTATTAAAGCAAGAATTCTCTTATCTGCAAGGACACACTCATTTCATTGCATGTATTGCTAATCCTTGAAAAAGCTGAAATTCTCCTGAAAATATCCACAATTAACTCAAGGAAGTGCCATGTCTTGCACTGTACAAGGTAGCCTGCTCAGCCTGCAGGATACAGCCATTCCTTCTGGTTTATGTGACTGTGTGAGAGCTGGAGATAAAGCCTGGGTGGCAGAACATGCTTCTGCCTTCTGAATTCAGAGGCAGCGTTTATTTATCAAAACACCTAAGTAGCTTCCTGTGTATTATTTTTAATACTATATAATATCGATGCCAGTTTCGACCAGCAGTGGATGCAGAGGGAGGAGCATGGCACGTATGGCACAACTCTTTCTTGAATAAAATCTGATTCTGGCAGTCAATAGTTAAGGAACATCTTAACTCAAAGAGATATTTAGAATCATAGAATCATTACAGTTGGAGAAGACCTTCAAGATCAAGTCCAACCATGAATAATGTAAAAGGAATTTACTGCCCGTTAGTCCGTTTGGTCTGTTAGTGAGTCCAGTAAGCATTGATCTCCGGAGTGGTCCACAGGAGGGATATCCACATTTATTTACACATTACATTAAGGAAATTATATGACGCCTATCCATATACATACACACTTAAAATGTACTGTACAGAGGTCTGACAGGCCCTGAGACTGACAGAAGCAGTCTGATTCTGATACATATTCACTTATACTTAAAAAATAATTATTTCAGTAAGGATACACAACAAAAGAACCCGCCCATGCATCCAAAAGCCTAGTCTGAGATACAGCCAGGACTTTGCTGGTTCCTTACACTGCCTGGGAGGAACAGAAGCGACCAGGGATGTGGTCCCTCGAAAGAAGCAAGGGTATCACTCCTGCCTGAGAACTTTCCAGCACCAAACAGTGAGCATTGCTTTTGAAGGAACTGCTACAGGTCTGTATCATAAATCTAAATACCAGTGTTCCCAAAAAAATATTACAGTACTCTAGAAGAAATTGTCTAACAGAGGAACTTACTATTTTGATCCTCCTTGAACTCCAGCACAATAAGTGCCCCAGAATCAAGGCCAGAGCACCTCTCAGCCTCCTGATGAGCAGCAGCTTCCTTCTGCAGTGACTTACTGCTATGCAATTGAAGGTCTCCAAAGCTTGCAATCGTTTCCTCAGTAGGAGATGCTTCTGAAGACACATCTTCTTCAACAGAGTCATAATCGTCACTAGAAGAGTTTTCATCCACCTTTTTCTCTTCTATACTAATTTGCAAGCTTCTTCTCAGATCCTGGTACAATTCAAACAGATTTGTCAAGAAAGCTCAAAAATGTCTTAAAATACAGTAACACAGCTGCCTCTTCCTCCCCCAGGAGGAAAAAGTATGTACTCATCAACTCAGAGCTATGATCAAGCCAAAAATATTTATACTTATATGCCACATGTTCATCCCTCTGATGAGGAGCTGTTATTAAAGAAAACCTTAAGTCATGCTTACCAAGAGATTCAATAGCTTTCATAATGCAGCTTGTTTACTCAAATCTTCTGTTATAGGAGATTGGAAGCCAAAATTCATAATCTTAACTCCCATATCTTAAACACTGTGTCACATTATCTCCTGCTGTGAACATAGCTCAATGAACTGCTGTACTGGAAACAGGCTGAAAATACAGCAGGGCAGAAAAGAGCAACCACATGATTGCTGACTTAGGCAACAGTCGATTCAGCAGCTAATGCAAGTACCTGTTAGATATACCACCTCAAAGGCATTCCTTCAGGCTCAGGAAACCCTCACTGGTAAAAATTGTTTCAAGATTTAAAGTTCAAGTCACTCAAACAGCTGAGTGGATGCTCAAAACTAATGAAGTTAAAATGTCATTGTGTGTATGTCTATATAAGTCACAGGATTCAACTACAGGACAGGCTGTAGGAGTAACTGGCCAAATCTATATTTGACCATGCTTATTAAAACTTCATTTCCTCAAAGGAATCATATTTACAGTACTAGCAGATCCACTCATATCCCCTCCCCCCCCACACTTAAAAAAAAAAAAAAAAAAAAAAAAAATCAGGATCAAAACTGACCAAAAGCGACAAGCTACTCCCGGCCTTTTGATTCTGAAGTATCTATTAGTTCCTGTAGCATGCAGGAGACTACAGGGTACTAATTTTATGCAGAAGATGCTCAGACAGACAACAGCATAAAACACATGCTTAAGAGCATACACAGTTTTTAATATGACTGCCTATTTTTGTTGCCTTTTTTTGAGGCAGCCTTGGGCTGATGTTTTTCAGACATGTTGTCTATTTCAAATTGATATTTTGAGGGAACATGAAGCAAACTAAATCAAGCAATTAAAATTGCTAGCGGAGATAATACTGACAATTTTTAGCCTCAATGGTTTAGAGCAGAAGCTTGAAATTCAGCGAAAAAATAACCCTGTAATCCAAAAGGTATCTTTGTTGTCACACTGAAACCATTAAGTCACTTCAAATTTCAAGCACCAGGGCGGAGGGGAGTGACGAGGGGAAAAACATTGAAAAACCATTGAAAAACTCCCACACGTACCACCACCAACCCCTCCTCCGCATAATATTTATCTATTTTCTTCTCCATAAAGCTTTGCCTGACTGTCAAAATAAAACAAGGCACAGCATTTAAATTGCACAAAATTATCTGTTAAAAATCACCCCCAACAAATAAAACTGGCTGATCTCCCCACTTCTGAGTGTAGAGCTAAGGACCAAGGAGATTTGACAGGACTCAAAGGGCAGTATATAAGGGAAAGAAAGCAGGAGAAAGGTTTTGGATTTGTTTCATTAGAAAGCCTTGAAAAGCAAAGGACAGGGTTTGCCTGAAACTCAACACGGAATCCAGAACCTTTGTAAGCTTGAAAAAATGACTTTTTTTTTTTTTTGTTAGAAATCACCATGCCAAGCTTCTACAAAGCGGGTCATCAAATTATGTAATGGAAAAAAAAAAGAACAAACAAAAAAAATCCGGTGTCCCATACCTTTATGTCCTCAATACTTAGTAATATTTTCTCCTTTTTACGATCACTGCAAAGTTGTGTAATGGAGTTCAGGGCTGTATCTTGAAAGTTACTGGATGGACTGTTACTGGAAGAAATGAAGTTCTGGAACAACAGCAACAAAAAAAAAATTAAGAGGCCTGCTGTAATTTTAACTGCAAATTATTTCCCGAGATTCGTATTACAGAACTGAAAGGGGAAAACAAAAATCATCTAAAGTGATTAGAAGAAAATTTCAGTTTTCCAGTTTCAGACAAATGGTAAAATCTGCAAAGGACACAAATAACTAAAAATCACTTGTATGTATCCTTTAGATTAAGTCTGATGATGAACCTCTGAGGTTTTTAGCTTTACAGAAGTGCAGACTAGGAAAATACACTTGGCAACTTTGCCCGACATAAGTGGTATCATCTGTGGACAGTTTTGTATAGAGGCAGAACAGCTTTATTGGTGCCATTCATTGGTTAGGCAGAAAAACAATCCTTTTAAAAAAAGGCTTTTGTGGCTCATGTTAGAACCAACTGCAATTAGCAGTCAAGTGGAAGGCTAAACTGTCAAACATCACGGTCATATCAATACAATTAATAATCTTTGATGGAAGTCAACTTTATTGTTTATCTTATTTTAAACTTTACTCTGACTTCTGTTAGGTAAAATCATGACGTGTGGCAATTTCAGGCTAAAATTATAACCTAAGAAGAGTAACAAGTGTTACTTAAGCATTCTCTGACTTGAGAGCCAAGAGTGATACCCATGTGGATCACTACTAAACAAACTGAAAACTCTTATTTAAAGAGATATGTTAATCTTGTCTGAGAGAATATTCTGCTGCTGTAAACTAAAACTTGGGACGGTTTAGTGTTGCTGACCTAGATCAGATTTTTAAGCATTTACTTTCTTTTCATTTTGTTCCTTTATGACATCTCATCAATGCCAAATTGTCTTGTGATACAGCTATTACATATTACATACTAGTGAAGACTGAGAACTGGGCCCATTCAGCATTTCTATTGCCATTACTATGAACAACAGAAGGCAGGAGCGAATTGTACCTGGGAGTAACATACAGAATCATCATCATTTGTCTCCATGTTCACACTTTCATAAGGTTCAAAATCCTCAGAGTACTCAGGAGGAGGTTTAATGTAGAGTTTAGATCCACTTTCTGTTCTAATCTCCACAGCTTTCTGTAAAAAGAAACAGTTTAAGAAATTCAGCTTTGTACAGTACACAAAGGACAATGAGCATATTTTACAGAACAATGTCCATGTATTATAAAGGAACCAGAAAAAACCTATCTGAAATAATTTTTGGAAGACATTAGTCATGTGTTCTGTACTGGGTACACAGGAAAATGTGGCTGTTCATACACTTCGCTATCATTTTGTAACTGTCAGAAACAGAGCCACCCAGAGAGGAGATGCTAAGGTAACTTGAGAATAGAAAGCGTTCTGCCAATAAATCCACCTCCTGGCCTTGTAGCACACCTCAGCACAGCCTAGAATTCAGTTAGTTTCACATATAAATTGCCAAGTCATTTAGCTACCCAAAGAAAAGCCATTGGAAATCTCAGGGAAAATGTTGTTACAGGGACACCTATCAAGTCAAATGGATGCAAGAACAAGAAGGCTGTCCTCATTTGAAATGTATATTTCAAATATACATTTGAGTGTAAAGAAATAAAAGCTACATTTGAAAAGTAGCTTTTATTTCAAGAGAGGAGAAAACCAGCATAGAAGAAAACGAATACAGCAATAAGCTCTGTTAAGTGATTGCTGGTTAAGATAAATTCCATGGCAAACTCGAGTAGCAGTTTGAAGGAGTTTACAAGGTGTCCACGTCTGGGCAAAGGCTACCACGGGAACACAACTAACAAGTGCTGGATCTCTCCTCCCCACCTGCTCAAATACAGCACCTGTGACAACTGGGAACACCACTTCAGATCCCACAGAGATCCCTCTCATTGAAAAGCCATCAGTGCTACTGAACAGAAACAGAAGGGCCTTCCATAGGATGCGTATTAAAAATGGACATACTTCACTTGGACATTAAGGTTTAACATTAACCCAAATAACTAAAGGTAGATCTCTCTTATCTTCAGTGGCAATCCAGGATACTTGGAATAGAAGCCCCACAAGAGCAGTAGGATTTTTGCACATTATCACAGTAATAGTTTAGTCTATTTAGGCAAGTAAATTCAGGTAGACTAATTTCTCTAGCTATGGATGAAAAGAGTCTTCTGGAAAGGAAAGAGTAAGCTCAGCCTACTACCAAGTCCCATTCTGCATCTAATCTGTGAAATGGAGGGTTTGAAGCTCTAGATGCAAGAAAACATCCAGAAACAACAAAGCATTCTCTAGCTCTTCTCTATAGCTGAGACATTTCGAGAAGAATGTAGCTCTTGCACCACACTCGGTGCTTCCCTGGACCCATATTAGCATTCACAAATACTGCATGAAAGCTACATTTAAAAGAATAAACACAAACCACACACAAACAAGAAAAATGCAACCTGCTGTCTAGCACCACCTGCAGTTTGCTCAGTGATTGCACATTTCCTTAGCTAAATAGTCCTAGCTGTACATCCAGCTACTATAACTCCGCTATACTCCCATCCAGTTGGGCTCAAAATTTAAGGTATCACCCTAATCTAGTTTCAACTAGTAGCTACTTTGAACCAGTACAGGTGCCTATAGCTGGCTTTCCAGCAACTTTCCAGTGCACTCGGAGATGAGATTTCTTCTTTGTTTGGCTCTTGTAATTGAAATGACGTAGCTATGACTAGCAAACAAGGTTGGACTGGCCAGTACTGAGAGAAACAACAGTCTGGAAAATTAATTCAGTAAGTAGCAAGACTTATAAATAAAGTAAAACAGCCTGAGCTTGTATTTGCAATATTTTCTGAAAGAAAAGAAAGCCTACATAAGATGAACCCTTGATGTTCAGTCACCCAAGCAGAGACTGGCCATCCAGCCAAGATGATTGCTAATCAAGTAGGGTAATTGTTTGGGTGACAGATGTCCCAGCTGTTCAAAATACATGCTTGCTCTGGCAAATGAATCATCTTCCTTGACTGAGATCAGATCCTGCCTTAAGCCAAAAGAAAATACGACAGATTTCTCCACTGATCCAAGAATTGTGAAGCCAGCTGCCTCAACCTTCCTAGAGACAGAGATTTTTTTATTATTTTTTTATTTTTTTAAACTAACTGTTCCAATATACAGTAATTTCTCACCAATTACAACCAAAGTTATGCAAATCACACCTGTATGTCCTTTTAACAGTACTGCAGGGCAGAGAACTGCAGGGAGAAGCAAGGATGAGGCTTTCCATCGTTGCACTAAAAGTTAAGCATTCCAGCAGAGAAGCAACTATTCTGCTGGAGAACTGTGAGCCAATCAATCACTTCAAGGCTACAGAAGTTTCTGTAGCAGATGCCACTGAATCTGGACCTTCTCAAGGAGATTTTCTTCCTCTTTTGACTTCCAAGTAGAAAAAAAAAAGGGGGGGAGGGAGGAGGTATTTATTTATCCTGCCAGTCAGTATCCAAGATCAGACTTCCATGAGAAATCACCCTTAGGCGTGTGAGCTGACTGTTGTTCACCAGTTGTAGCCATCTTCTCACAAAACTATTTCCAGCCTAACCCTTACCTGACGCCATCCTTTGCGCCTTGTTTTGCTTGTTGCAGTCTGTACGCTCCATTCTCGCAGCTCCGTCTCTTCTAGCTGGGCTGCTGTTCCACAGTTTCAAGACAAGATTTATAAGACAGAAAATGAACAGAATACTTGGAAAAATAAGTCACTAGTCTCACATTTTATAACTTCACAAAACAAAAATATTGCTTATATTACACTGCTCTCTACTGTGAGAGAGACTTAACTAGAAATAAGATTCACACTTTCAATAAAATCAGCTAACCACTAGAACAATATATGAGAGGAAAAGGTAGATCTTTCCCTTCTTCAAATATTTAAATGAAGTTTACATATCTTTTTTTTAAGAGGGCTATTATAGTTTAAGCATGAGTTATGAGCCTAATGCAGCCGCTATTGAATATAATTTGATTACTATCTGTGCTCTACAGGAGACCAGATGAGATACCACAGTCAACTTCCATATATATAAAACCTTTCAATGGTGTTACGGCCAAAATAAAGCCATACAATTATTTTGTACTAGCAACATATACACGTTTCTGATCTTCTGGTTCCAGGTATATTGGTTTAAGAAATGGAAGAGTGGAGAATTTAAACTTTGAAATTAGGGCTTAACTGAGCAATGAACAGCATGGCACAGAGACTACCTGTCACACACAAGCAACTTAAGTACTTTAACAAAGGTGCCCCATGGAGTTTTATTCCAGCAGCCTCAGCTGCTGCTGTCTCACTCTCGCAGCCTGACTCACTAGCCTCACCAACTAGATTACAGCTCTGCTGAGGAAATGTTTAAATCTAGGCTACAATCACTGCAAAACTCTCATGACACTCACCATTTGTCCTGGCAGTCTTTGCTTCTGTTTTAAGATAGCCTTGCGAGTTGGATTTTTTATGATAATTTCTCAGCTCTGAATTAGCTCCATTAAGATAAAGACAAAATCCTTGCTCTAACTGCTCCAGTTTGATTTGTATAGGATCTTTTCTTTTTAATTGTTTCAGTATCCTGGCACAGAATGGATAATAACATACGCATTGTTTATACAGGGGGCCATATTAGCAGTTATTACACAACACAAAGTCACAAAGCTGAAAAATGTTCCAAGTTTTAGAATATACTTCCCAGGACCTGTTCTTCATTTTAGACCTTTATAATGTCACACAGCATCAGTACTTAAATTTGACCAAGACCTTCCTATATATAAAGACTGTTTCTATGCTGCTTCTAATTTCACATTTTTTTTCCAACTTGAGATTTATTACACAAACTTTCTGCATGAGAATTATTGATAGGTTTGTTTAAATAATAATAAAAAGCATGAAAATGGTTAACCTTTTTGAGAATAAAAGTATTGCTATTTGTGTTTTGAAACTCATGGGGAAAAAAAAATACTGCCAATCAATAGTAGTGTTAGAAATAACAGAAAAATACAGTAAAAAGATGAACAGGAATTTTTTTGAACAGTGCAGAGAGACCAAGCAAAATTATGGGATCAATAAGATCTCTCCAATGAGGTATTTAAAAATCCTCCTCTATTGCACTGACTAAGTTTAATAAGTGACACAGGCACCAAGCTCCCTAGAGCTCTGCTCCCCTAGGACAAAGGTTGCATCTCACTTGCTCGAGGAGTGTACGATGCCTCATGTTTCTTTAATTTCCCTCTGAGAAAAGGGCCAGTGAGTGCTAATGCTCCATGGAGCAGGACTCCCCATCACCGCAGGTGTGCCAAAATTAGTGTAACTGGGGCTGCACAGAGGGAACTTTTGGTTCATCATAGCCCTTCCTGTTCTCACTCCAGCCATCAGGATCCCACACCAGAGCCGTCACTTTAAGCCACTACTTCTACAGCCTGTAGGTTGGCTCCAAGCACAGGTTTCGCTTTGGGTAGCTGAGCACTAGCAGTCACTCACTCCTGACCAGAACTTCCTCTTCAGGCCAAGTACTCTATCCTAATTACTGTGACAGAGACCACAGCCCCCTCCCCAGCTCCCTCGGGCAGCCTGGCCCCGCTGGGCACACAGGGCAGGTCCGGACACAGCAACAGCCGCTCCTGGACTGAACCAGCTGCTGCAGCTGCAGGCTGCTGCTCCAGGACCCATCCATGGCCATGGCCAGGGTCCAGGCCACTGCTTGAAGCAGGCAGCTTCACCCCCACACCACCTTCCCACCCAACGAGAGCTTTCAGGTCCCCTCAGATGCTGCATTTCCCTGTTTCACACGTCGTTCGCACCCACCCCTCTCCCCAGCACCACTGGCACTGCAGCAACACAAACTGCCAATACCAGAATCACCAAGGCTTCTTCCCTGCTCTCAGATACACTCCAGTTACTCCAGGCCATGCCACGTCCAGCTGCCTCTTCCACCAAGTACTGTTGCAGGCAAAAACAGTCCATCCCCTTCCCTACTGCCCAGCTGGCCTTTTTAACACAATTTAAGATTACTAACAATTAACATCTGCTTCTAATCACCAATTTGGGCATTGGAGAACACAAACACTTCACACCTTTCCTCCCCCTTCTCCAGGCTCAGCTTCAGCCCAGTACCCTCCCTGTTTCAGCTTCCCTCATTTTTTTTGCCACAGGTGACACTCAGTTGGTCTTAATTTATTCAGTGAGGTGAGAGGCAGCCTAAGGGGTTTGGGGTCCTGTGGGTAATGATACCTGTCTGCACCTTCTCGCTTCTCCCTTTTTGGGCTTTTGACCAAAATCATTATGTTTGTTTCAAGATTTGACAGAAAAAAGTTTGCTCCAGGGTTTGATAGAAAATATTGCTCCTTGTGGTACAGGAGGGCACGCAGAGAGGAAGCTCTGCGGATCTTTCTGAATTAATCTATGAAGCCTTACCTAAGATACAATGTTTCCTGCTTCCTCAGGCAGTGAAGATGGTACAAACATATAAAGAAGTCAGTAAAAGTTGACTCAAAAGGTTTTCAAGAGCAACCTAGCTGTCATTATTGCCAGTCTCAGAAGAACTTGACTAGGGAAAGCTCTTGGATGCAGTTTTCTGTATTTCTGGAAGCACAAAACCTTGCCTCAATATTCTCATGCACTAAAGTGCCAGTTACTTCTGACCCCAGAACCTCATGCTCTATAAACAAACTTCTGAGTAAATAATGGGAATAAATATTTTTCTCTGTATTTTATGGCACACTGAAGAGGCGCTGGAAACTTTAAAAATAAAAAACTTTGGTTTGCACCTTAGCAAATATACAGAAGTAAAGAAAATCACCTGAGTGTTGTATGACCAATCAAACCAGACTTTGTGTCACAAACAAGTTTTTAAACTAACAAGTGACAACAGCTGATATTAGACATTATAACACATAGCACACATTAGTTACTACCCACTCAGTTATAGTAGCAGTTCTTTATCTTACCGGTTTCTCTGCTGAAGGGTTATTAAATATTCATCATGCTTTTCATCAAAATCAGTCACCATGTCCTTCATACAAAGCTGAAACAAGAAAATATAATTAGCACACTTCAGCACAGAAATTATTTAGTAAAGAACAGTAATGTGTTTCTACCAAAGTAAGGAAGAATGCTGGACACTGGAAAGAGCAAATTCTCCAAGAATGCTAAACAGTGTAATGAACAGTTATCTTGAAGCATAGAGACTATATTATGGATTTTTGAGAACCCTTCACAGTTCAACAGAAAATGGAGACTCATACTGTGAGGAATTTTTACTCCAAGCCCTAAAAAGAAATCTACTTCTGGGGCAGATCTTGAAAAGGCCAGTTTGGTGCTACAGCATTAACATACTTCCAGAGAACATATTTTCAAATTAGAGGCTGTGTCCAAAGTCAAACCATAGGATGATTTTCCCGAGCCTGTGTGGTCATCGTAGTCACCTCAGAGGTCATAGACAGCTGAATCATTTTGATAAAGAATTTACCTTGCTTGCTTTTGAGGAAATATGTGCTCTTCCAGCAATTCCCACCGAGTATTTGCAAGCTGTTGCTGAAAGTTCTGACTAACTAGGTCGCTTATACACGGAGGAGTTTAAGCTTGTCCCAAAACATTCAGTAAAGTAAAAATAAACAAATAAATCTACTATCGCTTGCACAGCATGTCTACCCCAATGCTCCCCGCTCTCTTCCTGCTCCCTCACCGAGGCAGCGTCGGGGCCGAACTCGCGGCTCTCCCGGCGCGGCCCCGGAGCCGAGGCCCGCCGCGCTCCGCCCGCTCCCTGCGGGCCGCGGGCTCTGCCCGCAGACCGCCCTCCCGCCGGGCAGACCCCCACGCTCCGGGCTGCGGCGGGGCGGGCACGGGCCGGGCCGCCCTGTTTGTGCGTTCCCTTGGTTACCGTCGCAGCTGCCGTGTCACGTCCGGCGCGCCCGCCGCCGCCGCCCGGAAGCGGCGCCGCCATGGAGGCTCTGTGGGCGCTGCTAGACGAGGTGGCCCTGGAGGGCCTGGACGGCGTCACGCCGGGCGCGCTCTGGCAGCGCCTGGGCGCCCGCGCGCCGCCCTTCCCGCTGCCGCTCGAGCCCGCCACGCGGCAGCTCCTCTGGGCCGCGCTCAGCGCCCAGCCCGGCGTCAGCTTCTACCTGCTGCCGCGGGCGCGCCCGCCGCTCCGCCTGCACGACCGGTGAGCGCCGCGGCCGGGCCCCGCTCCGCGGGAGCCCCGGGGAGGCCTCGCTCCTCTGCCCCCGGCGAGTCCAGCCCGGCCTGCAGCCTCCCGCCGCGGGCACCCGGGACAGCTCCCGCCCCGGGGGGCTGCAGCCGCCGGGTGACGGGAGGCGGCGGGGAGGGCTGTCTGCTAGCCCATTGCTCGGGAGATCGGGGGACCAGACCCTTCCTGGGCTCTTCCTGGTTGGGTTTCTGATCCAAGGAATATTCGCTTGCCAGATACCGTTAGCCGCTCGGGCACAAGCAGAATGTATCTGTCCAAATTCACCAGGACAGATATGCCCGTTGTTTGCCTTTCCTATAAACTAGTGTTTATTAGTGTTTCTTTTGCTCCAACCACTTCAATATTCTTGAATATTAAAAGAGCAAACAATGTACTTCCTGCCTGCTCTCCACTTTCTGTGCTCTGCATGCTGATAAGGTCTGGTCTAATTTGAAGGCTGTAACTCTAACTTTATGGTTTGCCAATTCTGAGGTTTCAAAAGATTTATTTTTCCAAGATAGTTGATGATGGCACCAAATTCCTGCTGCTTGTTTAAGTGTTGACTCTGTTTTTATTTCAGATATGAAGAAATAGACCTTGAAACAGGGATCCTGGAAACAAAAAGAGATCCTGTTCCTTTGGATGATATTTATCCAGTTCACATGATTTTAGATAATAAAGATGGCATACAAGGTTCCTGCCAGTATTTTAAAGAGAGAGTAAATATTACTGATCAAATAAGGACGAAGGATTTGCAGCCTTGTTGTACTTACACAGAAGCTGTTGAAAAGTGAGTAAAATTTTGACATGCATCTAATGACTTTCAGTTAATTTCTAAAAATTTAGTCTTTTCACTGTTTTCAAATAGCTGTCTTAGAGTCATCCTTCAATCAGTTATTAAATTGCTGTAAGCTTTCTCTGACTACTTATTTTTCTCTAATTGTGATATTACAGAACTTGCCTTTATCTGTGCTACACTAGGGCTTTCCCTCAAGATGTGGTTTATTCACCGCTAATATTTTGTCAGAGTGCAGATACTGCATGTTTCTGGTTATTATAATGCTGCTAAAATGTAACTCCAGTCACATTCCACAGCTAGGTGAGCTATTGGATATTTACTTCAGAAGGTAGAAGTTTTTCAGAAAAAAAAACCCTGGCAGAAAAATAAACATGTTAAGACTAGTCAAATATTCAGATCCCTCTGTTGCAGGGAGTAGACATTTGATGTTTGGCAAAGCAATAACTTCAGGGATCTGAAAGATGCTGGCTGCTCAGTAAATACATTAATTCATTGTTGAAAATGCAATTTATGGAAAATCCTTATGAACAAGTTTGAACTGCTAGTTACTCAAATAGTAGATGTATGCATTAAACCAGATGCATAGACTAAAACATATTCTTAGTCCGACCTAGCATGTCTGTGGCTGTTTGTCATTTTAACAACTCAAAACTCCAACTGCACTTTAACGGTACAGAAAACTTTAACTTTCAAGCTTGGACGCCACTCATTTTCTTTCAGATTGTGTGTTACCTTCGTCCTATCTCTACCATAGGAGCAAGCATAGGATTCTGTAACGTATACGCTAACATTATTTTTTTTTCTTACTTTTCATTCTGTTTCATAGATGGGGAGAGAAACTAGTTATTGTTGCTTCCCAAGACCAGCGTTATAGAGCTTTAATAGGCTGGGAGGGAGATCCCGACTTGAAACTCCCTGACTTCTCCTATTGCATATTGGAGCGTTTAGGTCGTGCTCGGTGGCAAGGAGAGCTTCAGAGGGACCTTCACAGCGGAGCTTTCAAGTAAGTTCAAGTTTTATTATGTAAACTAAATTGAACTAATATGTTCCATTGGTTGCCTAAAATTTCTGGGCAGATCAGAATTCTGTGTATTGAGTGAAACTGGTATCTGTTTCAGGATTGTCTCATCCTTACTGACAGGAGCACTTTGGTTCTTGGAGCCTTTGTTACTAGAGGTCTTGGTCTCCTTGAAGTCATAGCACAGGTCTCTCAATCACCTCTCTTAAATTTCAGCTGAAAGAGGATTTTCATTTCCTTTTTTAAGGTGCTGAGTAAGTTATTCTGCCCGAGTAATTAAGAGATGCCTAACTTTTGCCCTCTCTGGTTGCAAGCCAAAGGTACTTTGGCTAATGGTTGCCCTGTGGCACACGTTTCCCTACATGGCTTGGCTGGAAGCCTAGCTTACCAGCTCCCAAATATCACATTTTGCTGTGGAAGAGCATGACACCACCTCTTAGGGAATCTTTGGTTTTGTGTGGCAGTGCTGCAGAGCATCAGCATCACCATTAAGGATTTGTTACTCCTGGGGATGAAATATATGTGGCTTTTAAACTACCAGCATTATTGTTGGCTGAGGCCCAGCTCCTCTGGCCAAGGAGCCTCAGCCTCCAGGACCACTAAGACCAACCTGGAGCCAAGTTCTTCTGCGCCCCTCTGCTGGCCATAGCCCTGGAGTGCCCATTCCAGCCCCGTGCCCACTGCACCTCTGTGCTTCCTTGCTCTACTAAACAAGCACTCCTGGAGAGTGTCTTAGCTAAGTAAGCTCAGAGGGGAAAAACAAAACAAAACAAAGCACTATTTGTTGATGTTTCACCAATCTGGTGGTCTGAGTTAGCTTGTTCAGGTATTCACCCACTTTTGCAGTAAAAAGTTCTCTTAAGAAAATAAAAAGGAGTATCTTGTGTGAATCACCTCTATCCCTTTCACTAGATATCATGGAGAAGAGTCTGATTCTGTCCTCCTTACTCCCTCCTATCAGGTGTTTATTCATTTTGATAAAATCCCCTCTTAGACTTTTCTTCCCCATGCTAAACAATCTGCCTCTCAGCCCTTAATCATTGTAGTGGCCCTTCACTGGACTTTGCTACATGTGTATTCAACATAAGTTGTTCTTGTCACTGCAGGTGTGATTTGGGGGTAATTGGCTGCTACATAAACACTTCACTGAAACAAAATTGTTCTGGCTTACAGAGTCTTGTTTACCTATTTTTCTGAAGTCAATTTGTCAAGATCAGCCTTCTGTTTTATTATTTTCATAGAATTTAAAGGTTACTGGTCCTACCTGACTTTCTGAATAAAATGCAATTATTCATTCAGCTGAGGAAGGGTAAGCTAAGAGGCAGTCTTATATTAAACTAACTAATCAGAGGATGTGGAGGAGACAGAGCCAGACTTTGCTCAGAGGTGCACACGGATAGAGAGGCAACAGCTAAATTAGAACCCAAGAAACGATTGGACTAGAGAGCCCTAGAGATCTACTTTAACCAGTATGGTCGTGTGAGTCTAAATGCAAGTGCATTGTAGAAGGCTAGAAGCTTTAAAGGGTTTCAGTTCCCAGATATCTGAATACAGTGCAGAGGACAGAAGGAATTAAGCTACTGCTCATGCTCAGCATTGCCTGAATCGGAGGGAATTCATTATGCAAGTCATGTCCAGGTCATTACAGCCAGTGCCCTGCTTTTTGTTTCAAAGGACAAGAGGCAAAATACCCAGATCATGCTGTAAATTCTCTGTAGAAATAGGTCCATTCTTAATGCTATAGAAAAATCAGATTTTGAGAGGCACTCACTTCTATACATTGATTATCCATTAGCACTGATTAAAATCACTGCCAAATCTCCTGTGTTGAAAAAAGAATTAATTATATTTTTTCATATATTGAATACTAAAGCTTGTTTTCCAGCACATAGTTCAGAGGAAAGCTGTAAAAATGTCTCTCCATAGTATTTTCCAGAGTATTGGGTTCTATATTCTATTTGCAGTCTTATCAGCATTGTAGGTGCAGAGGTAATAATTTTCCTACTGTTGCTATGGCAGAATCTAGGTCATAATGCCTTAAATTATGTGCCTAAAAATAGAGTTCCCACTTAATAGCTGCTCTGAAAAAGCTTCTTTTTAAATGGCTTGTTTATCATTGTATAAAAACTTAATTTTAAAGAAAGAATAACATCAAGTTTACAAGGCTGTGTCCAACTCACTTACCTAGAAGACTTTATTGTTGTGTAATTCTCATCCTCCATTCTGAAACAATTTAAGCTTAATTCATTAATGAATTTACTCTCTCTATATAAGGGCATTTGTCTAGTTCAGAGAGCAGGAAATCAGTGAATGTAATAGAAAACGCTTCATAGAGTGAATAAAGTTTGCAGGCTGTCTCAGTTTTGGCACTTCCATCACTTTAAAAGTTGAAAGAATATGTGTCTCAATACCATAGTTAATTGAGATGAAGGTTGATTTGCAAAATCTCCCATTACTATAAATATCTTGCCATCTTTTTTTAGGGTGGATGCTGGAAAAATTCATTATCACAGAAGAGTATTGGACAGAAATGGTCTCATAACAATGCAGTCCCATGTCATAAGACTACCAAGTGGAGCACAGCAGCACTCCATTCTCTTGCTTCTGACTCGTTTTCATGTTGATAGGTATGTGCCACTCAGATTTTTATAATATCTCCAGCATATACTGTGACCTTTTAGTATGATGAAAGGTTGCCCTCATGTCGCAGAACCATGAACTTCCCTGGTCTTGCCTCTTGATTTCTGTATTAAATCCTCTTCCAGATGCTGGATGATAGAAACTTACCTTTCAGCTGTAAGAAATATTCCAATGCCTGACACCTGTCTACATAAGCCTTACTGTTGTCGCTATAGCTTTAATCGTTCTGTTGCTTTTGGGTGTTCCTACTTCAAACACATTTGTAATATTTTTTTTCTTTCTTTCTTGTGCATGATTGAATTTGT
This sequence comes from Tinamus guttatus, assembly GCF_059628265.1. NCBI lineage: Eukaryota > Metazoa > Chordata > Aves > Tinamiformes > Tinamidae > Tinamus > Tinamus guttatus. The sequence continues at coordinate 5,214,879 of NW_028288706.1, read as the reverse complement.
GCTGCCGTGGCTTGCCAAGGAAGTAACAGACTGGACTTTGTTACTGTTCTCTCAGTCTGGTTCTCTTAGTGACAAATTTCTCCCATCTGCTATTGAACTCATTCTTAGATCATGTTAGAAATCTATTCACAGCAAGAAAAAAATAAGCGTAATTTCTAAAACAATTTAATAACATTTATCAGGTTATATCCACTAGTGACTAATATTTCGTGATAAAATACACCTCGTGTTTTTAAAGTTATACCCATGCCTATATGATAAATAATTTTATTTTCTTGATTAGGCGGAGTAAATATGATATTCTGATGGAGAAGCTCTCAAGTATGCTAAGTACTCGTTCAAACCAGATGGAAACATTAGGAAACTTGAGGGAAGAATTGGTAAGACTTGTGATTTCTTTTTCCAAATTTTCACACTTGTAATCTAAATGATTACTATCTAAGTGAGACATTCATACTGCCTGTTTCTAACCTTGCACAATATTTTAGGGATGGAAAGATTCCATCAAAAGAAAGATCTTAGGAACCTGCTAGTTTATGGAAACTTTAAAAAATAAATATCCCATGGACAGCTAGTCTATTGTTCTAGATCAAGTTACTCTCCTGGAAGGCTGGCACGTCATAAGGAAGGCTTTCTATTCAGTTCACAGCTTCAGAAAGAAGTCTGTCACAGAACCAGATTTTTTTTGCCACATCCAGGCAGTAATATCCTTGTGCTGTTCTTGTATTGGATCGCTACTGCTTCCTTGGAGGACACAGCAAGGAAGTCTCAGACGTAACAGCATGAAGAAGCACCTCTACCTCTGCCTGGTGTTTGCGCTAGCAGGTTTGAAAGATCCTTCTTTTGTTACACTGTCCCAAAATACTGTTTCTAAAAACAGCACTGTGAATGTCTCTGGTATTAATCACATAAAGAATAGAGACTTTTTGTAGAAAAAGATCATGAAGATAGGGAGCAACTTGAGCCAGCGATTTTTATGTCTGTTTTTGTGTGAAGATCAAAGTATAGTTCTACGGATTTCCTGAAATACAATGTTTGGGACTACAGCAGTGACTTTTGTTATTGCTCTTTGCTTTAGGGTCTTTGTGAAAGAACTTTCAAGCGCCTGTATCAATACATGATGAATGCTGGCCTAGCCAAGGTAATATCTATCCCTTTACAAGATATACACCCTGATGGGGGACCCCACAAGACAAAGAAAGGTAAGGAACCGTATTCCTGCTTGTCATGTAATTCCAAATATTCTATTTAATATATAAGCTTCAAATCTTGAATTATGACATACTTAAGTGAAAGCTTAACTCTTCACAGTTATTTAGAGAAATGTCTTAATAAACCTGTAACAGTCTACTTGAACTGAGTATCTGTTTTTCAGAAATGCAGTGAACTGTTTGTGCAAAAGTATATTATTTCTTATCACAAGCAAGACAGTTCTCACCAGTAAAATGATCATAAAGGAAGATTTTTTGCATCATGAAGGAAGAAGTGAAAGAGTCAACAAAACATGGGAATTTTGAAAAGAAGAAAGTGAGTGTAATTACAGGGAGGATAGATTAAGGCCCCTGATAAGATGATTATTTTAAATCTCTTTATTATGAGTGAAGGAAATATCTGAGCAGATAAATTATATTGTGAACAAGGAAAGCAATGGCCTAAAGTAGCTACAGTATGTAGCCAGGTACAGTGAGAATTCTCCTGAGCTGTACTGACTACTTAAAGAAGTGCCTGAAGGAGTTCCATTAGGTATGAGCGGTGTTTGCTCAGGAAAACCATTTGTTATAAAACACACACCTCCATCCCCTAAAAATGTCTGAGGGTGAGGTACAGAGCAAAATTCCCATAACAAGTTGAGTTTCAGGAAGGCATTGCAGGTCTTCAAAGACATTCCAGAATGAATCAGGATATGATAAAATTATCATCAAACTTTTATAAAATATGTATTGTACAGAGTTAATATATTTCTGGTTTAAGCAACAGTCTCGACTCACAGTAGCTTGTCATACAAAGTTACCTTTAGCCACTTAGCTGCTGTTTGTCATCATCATGAACAAAAACCTAGCTCCTCTGCTGTACTGTCCTCAAGTCCTATTATGCCAGGTTATGTTTGTTTATACTTGCCCTTCCTGCAGGCAGTGTCAGAGCTGCTCTAATGAACTCAAGACATTTGCAGATAAACCCCAGAAGACTAGACCACATGAAAAAGATAGGATTTCTAATCAGTAATAAAAACAAATCTTCCAATTTGAGTTTCTAATTAGAAAACAAGGAAATACAGTAAGTCTATTTATAAACTTGGTGGCAATACACAAGACACTAGATGCTTTATATGTTGGCACAATGGCAGCTGCATTTACTGCTTAAAATAGGTAGAAATATGAACGGATGAATTTTTAACTTGAATGATTTTTCCATCTTAACTTATTCATGTAAAAGCTAAAATTCACCAAATGCCTGAAAAGCTAGATGTTGAACTAGGATGAAATAATAATGGCTAAGCTTCATCAGAGTTCAAGATTCTTTACTCTGGAATTATACAGGAAAGTAGACAGAAATATATAGGACCCAATGAGGATGGAGCCAGAGCATCTGCCATGGGAAGCACATTATAGAGCAGCAGGAGCTAAAGTAAAAAGAAATGCTTTTTCAAGTACTGCTTGAAGTGAAAACTAATGGGGTGTAGAAACACAGAGGACCTTGTAACAGTGCCTAAAGCCCCTGCCAGATTGTCAGAGCCTTATTACTACTCTAAACAGTATCTGGCAGCAAAAGAATTCAGATTGTGGAAAAAATAATAGGAGCATCTGTCCTGGAGTTTTGTCACATGATTAAGTTGCTGTGGATTAACTTCATGTCAGCTCGGCTTCAGCAACTGATCATATACAAACATAAAATTCATTAACTGAAACCTTAATGAAAAAGATTTTCAACTGAAGCCTTTTGCTGGCATTTATCACAGCTGCCAGAGGAGCAGAGATGGCTCTAGAGCTTCACATCCACTGCTGCAAGATGAATTGGCTGCTTCTGCAGTAGCTACTGAATTGCTGCTCTTTACCAGCTGGCAATGTACAGCAGCCCAGTGTTGGCTTACCTTGAACACTGGTCTCTAAAGCCTTCAGCAGCTGTTGAATGGCACTGATGATACCGACTCATTCTTGTATTAGCAAGGAGGATCACTACAGCTAGCCCAAAGTCATCTGTCCCCCTATTCTGTAGATTCCCAGGAGGGTAAAGCCCATGGAGGGTTGCTGCTGCACAGTTAGTGCATGGTACCTTGCTTAAGATGTGTAATTGAATCATATTGCAAGTAGAAAGCTTTCTCTGTTTTCACTGCTTACACTTCTAGTCCATCATGTGTTATCAATTGTGGCCATTCCCTAAGTGCAGAAAATAGTTTAGGATTTGGGGTGAGAAATCTGTAAATTTAGCTTTTCATGCATAGCTGCACAGAGAGCTTCATTAATATAGCTGAAACACTGGAGAAGTCGTTAGGATGCAAGACAGATACACAGAGAGCTCCCTCAGGACCCAGGACTTCTAAATGTTGGTAACTGGGGGCAGCACCCAGCAGGGCCCACCAAGCAGTGTCTGCTTTGGTAAGGTGCTGAGGAAAGACAGTGCACATGAGGGTCCTCACAGTCAGGTCAGTGTTCTGGAGATGGAACTCTGTAGAGCAACACTTACTCATTTTATTAATTGATTTTTACAGATATTTCTCTTAATTCAGCAGAATTTTTCCATTCCTGTCATAGATCTTTGTATTGGGCACCCCAAATATGGATAGAGGTGTAAAGGTTTTTGGAGCATCTCAAAAATTCTACTATTCAGTATTTTGACAGATTCATGTATGTGGAAGAACTGTTGCAGTCCTTTTCTGGAAATCAGCCTTTTGTTCCCCTTTGCTCTACTTCTTTTTAGTACTTATGAAAAAAATGAAATGATTTGGAGTTTCTACTCCTCCTTTTCCTCCCTCTCTCCATCCCCCCTCCCAATTTTATTCAGGGTTGTTAATGCTAATGTTCATATTTACAGGGACTGATGTCATGGTCCGTTGCCTTAAATTGCTAAAGGAATTTCGAAAGAAAATGGAAGATTATCATGATGATGATGAAGAAGAGATCATCACAAAAGCTGTTCCGCCTGTGGATATTGTTTGTGAAAGGGATATGCTTACCCAAGCTTACGAGTTAAGTAGGTGATGCAGTAACATTCTGTGTATATGTGTCTCTGTTTAAGAAGGGCAAAATACTTTTCTGCTACCTTCTGGGGCAACTGTTTGGATAATCAGAAACCTCAAGCTACAGCAAGCCAGTGTTGATGAGAGCTGGGCCTCCCTTGTCACTATTTTGGCATGACACCGGGGCTGTGAAACAGCTCAGTCATGGTTGTTAGGCTTCCCAGCATCTCCTTAGAGAGGAACATGATGCTAAATCTTTAGCAAGATTTCTTTGATTCAAAACATCAGCTTGTTATTGGAATTCAGAAAACATGCAGGTGTTAAAATCTTTTAGCATGAAGTATTTCCAGTACTAGTTCATCTTTTTGTGTCTTGCTCCTTTACATGCAGAAAATAACTTAATACTTTTTAAAAATACTTTGCAAGCTGATTTGTCTTTAAAAAAAACAAAACACAGTTCATGTTGCTGGATTTTTCTGTTTTGTTTTGTCTTTCACTTGGGCTAATGGGAAAAAACCCAGATATCTGACAGTAGAAAGCTGTCAGGGGAAACATTCACTCCAGCCTTTAATCTTAAGCTCTCACCTTCACTTATCATGGTCGACCATAACAGCAAAGTCTCTTAAATTCGCTTCTACCAGTTTTTTAAATACAATATAATAGATTTTTTTCCCCTGCAAAATAACCCTAAAAAAACCTCAGTGTTTGACTGTATATTGGATGTTCCTATGAAAATTCTTTAGTTGCCTTTTGCTTTTGGTTTTCTTTGGTTCATATTCTGGCATATGTTTCCAAATTATATAGTTTTAAGACAAGTTTAACTTAATGACAGATACTCAAAGTGAGTATATATGCAAATGTATGCATTTATAGTTCCATCACATTATTTCTGATGTGTTTTCTGTTCTTCCTTTCTAAAATAGTTGAAAGCAGGGGAACCAAAGGTATTTCTCAGGCAGAAATTCGAATGGCTATGAATGTGGGGAAGTTAGAAGCACGAATGCTCTGTCGTCTTCTGGAGAGATACAAAGTTGTCAAGGTAATGCCAAAAACAAATTCAGTTACTTTTTAAAACTGGAATTATGATGGGATTACTGCGATAATGAATTAAAACTTTGTTAACCTCGTAAAACAGAAATGGAAGGGATTTGACAATTACGAGTGAAAGAGTTTTGCTGGGATAAAAGAAATTATGACTTCAGTTGAGCAGAGGGGTCTTTACTTGTCCTTTCTAACACAGCCCCCAGCACACAGGCTCAATACTTGCCATTTTCCTTTGGTAGAGGTGAGAACAGTTGGAAAGTTTTCCCACTGCTGACACTGGAGGACAGTGCAAGAATGGAGATGAATGATGCAAGAATGGAGAAGAAAGGTATTAAAATAATGTTTGTCTCATTCTTTAGGGTTTTATGGAGGATGAAGGTCGGCAGAGGACAACAAAATATATTTCATACATTTTTGCAGAAGAGAGCGATCTAAACCGTCAGTTTGAGAGAGAGAAGGCTCGGAGTGAGCAGTTGGCTACAGTCACTCTGGGTCTAGTGCCAGAAGATTCCCCCCCTGTGGAAGATGTGTCTCCTGGAGAAGACGACACCTTTCTCTCAGAGTCTGATAATGACGAGGTGAAATACAGCAAGAAGAAGGGAAAAGGTCAGAAGGCCAACGCAAGTTCTCTGTTGAAATTAAGTTTCCAAGGTGGTCCCAGTCAGTCAACACCAACTAAAGGTAGATCATGGAGATTTGGAGAGAATCCTGCATTTTTCTGATAGATCTTTTTCTAAATTTCCTATGCTATTCCTTTCCATTAAGTTTTAGTTTGGTCTTGTATTTATTTATGTCTATTCCAATGTTTCCATGCTTTTGGGTTGTTTTCTTTATCCAAACCTTGCTATGCTTTGGAATACTGCAGGTGGGATAACTCAGGTGATTCAGGGCAGAAGTGTGTTTCAATGTCTCTGTGTGTGCCAGAGCAACCTTCTAGTTATCACTGATTGCTGGGAAAACACACCTGCCCCTCCTTAACAATAATTTAGATATAAGAAAATAAATAAGAAAATTTTTAGGTGGCTTGAAGAGCCGAGATGATTCAGTAGAGGGTCAGAGATACTGGCAGGCCCTGTTTTTCGAAGTGTTTTACAGCTTAGGTTATGTCCATTAGACAGCACTATCGTTGTAGAGCTTTGGCTTACAGAGTCCTTGAAGACTGTAGAGAGGGTCTGGACAGGCTTCATAGCTTTAGAAACGTGTTTTATTTCTTCTTCACTAGGAACATAGAAGCTGTGCTTCTCATTAAAATGCACTAGTTTATTCCATTCGATATGCAAATGTTTTAGGTGCAGGAAGTAACACAGGTGCTGGCAAGCCTTTTTTTCCCCCTCTTGAAATGGATCTAAAATTTTCCCCTCTCATCCAAATATTTATTTTTTTCAGTTGAAAATGTATGAGACTGATCTTTCTATTTTGCATTTATACGTAAGCAAGTGTTATTTGACACAAACCTTTAAGTGCAATGAATACATGTACTTGTCTTGAGACCAGATAAGATGGTAACTAACAACATAAGCAGGAGGTTGGGACTCGACCCTCAGCTTCATGATCTGAGCATATTGTAACACAATCTGTCTCACAAAGCAGATTGCTTCATGTTTCTTGTGAGAGATTCAGAGCCTCTTTATGTAAGAGCTGCCTACCTTTAGAGGACACTTTGGAGGGAATATGATGGTTTATTGTAACCCTTGGCACATTCCTGCCACTTCATTAGTGAAGTCCAGGGAAGACAGGAAAACAGATCTCCATGTCTGATGCAGGTGTTTTTTGCAGTAATTCCAAATCCTTTTTCTCATTCTGCTTTGAGTAAGAACCCTTCCTATCAGGTTTCTGGCAGAGCTCAAGAATCTGTGAGACAGAAACTCCCCTTTCTTCAGACAGTAGTTCCTGGCTAAGCCAATCTGGGCCTTCCTGGCTGTCTGTCTCTGTAGGCTGCTTGGACAAGAGCATAATTTGAAGGCTTTTATTTTCTTTTTTCTTTTTTTTTAATCTTTTGGAGGCTGTGTGCAGTCATATATGATCCAATCACTGCTTCCAGCAGGGAACAAGAATATGTGAGAAATGTAGCAAAATGCTTTGAAGTGCAGTACCATGGGTGGTCAAAGGAAGGCCTTTAGTGAACATTTGCAGGAGCTTGTGAGAGCAGAACAATTACAAGGTCCATTTTTTGGCCTTTTACTCTTAAACTAGACTCAAAGCCAGCAGCTGTGAAGTCTGTAGGGAAGAAGCTGCCTTCCCCTTGTATTCTGGAAGAGTATGAGCCACCAGACAACTTCGCAGGGGAGAATTCTGCTTTGGAAGCTCTGAAGCAGGAGCCCAATCTTTCCACCTGTGCTCATTCCGCTGATGAAGATGGGGATGTGGCTGTGGTTGAGGAGGTCAAACTTGAAGACCCCAAGGTAAGATCTTAATGCGTAGCATTTTATTGTTGGTATGGCTGTCTGAGCAGTAATGTACATTGCAGCAAATCTTCAAGCTATTAATTCTGTGGTCATCTATGGGACTAATTGCTTTTTTTCCATTTTCCATTTTTCTGTGCACTCATGTGGCTCTATGCATATTCACTGTTAGAATCTGTAATGATTCCGTTTTTCTTCTAAGCATGGAGATTTCTTTCTGATGAACGTAGTTTGCTAAAAGCAGCTTTTCTGCTAAAAATGCTGAACATGAAACACTGAGACTTGTGCTGCCTCAGCAGTATTGCTAGGTGTGCTGTAGCTGTATAAAGGTAAATTGCTTAAGGAAACCACTTCCATATTTTGAGTGCAGTGTAGTTTTAATCTAAAATATTTCACTAATTAGGAAGGTACTGGGTTTAGGTTGTTAGCGTTCTACATATTCCTTGTGTTGACTTAATGCACAGTGTAGCTTTATGTTTGTCCATGCACAAAAGTGCTGCTTTTCACCTGGTGCATCTACCTCCCCTAAACCAGGTGGTGCAAATGGGCTTAGACATGTGAGCTGTGCAGCCTCACAGTGACACGGCCGAGCCCGAGATGCCTTTCTGAGAGGCAGGATATGCTGGGCAGGACTCGGGACTACGTTAATGCAGTTGGCTCTCTGTGCCAGAACATGCTCAAGTTCAATGGGGTTGGAACATGGGCAGACAGAGGGCATAAATCTCTACTCCTGCCTATGTGGAAGTCTGAGTTTCTGCTTTGGTTCCCTGCCTGTGAAGGGTAGATAAATAATTCCCAGATGACTACGGTTTGTTATAAATAAGTACATCAAAAACTGAGTTGCTTGGGCACTGCTGTATGAGCAGCTACATTAGGCTGCTCAGATTGAATAATTTGGCCACAATTTTATTTTCTCCATGCTGTGCATGAAAAGATCTGTGGCCAAAAGAAGGAAAAGCGATCCCGAGCAACAGCAGTGGAGCGCTCCCACGAGACGTACCGGCTGCTGAAGCGTCGCAATCTCATCGTGGAAGCTGTCCGGAACCTCCGGCTCATCGAAAGCTTGTTCACGTGAGTCTGTCTGAAAATGGGCCACCATCCATAGAGATCAGAGACTTTTTTTTTCCTCCTTACAGTATGCCAGTATCTGGGGTTAGGTAGCAAGATGCAGCACTTCCCAACATTCATATTACATAGGCTTTATTTTATTTCTGCTTTCTTTCAAAACTTTTGCTATTCTGTCTTTAATTGTAGAGATTCTTATCTTCATGCCAGTCAGTTGTCACTGGTTACCAGGATTCTAGTGCTGACTCAAAAGATAACTTTTTTTTCCATTTTATGTGCACTGGTTATAGGCCCTCACATGACTTTTCTTGGACTAGAGGTATTAGCCTGAGTGTTAAAACATCTTTTAGCCTTTTATAATCCCCATTAAAAGAGAAATTAAAACCCTGGAGCCCCAGGTTCCAAATGAGCTAGACACTGTTGTGGCAAATGTGATTCACCACCCCATCTTCAATGTCAGGACATGATTTCCTGGGTTGCTTTCCAAAGGAATTGAATAAGAGATCTTGGCTTTATTCTCATCCATTTTGATAATTTTGAGACTTCTGTCATGTAGTCCACTTGCAAAGTGTTGTGGAACTGCAGCCTGCTCCTATGGCATAGCATCATCATGGGTCATCCAGCAAAGTCCAAGAGCAGGTTTCTAAGATATTCAAGTCTTTGCTATCTTCTTCAGTACTGCCAACAGGTTTAAAACTGTTGTTCAAAGAAAAAATCAGAAATAGGGCCTGGGGCACTTACACAATAATATATGAAGAAATGCACCAGCTATCATGGTTTGAGGGGAGCGTGCTCCTGCAGGCCACTGCAAGGGAAGGGCTGGCTGGGCAGTTAGCAGCACTGCTGGGCTTAAAGTGCAAGATGCTGTTTGTATCTTTAGGCTTCAGAAAATGGTCATGGATCAAGAGAAGCAAGAAGGTGTCTCTACCAAATGTTGCAAAAAGTCTATCATCCGACTGGTGCAGAGGCTCTCACGAGAAGGACTCCTCAGACTCTATCATACTACAGTCATTCAAGATGGCATTAGTAAAAAGGTGACTGCTCAAACTCTGGCAATAGAAACACCTTTTTGTGTCCTCTGGCTTTAGCAAAGTGTTTGGGGCCTCTTTACTGAAATATTTGGAGGACTTAATTGGCTGTTAAGCTCTGATGAATTATGCAGCAGATTAAGAGCCAGTATCACCATAACTACCTCTGTTTTCTGCTGCCCTAAACAGGTAGAGTTTGTCGTTCATCCTTCTGTGAGTCCTAATGATCCCCTTGTAAAAAGTGCCATTGAGCAGGTGCGTTTCCGAATATCCAACTCAAGCACAGCAAACAGGTAAGTAGCACTGGTCATATGTTTTGTGTGGAACTTGACTTACTACATCTAAAACACACAAAAATACATGGAGGAAATAAATACAAAGTAAGCAAAAGAAAAAGTAGCATGATAAATCCCATTGCTTGGTTTATCTTTCAGAATAAACCCATAAAAGGACCTCTTCTTTAGTGGAATCAACTTCAAAGCCATCCTCCTTTTGAAAAAGGGAATTTGCATTTCTTTTGGTGCCCAGCCTAAGTGATGCCATCTCTGTGCAACTTAGATAAGACATGAGTATCTGGTTTAGCTCTACAGAAATGCTGTGTGGTTTTAATTCAGGATTAAAGTGCCCCAGACACCAACATCCCAGGAGCACGCTGATGACGAAAACTTGGGGCAAGAGGCCGTCCCTGATTCAGGAGAAACGGAAGAAAGTTCTTGTAAAGCTGAAAATAATAATCGGGCAAGGAAAACTGATGAAAAAATGGGCATAACACAGTTAAAAAATTACCACCCTGTTACAGGTACACTTGACTTTTTTTTTTCTTTCTGGCCAACTTTCACTTCTCCATCAATTACTAAATAGTCTCTTTCAGATGTGGGGCCCTTGTAAGATATATATATACATATATATATATAGGTTTTGTTCTTTTGAAGAGGTGCCTTACATAGGAGGCAGCAATTGTGAAATGGAGTATTTTCATTTACTACTGCTTCACTTCATTTGTAACTTATATTTACCTTCACTTGCTGGCCTTTTCTTCCAGTTTCCTTCACATCATTTTTGCAGAGCCAGCTATTTTACCTACTCTAATTATTTTTTTTATTTCTGTTTGGTACTTAATCTTTCCTCACAGTTCCAGGGCTTGGGCGTTCTCTTGGTTTTCTTCCCAAAATGCCCCGTTTAAGAATGGTCCACTTGTTCCTCTGGTACTTGATTTATGGTCACCCTTTAAACGGAACACGACAAAAAGTAGGCAGTGATGGTGAGAAAAAAGCCAACAAGCAAGGGCTGGACATGAATGCTGCAGCACTTCAAGCCCAACCAGAGGGCACAGATGGGACTGCACAAACTACGACAACTGTGGTGAATCCTGAGAACACTGCACAAGAGACTGAAGTAGAATTGTCTAATGAAACAGGTAAGAGGTGGAACATCCTAGCTTCACTACAGATTTTGCTGTGCTCCTGTGTAACATTCCTGTAAGTGAGAATATAATTTTAGTGAAAATGCTTTAAGGTAGGAACATAGATGCTTGATGCTTGGAAAAATACTCTTCAGAAATTATAAACAGCTTGTTCTCAGATTGAATGTCATATAGAGGCTTTTTGGGGGGGTCCAATCCTAACTAATATTTTTCCTAATTATTTGGGTAATGAAATTAAGTTTAAAATGTGGGTGATAAACTGGAGATTTGCTAGTAATTAGAGAGGGGTTTTTGAATTCAGAATGATAAATTGATTGGAGAGAGAGTCTAGAGTATTATTAAACTAATCTAGAAAACACTTCTATTTCTTATACAAAAGGAAGATGTAAGAAGACGGAGAGGATAATGTGTCCTGTCAGGTGAAAAGGAGTGTTAGCAGTAGTTGATAGATGATTCTTCATACTGTTGGGGGTAGAAGAAGAAATAATGGCATCTTTTTTCATACTGTAAGAATAGTTAAACTATGGAACAGGCTATCTTGGGGGAAAAATAGGTTTGATGGGGTGAGTGTAAGCATCCTTCTTGTGTCTCAGAAAATGAGAATGTTAATATTGGTGGTTTTCAGCCACTCACGGTAAAATTCATTAAAAGGTAGACCTTGTTTCAAGCGTCTGTTTCCTCACATCCAGTGTCCAAATGAAGTGCTAGGCTTGCCCTGCCTGCGTCTAAGTCCATGTTCTTGTTCCTAGTGTATGTGGATGATGCGACATGGATGCGCTATGTCCCTCCTCTCCCGGTTCACAGAGAATTTGGATTCGGATGGGCTCTTGTTAGTGACATTCTGCTCTGCTTGCCCCTCTCCATCTTTGTGCAAATAGTGCAAGTCAGCTACAAGGTAGAGTGCTTTTCTTTCTTTCATATTTGGTTCAGTTTAAAATCTGATAGTATCTCCTATGAACAGTAACACATACCCTGTTAGTCTGTTTCAACAATATCAGCCAGTAGCGAGTAGAAAATTTAGTTATTGATATTTCCTTTTAAATAAAGGTTAGCTGCTTTCACAGCCACACTATAAAAATGTACAGCCCTGTAATTCAGCAAATCCCTCAGGAAATATTTTCAAAGTGCTTTTTATAATCTTCCTGGCTGATTAACATGAATATCACAGAATCACAGAACATTTGAGGTTGTAAGGGATCCCTGGAGATCATCTAACCCAAGCCGGAGTGTTCAAGCAAGGTCACCTAGAGCATGTTGCTTCTGATGATCTCCAGGGATGGAGACTCCGAAATCTCTCTGGGGAACCTGTTCCAGTCCTCAGTCACCATCACAAGAAAAGACTTTTTTTCTTATTTGGAGAGAATTTCTTGTGCTTCAGTTTGTGCCTGTTCCTTGTTGTCCTGTTGCTGGGCACCACCAAGAAGACTTTGGCCCCATCCTCTTTACATTCTCCCTTCACATGGTTAGACACACTGGTATGATTCCCCCTCAGTCTTCTCTAGGCTGAACAGTCCCAGCTCTCTTAACTTTTCCTCTTTTGAAAATGTTCAGATTACCTAGTCCTTTAGCCATCTTTGTAGCCTTGCACTGGACTTGAATCGTTTATTCCATTATTTTATAATAGCAGTAGTATTTGTTCAAAAATACCTGTGTGGGCATATCTGATAAGAGAGCTTGATACTTTAAAGGATAATTATCTTTCACTTTTTGATTAACTTGTGAAATAATTTTAGGTTGATGGCCTTGAGGATTTTTTAAACGATCCTCAGAAAAAGCACACGCTGATCAGATTCCTTCCAAGGTCAGTCCGACAACAGCTTCTCTATAAAAGGTAAGCAGATGAGTCAAAGCTACTGGCTCTAGGGAGAACAGCTGACTGTTTTTTCAGTTATTTCTGTTTGTGTCAAAGAGAACTTTGTAATCTAAAACAAGGGTCATCAATCTTCTAAGGACTGTGTGGAAATTGTATTTTTCTCTCCCAAATAGAAGGTAATAAGAAATTAATGAACAATATTCATGCATGCTGTCAGGAAGTCTGTGAGAACTGGGAGACTCTGTCCTTCACAACTCTTCAACAGGCTGTTGCTTCTGTTCAAAACACACTCCTGCTGCTAAATTCAGAATTTAATAGAGTCTAAATGCTGCTGTCCTTCATAAATCTCTCAGAAGATGCCACATGCCCTAGTTGCAGTCTCTCGTGCATACCATTTAGATTCTACCCACATACTCTCAGTAGTGTATATGCCATTTTTTTTCCATTCCTCATCTAAAAGATTTAGAAGTTGAGATTGGACTGAGGAAAGGGAAAGAAAGCAACATTAAATCATAGTGATTTGAATATGTGGGATTCACAGCACTATTCCAGACTCCATTACTGTATTAATCATGCTGATAGTACCCCAAGAAGCCATTGCCATGGCTATGGACTTGGTTGGTTGGAGGCTTCTACCACGTTCTCCAAATCTGAAGACATGTCTTTGGCAAGTGAGTAGTGCTAGACAGAGCCAGCTGCCAAGATCTGTGGTCAGGCTGGTCTCTCCTGTGGCAGTGGTTTCTTTTCAGAAAAATCTGGTTTACAATTGCTAAACAGAAGTTTACAATTCCTAACATATTACTTCCTAAATATTAGTAATGAGCATATTGTATTGCTGAAATGCAGACTCTACCTTGCAGCTATCTGCAAATCAGTGTGGTACAGAATCAAGTGGCCTTTTTGTCTCTCCATTCATCAGAACTTCTAATACTACCAAATTGGATCATTATTTGTGAGATTGTCGATGGGTCTTTCTGAACCTTACAAAACACTCCTAACAAAATACAAGCCCTGTGTAACAGTATGGAAAAACTTAAATAGTGAAGTTAAGTGTGGGCAAAAGTAGATTTTTCCTATATTCTATCTCAGAAACTAAATCTTGCAAAAGTTTCCTGCAACTTCCAGAATTTTACTTTTCTTTTTTTTTTCTTTTTTTTTTTTTAAAGAAAGGTAGATAAATAGCATGGAAATTGCCATAATTTTTGCTTTGCTACAGTTTACAGGCAACTAAAAGCAGTTTTAGAACAGATAGTTCTATACAATCTTAACTACAGATCTTGGGTCTGACCCCTTCTTTATATGAACATACGTGAAGTTCTGTCAGCCCGTATTTACGAGTCATTTCGTCTCACTCTCACTTCTTTTGTTAATGCAAAATTGTCTGCAAATCTGCCTGTGTTCTGATCTTCTTGACTCATTGGTAGATCCGGCATTTCTGGCATTTTTTTTGTTTCTTTGGAAACAAAATTCTGTTATTGTCTAAAATAATAGTAGTGTTTCTGATTTCAGGACAGGATGTTCGGGCTTTGGTGTTTCATGTGTTTTCCACAGGCTGATGATTCAAAGAGAGGACCATTACAGAAATGCTATAAACCAAATATTTTTTATAAAGAGAGTTTCCTGAAACTTGAGGCTGTCACATCATGTTTTCTGGTATCTTTGTAATTACTGTTTTCATGAGTGCTAATTGTAATGCTTGTAACACTGCTGCAGGAGGTACATCTTTTCGGTGGTAGAAAATCTTCAAAGATTATGTTATATGGGACTAGTTCAGTTTGGTCCAACAGAGAAGTTTCAAGACAAAGATCAGGTAATTTTCTGAGAAATTAACTTTTGCTCTGGTATTTGCTCAGTGAGATAAATGAGTTTTCAAGCTTCTAATTACTTTAAATAATTGAGTAAAGTGTTCATGTTTGAAATGTGCATACAAACTTCAAATTCCTAGTGACATACTGCAAGAATTGTAAGAATAAAAATTAATTAGGCCCTGAATCAGATCTAATTATTCCTCAAATTCTGAATGAAGGCTTATAGAAAATAATCACTCTCTGGAAACTTGGAATAGTCCCGGTGCACAAGGGGAAAAAGAAACTCTCATTCTCAATCTAGAAGTAAAATTTCTGGATCTCTGGCAAAGTAATTTTAGGAATATTTTGCAATGCATCTGTCTATCTCTTCCGGGAGTATTGGCTCAAAAGAGCAGACTAAGCAGTTCTAATCACTCCTTAACTAATTGATTGTCCTGTAAATTAGGCAATTCCAGTGATTTTTACCTGCCTGACACACGCTCTATTTGACAGGTATTTGTGTATATGAAGAGAAATGCAGTGATTGTTGACACCACTATCTGTGACCCTCACTATAACCTGGCTCAAAGCAGTCGCCCATTTGAGAGACGTTTATACATCCTGAGCACCATGCAAGATGTGGAAAACTTCTGGTTTGATTTGCAATGTGTCTGCCTTAATACACCATTGGGTAGGTAGAACTGTACCACCCTTATGTTTTATTCAATTCGTATCTCAATTCCTCTTCCTTTTCCACAACATTAGGCATGTGTTTGGTCCTTTTACATTTTTAAATAGGATACAGAGCTGCAACAGGGACATATTTTAAAATAATGTGGGAAAGAGGGAGCACCTGAAATATCAGACAACGCTTTCCTGTTTTTCTGTAATGTAGTCATTCAAGAGAAAGAATCTACTCATAATTTTAGCTTACTTTTGCTTCAAAGCAGTTATCTGCAAAATGGTGGCGTGTTTTGTGATTGTTACAACCTTCATAGGCTGATCAGACCTTGAATGTCTCTGGCATCCAAAATACAGGAATGATTTTGTTTCACCAGCTCGCATATTTATGAAAGCTTTCTCATATTGCAGTATTTTCAGTGAACCTTCATGTGACTCTGGTGCTATATCCCAAATATATCTCCAACATAAAGGGCTTGCATCTCGTATTAAGGGCTGGGATCCATGCCTAGAATGTCACTGAACTGCTGCAATTTTCTACTTATAAACAGCAGGAGCCTCCCTATACTTCTGTTCTGAGTACAGTTTGTGCAAGTTAGCACCTTGTAGAGGAAATTAACTGGAGGGCCATTAGCCTCTGTCACTTAGTAACAGTCTTTATAGCGAGATGGTAAAAATGTTCACGTTCCTCCCTAAGGAAGAGGTTGCACTAGTTTTCCATAGTGGTGTGGATGGGTTATAGTCTTGTTTCTCCTGCTGGTAGTCAAAACTATTTGTATGCCTAGGGGTTGTCCGTTTTCCTCGCACAAAGAAAAGTAATCAAGGAAAGGAGACCAGCACTGCACTAGAAGCAGAAATGGAGCAAGAGTCAGCAGTGGATAAACACAATCTGGAACGGAAGTGTGCAATGTTGGAATATACCACGTATGTCTTTTTTCTGTTTTATTGCTTAAATAGAATGCGTAAAAATAGCCATTCTAGTTTTGAGAAGGTTACTAGACAGCAAAGGTGGTTAAGAATCTAGCATTTCAGTTGGTCAGGGTTTTTTTTGCAATACAGAAGCTGTCTAATGGAAAGGATAGTTAATTATCTACGACGCAGGTGTTCATGCTCTCTGAGTGGGAAAACCAGACTCAGATTTTCTTCCAAAATAGCACAGATATGGGTTGCAAGAATCTTTTGGGAAAGCAAAGTGGAGAGAGAAAGAATGATAAATACAGTTAATGCAAGGGAATACTTCAAAAATTCTCCGTCCCAAGACTTTATAGATCCCAAGGAACAGGTAGCTCCAGAAGCTCCCTATGGTCACATTCTAAATTCTGCTTTGCATTTTGCTGCATATTGTTTATAGATTAATTCCGATTATGGTATCAATTTAAACTGGTGATATCTGGAAGTATCTTCTCAAACACTCCATCTTCAGCCTAATCACAACCAGAAATTTGAGAAGACTGCAAGTTTATGACCTGTGATAACCATGCAGAACGCCAGTTATGCTTTTTATGGTGCATGTTTTGTGTTGGTGTTTGGTTTTGTTGTCTATATTCTATTCTGTTTTAATAAGTTATAAACAGTCTGTTTACGGTAACTTGATATATCTGTCTGTAACACTGAGGCAATTGACAATACCATTTAAAAAAACCTGAAGGCCCCTAATTCCCCTGGTTCATGCTGGTAGATTGACAAGTTCAATCCACTTGTCAGCTTTTCCATACGGTCTCCATTACATGCTACAATGTCTTTTTAAATGATTATGGCTTGTAGTTAGACTGGAGTTGACAGCAGCATCTCCAAGATCAAGAAGCAGTTTTTCAATTGAATTGCTGATGTAATGTTTTCTATCAAAGAGTTGTTAGCTGAAACCTTGACTGAAATCCTTTTTTCATGGTAGCTCCCAATAAATCTTTCATAAGGTGAAACAGGATTTCCAAAATACTTTTTATGTTTGTACAAGACTGTCAGACATATGCTACCAACTAGGAATGTAAAGTTCATTCATTTTTCCATCCATTTATTTGAAGAAGCAGCTGTTGTCTCCAAGAATTTTTTCTTTACAAATAGGACACTTGTTTTTGTCCTGCAATGTATCATCACCTTGGTAGCTGAACTACTTGCAGTCATGCAGGAAGGGCTTTGATTCATCTATTACATTCCATTCATTTTTTCTTTAATTGGAATTTGAACTACATTGTGATTTTTGTTTTTGGCTTGTATGTGCATTCAAATTCAAACAAAACATCTCTTAGAAAAATGGAGAGAACTATGTTTAACAGTATGTTTGAATGATCATGGCATGTGATAGCCTACAGGTTGCTTGTGAAAGTTTTCTTCACAGTTGCTTTGAGAAGGTTTTTCATCTGGGCAGGTATTTTCTTTAGATTTGTGGCAGGAAACATACTGAGAGCCATGTTTAACATGTCAGCTGGAATTTAGTTAACAATAATGAAGTTGCTTTGGTTATAATTTCAAAGTTAAAGCTCAGTGATTACATATTGGCTATAAAACATAATGGAAAACCTTGCTGCTACTCTACTTCTGGAGCAGGGTTAAGGATCGAGGATCTGTTAATAATCTCTGTTATTTTCCAACCCTATCTAACTTGTGCAGAGGGCAGAGGGAGAGTTTTGCACTATGTGCACATCTTTTAGGAAATGTTACTCTGCTGCTCTTGCAAAGTATTTTGTGTGTGTGTGTGTGTGTATTTTTGTTACTCTTCCTGTTAGAGGCAGTCGAGAGGTCATTGATGATGGGACTATTCCTGGGGATGGGCTAGGAGCTGCAGGTCTAGATTCCAGCTTTTATGGACATTTAAAACGCAATTGGATTTGGACAAGCTACATAATCAATAAGACTAGGAAGGTGAGTATTTTCAAATTAATCCATTGTGTAGTGCTTTAATATTCTTAAGAACTGGTATAGCAAAAACTTTGCTTTCTTTCTCAGAAACATGCACCTCTGTGAGGTTTTGTATCATTGGAAGAAATGAATGGCAAGTGTGGCAAATCTTGGTGGTGAAGTGAATGGAAAAAAAGTGGTCATAGCCAAAGAAGAAAATACTTCATTAATAAGAAATTAAGATCACTTACTGGTGTCTCTTACCTTCCCTGAATGTAAGAGTTGTCAGAGGAAAACTGAAATACTCAGAACAAGACACACAGCCAAAAATGCCACCAAGTCCAACATAAATAGATAGGAATGACGATCTCTGAGACCAATGTCTGGTGTTGGCCAGTCAAAGATCTCTACGAAAGGCTCTAAGACCACAGGAAGTTTATCATGATATGTTCACATCATGTTTAGGGAGACGAATAGTGATGTCCTCTTCAAAATATTTGTCCAGATGTCAGCAGGTTTTGCTCGAGTTCTTTCTAAACCTGAATGGTAGTGATGTTTCATAGCTGTCAGTAGAGTCTTCTTCTTTCATTAATTTGTCTGATTGCTTTTTGGATGCCTCTAAAACTTTGGTGTCTAAAACTTCTTGTAACAAGAAGTTTCAAAGCCCTGTGGCATATTTACCACTTCCTTTTGATGGCTTTAAGCTTGTCATCTCTGGTGTTTGTGATGCCCCCTCAAAGCTGTACTAAGGGAAACCAAAACAAATACCATTTTTCATTACTCTTTCTCCATCACTTGTGAATTCACAAAGCTCTCTTGTGTTTGCCATTACCGTCTCTCTCTTTTTTTTTTCCCAGCTCGTAAAGTACTGGATTACTTACTATTTTCAGCATGGAACTTCCTGCCTTGGAGTGTTTCTGTCTTTCTTTAACCTCTGCTAGTTTTCTATGTCCCTTTGAAGATGGAAACAGAATCACATATTGTATTCAGGCTGTAGCCAGCCATGGATTTTCATAACTGCATAATGATGCTTTCCTCCCCTAAGAATTCTTAGCATTTGCTTTGCTTATTGTCCATTACTGTGCATTAAACAGATAGTTTCTGAGAACTGGCTATAATAACCCTAAGATCCCATTCCTGACACTAATGGTCAAATTAGGGCCCATGAGCTTATATATAAAATCAGAATTGCTGTTTTCCATTTGGACAGTATCATTTCATTTACTGTTGTGTCACCAGTTATTCAGCTTTGCTCTTGGCAGTCGTGTTCACTCCTTGATCAACTCCTGTCGCAGTGAACTCAGCACGAGGGAAATGGCTTTTGCTGTGACAGCAAAAGTTCTAATATCCTGCAATACATTTGGACTCAGAATTATATGGGATAGAGTATGGTATAGGAGGCACTTACTTATATCTGCATTCACATTTTGATGGTGTGCATTTTGAACATCATGTGTAATGCAGAGTGCTTTGAAAAAAAACATATTTTTTTAAAGATTTCTATTCAGCCTCCTTAACAAGAAAGGAAGTCAAGAAGTAAGAAAAATAAATCAATCCTTCATCATAACTGGGAATCTTTTTAACATTTATGCTAAAATCATCTTTCTAAACTAATCTTAACATTAAAGATAGTAATTTATAGTAACATTAAAGCCTGTATACTCTTTGGCTTTTGGCATTTCACCTTGGTGCAAGTTCTGTTGTTTTAGGAAAGTACAGTTTCTGAAAATGGACCGACAATGAGACTCCAAACGTTCTTAACAAAACACCCCCTTCCACTCAGCACTGGAGGTAAGGGATGTACCTTGTCATCTGCATCGGATGTTACTGTCTCTGTCAAACCCAGCAATGATAATGTGGTTTATTCCTTCTTTCTTATGATAATCTAGGACGTTTCTTGGGCAAGAAATAAAAACTAATTTATTTTCCTATTTCTAGATATATGGAACAATAATTTTTAGCCTTGGTTACTTCTCATGTGTAGTTTGCAGAAAGTCCAGAGGCATCAATATTATCTAAGAGTGGCCTGCTAGGTGACATAGCTTTCTGATAAGGCCTCAATCATGTCAGAAATCTGCTTTGTACCCATGTAGTGTAAAACACAAGCATTATTTTTCTAGAGCAATTTCTTTTTTTTTCCATCTTTTGAGCCGTTTGTCATTGGTTTCCCAAAAGTGAAAAACTTCATGTTTCTTTGGTTTAGGAGCTTTCCTCAGTAACTTGGAGATGAGAAAAGAAAAATATTTTTCATGTAAGAGAGTTCTAACACTTCAGACAATTCTTCATTTAAATTAACTGAGATTTGACCTGTGCAGACTTCTCTATTGAAATGACTGTTTTGAAAATAGCTATAGCATCTTTTATCTGAGGTTAAGAATGTTCATACGCTTGTACCCATTGCATGTTAGGCTCTGGCTGCCCTACAGACAAGCTGTTGGGTGTATGTTATATATGTAAGTATGGCTAGACATCTGGTTTGAAACAGGCTTATTGCATTTTAAAACCTCTAATTTTCATCATCCGTAGCTTGTTTTGTAGTGCCTAGTTGAAGTTACAGTCAAAGGCATTGTTGCAAGGGATTCTTGTCACGTTTTTATAAACCTCTTTTGTCAAATTAAAAGGATTAAAGGATTAAATTAAAAACCTTTTACTTTATTATTAAATTGAGAAGAATGTGCAACATTAAACAGTCATAACTCTGAAATGTCTAAGCCATTTTTGTCAAGCCTGCATTGATTTAAATTTCCAGTAAGTTTTTAAAAGTTCACTCTAATGAATCTTTATTAAGACACTGCAAAAATTGCACAGCAATCTAAACATCTGAACTAAGAAGGTGGAAAAGCTTCAGGTTGAATAATAAAACCTCAACTCAGCTCCCTTGGGGTTGTGCACCTTAGTCTAGGCTTAGTAATTACCTGACCATTATTCATTTGTGAGAGGTGTTATTGTGTATAAGCTGTTGAGAAATAACATGAAATTACATAATTAAAAAAGAGCAAATTTGAAAGGGCATCTTTTAATATACTGAAACTTTGGCATTCGCTCTAAATATTGTCGAGTGTAATTGCTACAAAATTCCACTAATGTAAACACATGTCATCTTAGGTAACAAAATTAGCATTCTTGGAGAAACAGAAGTAGAATCTGAGTCATTTCTGCACAAAGAGGAATGTGAAATAAGTAAAGAAGCAACTCAGGATCGAAACAAACGAGTGAGAGGTGGAAAAAGCCAGAAGAGGAAGAGGCTTAAGAAAGACATTGGTAAGAAGACGAAGAAGAAAAAGAAAGGTAAGTAACCAGCATGCATGTCCTGAAAAGAAGCCTTATTTTCAAGGCATCAGCCTGCTGTAAGTTGCTTCAGAAGAGCTGTGGTGACTGATAAATGGTTTGGGAATTGGGACTAACAATCTCTTTAGATTGCCCTTTAGCAGAGACTCAACTGTCACAAGGCTCTATAGTAGCTCAGTGGAAAAACAGGAGGATGTTGTAACTATGACCTAAGTTTGAGTCATTGCTGTGCTACTGTACTGTGCAAACCAAAGAAATTCCAGTTGTGTTTGGGCCAGATCAGCTCATTACAATGTCACAGTCATTTTCCATTTGCTGCCTCAGAACATCCTCCCATGGGGGATATTTTCCAGTCGGTTTTCTTGCTAACATGGTGGTGTCCTCATTCCTGAGCAAGGCATTAATGCATTTTACTTTCTCAGTTGCTGTTGCATACTCCCTTCTCTGCTGTTCTTTCATTCTTACAAACTCAGCTGTGAGTACTGCTCTCAGCCCTGTACTCTTCTTCCTCTTCCTTTTAGGGATCCACATCCAGACAGATAAACTGTCTTTGATGCACTGCATGTCTGTGGCATATCTGGACTGTTCCTCTTACGTGTCCAAGGTGGTGTGCAACAGACTTCTCTTATACAAGTAGCTATTTACATTTGAGTGACAGAACCGAGGATGGAAAAGCAGCACAGAAGGAAAGAAACAAAAAATAAAGATTGTAGTTAAAGTGTGCTAGGAATAAGGGGTTTTTAAAATCTTTTCCTTTATTTTTATGATATTGAGGTGATAAATCATATAACAACAGTAAAAAGGAGTTATATTCTGAATTAGTTGGAAAGTTAGTGGTGGGAACTAAAACCCTAGTCCCCTCATCTCCTCAGTTGCTTGTTCTCCACTCTTCTCTAGTCAAGGTAAACATTTTTCTCTTTTGTAATTTGAAATGTCTTGCTGCTTTGTGCTTTTATTTACAAGAAACATCACTTTGACTTAATTGTGTGTAAAATGCAGTTGTGATGATTCAAGCTTGCCCTTCAGCTATCTTTTGAAGGCAAGCTACTCCCTTTCCAGTTCTGAAGCACCTAGCCCTAAGGACAATTCAGAGTAAATTAAAACATAAAAGGATAGTAATTTGAAAGCACTTGCTAATGTATTACAGTATTCTCCGAATCATAAATCGTAGGCTTTCATAATGCATACACCTTGCTGAATGCATAGTCTCTAGCAGGTTTTCAGTTTTCCCTGCAGATAAGGCATAACCTCATTAAAATACATCTGACCTATCTCGTATTTCAGAGATACTTTTCATTGCACCTCCCTTGCTGTGTGTCATAGTGAACCATCTAGCTGAATTACAGAAACACAACAGTGGAAAAAGCTTGGCTTGGCTATACCTGTGATTATATTAACTCTATTCTTCTGGATTTGTTAGAAGACAACTCTGTAGAAAAAAGCAAAAGGCTCCGCTACCATGATGAAGCTGACCAAAGTGCCCTGCAGAGAATGACACGTCTGCGTGTCACTTGGACAGTGCAAGAAGACAGCCTGCTCATGCTCTGCAGAATTGCCAGTCATGTACTAAATGCAAAGGTATTTGAAAAGACACAACATGCTTAACACTGGTCCCAGGAATTCATCCTGGTGCTGACCATCATTTGTGTGCCTAGAAGCTGAAGTTTAACTGTGAATATTCTTGTTCTTCACACAGGTAAAAGGACCCTTTGTTCCATGGCAAGTAGTACGTGATATCATGCATGCCAGCTTTGAAGAGTCCCTAGATAAAACTTCTCATTCTGTTGGACGAAGAGCTCGTTACATTGTCAGAAATCCCCAGACCTATCTTAATTATAAGTAAGAAGGTTTCTTTCTATGTTCTAGGTATAAGTTAAAGTCTTCTGAAATAAAATTAAGGGATTTGCTTTTCCCAGGTTTTTGTCGAATTTAAATTTCTACTTCTCTGCCCCGATAGTGCTACGAAATTTATCTTCCAATGGGAAAGGCAGGATCAGCAACTGTACAGCTGACAAATGTATTTGGAATCCCCAAAGGTTTTAGGCAAGTCTCTCATGTAAGGCTCAGGCAAATCAAGCTGCCATAGGATAAAATGGAAGGGCCTCATGTTCTCAAACTAAATGGATTAAAGGTGAGAAACAAACAACAGGAGTAAATAAACAGTTTCCTCGATTGAGGGAAGTCACTAGTGGCATCACACAGACGTATGTGGGTAAAACACCTGCCATTCCACATCCTAAGTGGTCTGGCAGTGGTATGAACACTAGGTGATGATCTGTCTATCTGTGATGGTAACAGGTCAGTGAAGATGAAGACTGGCTCTGGGCCATGCAGAAAGACCTCACAATAAAATGGCAGATGAAATTTCATATAAAATGATTCAAGTGAAAGGGCAGTAACTGTAATTTTAGATATACAATAACTGATTTTGACAGATATGGTCTTTGGGCTCTACTATACCATGGAAATGGCAAAAAAAATAAAAAGGAGACAGTGTGGAAAATTATTATTAAAGGTAGAAAAAGCAACACAAAAAAATAGGCAAGAATATAAATCCATAGTACATCTGCATCTTGAAGGCACTGTAACGTTCTGTTTCTAGCTGGTATTCTGCCCGAATGTTCTTCCCACCCCTAAAACTACATAAAAATATACAGTACTTTTTGTAAAAGCACAGAGATTAGCGGCAAGGATAATTAGAGATGTAAAAACAGGTTCTATACAAGGAAGAGCTAAATAGCTTTAAGCTTTGCTTCCTAGAAAACAGAATCATGAGGAGATGTTAGAGAACCATAAAATCATTCATCACATCCATACTAGTAAGAGGAACAAGTAGTCATGGCCAGTTCAAAATGAAGAGCAGTAGTTCCCTAAATAACCTAGAGATACAGGGATATGCAAGAAGGACAGATATGAGAACTCGATCCTCACTGTCCTGACGTTCTGACTAAAACAAGGACACATCAACAGGGAAATATCAGTCAGTGACTGGCAACTAATAAACTGTTTCTCAGCATCCCATGCTTCAGAGAACCGAAAGGCCTCTGAGTTTTTTCAAATCCTCCTCCCTTCCTTTCAGAGCACATCTGCTTCCCATCCCCATCCACTTTCTCTTTTCCTTATAACATCTCGAGATGGTGTGACGCCGACTCGCTTACACGTGACTCCTCTTGCAATGTGTTTGTGCTGTGGAACAGCAGCTTTTGCAAGAGGAGGAAGCTTTATCATTTATTAGTTTGCATTCTCTCAGGAACAAATAAAATAGCAGGAGGATTTACATTTGGTTTTCAGTTCTATCACAGTTCATACGAAGTGATGAGATGGTGATGAGTTGGCTTAGTTGCATTGAAAATATTTGATATTTTGATGTTGATATGTGCATGATAAGTTAGGCAGAATTTTTCTTTAAATCCTGTTTGATTAATGCTTGTTTGGAATGTACAGAAATGATGCCTCAGCTGAAATAAGTGCTTTAATTTCTCTGAGCAGCACTGAACTGAGAAAACTATAACTCGTTACAACCCCTTCAATTGTATCTGTTGCAGAGTTTGCCTTGCTGAGGTTTACCAGGATAAAGCCCTCATTGAGGAGTTCATGAATAGAGAAAATAACTATGAAGATCCACAGGTAAAAAGAGAAATATTCTAAAAGGTCACAGAGTGCAAACGCTGTTTGGACCAGTAAATATTTGCTCTGTTTGGGTTACTCTGATTTCACTTCTCATTTCCCCCTTGCACTTTTAGATGTTAAAAACATCATTGTAAAAATGCCACATCATTGCTATTTTGGGAGCAAGATAAGAATAGGCATATGAATAGCTCTGCTGTGCAGCAAAGTTTTGTTCTCCGTTGTGCTTGTTTCTAAACATCCATGACTGTGTGCACATGCACTGTTTCTTTTTTTCTAATCCTGTCACGTTCTTCCTTATCTGAGCAAGAAAACAATTTTGCACTGAAATTTCTCTTTTCTTTTTAATTCCATTTTTTTAAATGTTGCCTTAAATTTTGAGGGTGACTGAGGGAATTTAAGCAAATCACCTGAGAGAATACCTTCATTTGGTCAGTTAAAAGATTTAAGTTTTGAGCTTTCTATCCCTTAAATTAACCGAAGATACGACATTGTCTTCTTGTGTCTTCTGCCACAGTTTCTTACTTTATAAGGAATTTGAAAATAACACCAAATGCATCTTTTGTTGTTGTTCATCTGTTCTGTGACATGTTCTTGGTTGCTTGCTTTTAACTCTGAGACATCCTAATAGCAAATAGAATTAGCAACTGTTAAGCAAGTCAGCAAACAGAACATTTACAGAGCTTTTTAATGCATTCTCCTAGTTTGTCTGTTAGATTCTTTCTCCAGCTTGATTGACAACATAGCCACTTCTAGGGCATTTTTTTGTGAAGACTTTGAAATTACAACATCTTTTACCACTCTAGGAAACTAAGCTTGACAACTTTTCTATCTCTTGTTTTCAAAGGTTTGTTCAAAAGAGTTTAAAGAGTTTGTGGAAAGACTGAAAGAGAAATTCAGTTCAACCCTGGGCAATCCCAAACTTGAGATTCCTGATACTTTGCAGGAGCTTTATTCCAGGTATTTCAGTTATGAGTCAGTTATTTTTGAGTTTCTAGGACAGGACGGGAGGATTGTGTTTCACATTTGACCTGTTCTGTGCTTTTTGTGGTTTATACCTTTTGTTACCTGTTCTTATGGTATCAAAAGAAGATTCAAATAATAGAACAAACAATTCTTCTTTCAAATCCGTACTCCCTAAATATATAGAGCTACTTTTCTTTTTTGTGTGTGTATAAGCTTGCCTATTTTGAAGCATTTTCATTTTACTAAATAATACTTTTTAAAAAACAAAATTCACAATATCAAATAGTCATACATGGTCACTTCCTCAGTTTTGCTATTAGAGATGTGAATACTCAGATGTAAGAATCAGAAGATCTGCCTTTACTATTTTCCAGATCATCTTTATAAATTTTCGCACTTTTATAAATTTTATAACTTTGGAAAGGGCTGTACATTACAGCAGAAGTACTGCAGCTGGTAAGTGGAAATCCAAAACCTCAAGATAGCAAATCCTTCTTGTCATGGAACTGTGAAGGAAAAATTATGAGTTTTCTTGTACGAATCTTGCTGTCCAGGGTGATCTTACCTAAGTTTTTGCTGATTCTCTCCTGTCTTTTTTTTCCACGTATATCTCCCCTTATGGACAAATATCTTAGTAGAGTGAGGGAGATTGATCTGGACAGTTTATTTGATTTTTGACACTTCTGCTGAGGGCTGTTGGCGATATTTCAACAGATACCTTATTAGCAGTGGCACTTGTCAGCCTCTGAGTTTCATGGATCACAAAAAACCAAGGTCTCTGTATGGCACGGATCCAGTAGAAGGCATGTTACTTTTGTTGCAATGTTTTCTTATCTCTTCCCTTAACTAGATTTCGAGTTTTGGCAATTGGAGATGACACAAGTCAAAACACCAAAGAGGACAGTCTCACCAGGTGAGAAGCAGTATTATCATCTTTTTTCCAATCAGGACTCCCCAAGATCATGTTCACCCTTGCATCAGTGAAGCTCGTATGTGTACTTTTCTAATTAGTACCTTTTTTCAGCTGTTTCTTGAATGTGTAAAGTTATTAATAGAAAAATACTCTCTCAAGATTGTAGGGACCTGTGGTATCAATTATAGATTCAATGGATAAATTGAAAACAGGGATGACCATCTCACTATTTCCTCATTCTGGTGGTCCGTTAGCATTATGACAACAA
This sequence comes from Tinamus guttatus, assembly GCF_059628265.1. Classification (NCBI taxonomy): domain Eukaryota; kingdom Metazoa; phylum Chordata; class Aves; order Tinamiformes; family Tinamidae; genus Tinamus; species Tinamus guttatus. Next base: position 5,187,565 of record NW_028288706.1, on the reverse strand, counting down.
CAGAGGTTTCCTATGTGGGTGCTATACCTTAAGGGAAAATGTTACTAGAGAGAATGTAATTTTATGTCAAATCATCTGAACTGATACAAAAGTTTAGGTTGGAAAGTCAAGAAAAAGGAACAAAATCCTTGGTATTGACAGTTCTCAGATGTACTGAACTTTACACATCTGTTCTAGAAGTAGTTGATTGAGTCAGAGAATTTTTGTGCTAGGTTAATAGTTAGGTACCTCCTGCACAAAAATCAAGAATAAAACCTCTCCTGCTTTTTTTTTTTTTTTTTTTTTTCTCCAGCATCTATGATATTCATTTTCTGGTGCTACAGAATCTGATTCAGAGCACTCTGGCACTCTCTGATAACCAGATGAAATCTTGCCAGTCTTTTCAGGTACAGTATCCAGACTAAACTTTACCACATATACAACTCTGAAGAGCTTCTCCATCCTACTCTGACAAAGTAGGAGATAAATTGGAGACAAAAAAACTCAGAAGCTTAAATCTGGGTCCATTCTGTATTGTTTTCTTCTGCTTGAAGAAAATCGTGTGTTCCAAGTAGTCTTTCAATATGTTGCCTTTCCCTGTGAGGATAAGACCGCAAGATGGGAGTTTGGAGCAATCCCCAAAAATCATATGAAATGAACTCCACATCCCTTCCAATGGACCAAACTATATGATGATTCAGAGCTTGCTTGAGCAATTGGAATTAAGCTCTGGATATCACAAACGGTCCTAGGCCTAGATCACCTATAAGTACCAAGTACTTAAAGAAAAAAAACTAGAAGTTGGAGATTAATGTCTATCAGACAAGCTTTTAGAAACAGGTGTTCCTGGTAAAACGATTGGAAGAGTCCACTCAGATGTGGTACACAGGAATGTTTTTTAATATATATAATTCTAGCAGGAGCCTGATCCCATTTTGGATATTAAATGTCTGTAATATTTAGTTAATTTATTTGGTGTTTGCTATGGAAAGCCTAGAACCCTATAAAAGCAATAGAATAATATAAAAACTAAATGCATATGTATCATTTATGTTCTGGCATGTAATTCTATTTTCATTTAGTTAAAGGAAATGTCAGGTGGGTGGGTCTAACAGTGCGTTTGTATTTAACGCATTTTTGTGGCATTAAGTGTCCAGTGGAGTTACAATAGCAACTGCCAGTTGCGTGTTTCCACTGAGGGGGTTTTGCTCTGCAGACTTTTCGTTTGTACCGCGAGTACCAGGATGACATTCTGGTGAAGGCTTTCGGAGAGTGCCAGAAGAGAAGCCTGGTCAATCGCCGTCGAGTGAACCACACGCTGGGTCCCAAGAAAAGCCGAGCTTTGCCCTTCGTGCCCATGTCCTATCAGCTCTCTCAGAGTTACTACAGGTGGGTGTCAGGAAGTTCACTGCTGATGTGTGATCCAGCACAAGAATGCACCCACGTGTGCTTGCCATGCAGGAGACAGTGTGCAGGAAGGATCTAGAGCAAAGGACCTGCCCAGCATGTTGGAATAGGTGAAGGTAACGTCAAGGTTTGTTAGCCCTGTTTGCAGTTAGCAATTAGGGCTGTAGAGGCCACAGAGCCAAGTTTGCTGAGCAAACCTTCACACAGGGTCACAGAGCAGGGACGTAGCACTGAAGTTCTTGATACAGTGGAAAGATTTCTGTAGTCCTCTTGTCATTCCGATGGTTGCTTTCTTTTCCTCCCCAGTAATTTTGTGCTGCACTGTACCTGGATATTTGGCATGGGGGAAGCAGCATTAACTGTAAACTTATTTAATGCTGAAGCAGCAGATGAGATCTTTGCTTTACATTTGCTATATATATATTTGGGCCACACAGCTGTACTAGTAGGTGTAGAAGGTTCATGGTTACCAGCATTAGCATGGAACTTAAACTATTGAATTCTTTTTGTGCTACCAGAGAACTGAAATTTGTGACTAGTAAGAACAGAGTATCAATGGTGTGTGCTTGTTTGAACTTGTTCTTTTGTGCAGAGTTTTTACATGGAGATTTCCCAGTACAATTTGTACAGAATCCTTTCAATTCCTTGAGAAGCTGAAGGATAATGAAAAATCCGACCAGCCGGATAGCTTCTCATTTAAAGATGAAGACTCAAACTCCTCAGAAAGCATGACTGCATTCCCTATGGATGGGCCTGGAGGCCAGTGCGTGGCGATGCTTTCCCTGTTTGCCTTGGGACTTGTATCTGTGAATGTGAGAATCCCAGAGCAGATAGTGGTGGTGGACAGCACCATGGTTGAGAACGAAGTGATCAAAAGGTAAGCACCAGTGTTTTCATTGTGAATAAGATTTGAAGGCCGAAGGAGATCTGACATGCATTAGTGCTTTATGCTCTAGTTTTAGCCTGTTTTCATGTTTTGCTGTGACACTGTTTAGGTTATTATTTTTCAGGGAGCGTTTTGAGGATTTAATGGCACTTCAGTGCTTGTCATTATAGCCTTGGACTGCATTTGTCTTCACGTACGTGACATTTAAATTGCCAGGCACTTCACTGCCAGCAGAGCTGAAGTGATGAGGAGAGCAGTGTGTGCTGCACAGGCACTTTCATCACCACCCCTTTTCAAGGGCTAACAAGGATTGATAACAAGGTTTCCATTTCAGAGAAAACTCTACACAGTATTTGTTCTATGCATTGCCTATTCTCTTTTTTTTTTAAGCACCCAATAATTTAAATTCCATTCTCACCCTACGTTGTCTAATCTTATGAATACTGTTGTTGTTATCATTATGTTTTCTTAGTGTGCAGCTAAAATCTCTTGCTGCAGTTTAACCTGTTGGTTCTTGGCAGTATACATGAAAAAACAGTATGATCTCTTCTCTTTAGAGTAGTTTATTACATATATTAACATAGGCTTTCTTCCATAATCTGCTATTCTTTAAAACAGACCATCTCCATTGCTTTAGTTATTTATTTTTATGTTATCTAGATCCTTATCTCATTACTCTTCTCCGAACTGTGATGTCAAAAGCCAAATAATGTATTCCTGTTGGCAGATACATGCCAATGACATCACATATTAAATAGATATGTCTGCTCATACTGCCCAAGATGATGAATGGCCACAAGGATAGGGATTAAAAAAAAAAGAAGTTCAGTGATTGATGTCCAGCTTGTGATTCACTATAACAAGCTTCTCTTCTTTTACCTAGTCGCTTGTTTCCCCTCCAGGATGGAGACAGGTGCATAGTATATGATATACACAGTATGCATTTTTCCATATTAAATTGTTTTCTCTTCTTTTCCAGGCCATTTCTCCCGTTTTCTAGAAAAGCTCTTACCTGCAATCCTGTCCTCCCACATACTTACAGCCTCTCCAGTTTGATATCCCCTACAAACTTAATATGCAAAGTCCCTCTTTTATCATCCAGGTCATTAGTGAAAACACACACAAGGCTGAACCCTAGACAAGTCCCAGTTGCTAATACAGGCATCTGAGTCCTGTTTTAAAACTGGTCATGGATTCACACTAGTTTTTCTAATTGTTCGTTTATTTTGGTTATGAAGATTTTAGAAGATACTTAGGGTCTAAATCATCTTAGTAAAGGTTGGAAAGGGGCCTCTGGTTGTCTCTGGCCTAATCGGCTTAAAGCAGAGGCAACTTCAGAGCTAGATCAAGTTTTTTTGGAAATTATCCACTTCACCTTTATCCAACAGGGCTCATGTTCTGTCCTGGAAGGAAATAGTTTTGGTTTCACTAAATCTGTTCCCCTGGCAAGTCCATCCAGGCTTTTACTATTGCTCCCATGTTTGAGGTTGTCTGCAGTGTCTGTGTTTTTTGTGTATTTTTTTTTAGTAACTGAAGCGTGTGGTCTGTAAATTGTTTTTATCTCCCTCCTTAAAAACAGCTTGCTCTATGCTGCACTATCCTTTATGGTCTCGGCCTTTGTGCTCTGACATGTGTGCTCTCGTGATGAAGGGCATCCTGAACCAGAGCCTTAGCAGTGTGAGCTGAAACATTTTGGGTTCCTTTCAAAATGCTGACAAAACGAGTGTTTCCTTTTCCAAGGACCTGCACAGGATTATCCTTTCTGTTGCTGCTTGTTCTCAGCGCTGTAAATTAGCCTGCTATCGACATATCCACAGCTGTTCATGACTAAATTCTAGGATACAGAAAAACATATGCTCTTCCTCTGCTCTTTGTAATAAGTCACTTAAGTTATTATTTTGGAAAATGAAAAAAAAAAAAACGAACCCCTAAACAAAATGTTTCTGTTTGCTGTAGTTTGGGAAAAGAAGGACTGGAGGAGGAGGAAGAGGAGGATGATGACTTAGATGACAATTCTGGAGGCAAACGGAGAATAGAAGTAAAAGCTCGTCAAGCATCTCATACCAATTACTTGCTGATGAGAGGCTACTACGCGCCTGGAATTGTCAGCACACGCAACCTGAGCCCCAGTGACAACATTGTGGTTAACTCCTGCCAAGTGAAGGTTAAGCTGCGATGTACTCCCGTGCCAGGAAGACTCAGCTATCCAGGTTAGTTTCTGTATAGCCCAACTTGCACAGAAGTAGGTTGGAAGAGGCACGATAGAAAATTCATGAGCTGAGGAACTGATTTGAGCAAAGCCTTGTAACAGGAACATTTTTCTTCCTCCTCGTTAGACCATGTGGTTTGCTTTGCAATGCTTTTTCTCCTCATTTAGAACTAACAGGTAATTGGCTTAAGGAGGGACATTTTGTGGTAATAAGCTTTAGGCTGTATATCATGTTTTGTGAAACCATTAATCCAAAGAAGTTAGTTTTTTAACTTTGTCATCCCTTTACGAAGTATTTCAGTCGCTTTTACAACTTACAATCCGCTATTATGTTATAGTAAGAACTTCCCTTTGGTAAAGAAAAAAGATCTTTTCAGAGATCCTTGGACAGAAATTCACATTTATTTTGTCTCCTAGAAACATCTTCATGGTGTTTAATCTCTGCCATTTTAGGTATAGTAATTTAAACATTTTGATAATTTGCATAATTTGCATTTTTTTGCCAGCACTCTCCTTTGGCTGGTGCTGCCCCTGTCCATTGCCACTGCTGTTGCGATAGAGGTAAAACAGAAATATCTTTTCAGGTCTCTCCTACCTCACACACCCTGCAGGCCTGCTTAGCCACAGCTCATTACAGTTGGACTCCTCTTTTCTTGGCTGTCAAAGAAGAGTAGCTGTCAGGAGTGCCCCAGAAGGCACCATATAAAGGCACCTGCAGATACAAGGGTGGGGAGCAAACAGGAACACTGCCAAAACTATTCTCTAATCATCCAGTGCTGCAAAATGCTATTATATTGATTCAGCTTTGTATAGATGGGGTGAGTCTTGGTGCAGTGATAGACCTGTCCCCAAACACACTATGCTCAAGTGCTTTGTTATGTTGATAGTACTAAGACATTGGAAACTTGTCTGTTTTACCATATTTGGCCAGTAGCTTTCTGCCCTTCTTTACATAGAATCATAGAATCATAGAATGCTTAGGGTTGGAAGGGACCTCTAGAGATCATCTAGTCCAACCCCCCTGCATACGCAGGGACACCTAGAGCACGTGGCACAGGACTGCGTCCAAGCGGGTTTTGAAGATCTCCAGAGAAGGAGACTCCACAACCTCTCTGGGCAGCCTGTTCCAGTGCTCTGTCACCCTCACTGTTAAGAAATTTTTCCTTAAGTTCCTATGGAATTTTTGGTGTTTCAGTTTCCGGCCATTTCCTCTAGTCCTATCAGTGGCCACCACTGAAAAGAGACCATCCCCGTCCTCTGCACTCCCTCCCTTGAGGTATTTCTAGACACTGCTCAGGTCCCCTCTCAGCCTTCTCTTCTCCAGGCTGAACAGGCCCAGCTCCCTCAGCCTCTCCTCATAGGGCAGATGTTCCAGGCCCCTGATCATCCTTGTAGCCCTGCGCTGGACTCTCTCCAGCAGCTCCACATCCCTCTTGTACTGTGGAGCCCAGAACTGGACACAATACTCCAGATGCGACCTCACCAGGGCTGAGTAGAGGGGCAGGATCACCTCCCTCGACCTGCTGGAGATGCTCTTCTTAATGCAGCCCAGGATTCCATTGGCCTTCTTGGCCACGAGGGCCCCCTGCTACCTCATGGTCAACTTGTCATCCACCACATATTTTGATTAATAGGGTTCTCCATAGATTTTTCATGCCACAGGCTCTTTACTTGGCCTTCTATGAGGGGAGAAAAAAGATGATTTCCTCATCAACTTAGAGCGTTGGAGACAACACCAGTAAGCCTACAGTGTCTTTCACTGATACTTCGCATCCATGTGAGGACAGGCCCTTGTAAACCAGCTCGCTCTTCTACAGATCTTTTCAGAGGGTGATGTGTAAAGCAGAACGAGGAGTTGCAGTAATGAACACAAAAAGCTGAGCTGTATTTTTAATTGAGATCATCTAGAAAACCTCTTACCTGTTTCAGGTTTTTTATCTTTCCATAGAGCACAACACAATAACAGCATATGCTTCACAGCATATACACTTGCTTTTTATTTGCTTTGCAGATTCTTCTCTGCTTGATAAGATGGCTGTGGGAGTCTCTTGCCTCCCTAAAACGTTCACCAGACTGATAAAAGTGCAAGAAGAAAATTACGAAGTTGATGGCTTTCTTCGTGAGTGTACAGAGTGTTATGGCTACAGTCCCAGAGATGTGGCTGCTGTTTTGGAGATCCGTAATGCAATAGAGGCAACTTCCCACTTTGGGATTGGCAAAGCTGAACTGTGCAGACATTTCTGCAGCTATGAAGAAACGGGACCTGAACACACCAGGAATTTGCAGCAGTACCTTCAGGTGGTTTCATAGCCAGCTGCGTGGCTGTGCATGCATGTGTTTGTGTTTAGTATTCTTCTTGAACAGGACAATCTCCCAAACTGTATGACGTAAATATAAATTGAAAAAGATACATAGACAGATAATATACCAATGACCCGATGGCAAATTTTTGTCAAAGCTAGGAAGGAACAGTTGCAGAAAGTGAGAGGTACCAGAGCGCATGTTCAGAAGCGAAAAGCTTTCCCTTTTCATTTAATGTAAGCCGAGTGTCCCAATAAGCTCTTTATCTTTTCTTGCTGCCAGTTAAAGATTGGAAATCTATGATATTGAGATATAGTGCTATTTTGCAGTGCAAGCTAATAAAACTTTTTTTTTTCTTCTATAGGACCTCATCGAAATGCAACAAGTTTTAGAAGTAGGAGCCCATTCCGTAAGACTGGTTGCAATAATATTTGCCAAGCCATGGCTACTACATTCAGTATGTCTGAAGAATAAATCAGATGATTCTGGTGAGCAAGGCACAGACACCACTGCCTCAGACACGCAGCAGGATTATCTGCAGCCAGGACCAAAGAATGGGGAGGAGTGCTTAACCGAGGAGGAACAGCCAGTAAATGACATAAAATGTGTCAGTGATGAAGAACCTCCAAAGAAGAGACTTAAGATTCAAAACGATGAGCTACAAGATAGCAGCCAACTCTGCCAGGGTCCACAGAGCGGTCTGAAAAGTGCAAGTGAAAATAACTCTGACACAGATGTTACTGCTCCTGTTAAAACAAGGGACACTTCAGTTGCTGATGAAGAAACAGACCCCTCGGGAGGGCAGGCAGACCCTGTAGCTCAAGACTCAGCATGTGCTTCAGATGCTGCCAGTGTGGACATTCAGGAGGAACAAGACAGACCTCGTTTTGAGGACAAAGATCTTCAAGCAGAGAATGATGATCTCAGCACTGAGCAGGAGAAGCAGCTCCCTGGCCTTGAAAATCCTTCCCAGGAGCAGCATGATGAGGTTTCCCATTTACAGGAGAACCCCGAAGTCTCTTCAGGTATGTAGTTCTGCACGTAAGGCATAGAAACTAGATCACCGTGTGCTGATCCCAAACAGGTACTACATTTTATAGGCAAATACAAGGTCTTTTGTGAAGACAAACACCACTGAGAGGGGTTTTAATTTCTCACAGAAAAAGTGGCATTGCACTAGTTGATCTGGAAGGTGACAGAGGCTTCAAATACATCAAAGATTCCTTCCCAGACCTGCTGCTGGAGTATTCATGACTAATTCAGAAATCGGCTTTTCTTAGAAACATGTTTCATGTCTTAATGAATGAAGATTTTAGATGTAGATCTTTAGATTTTGAGGTTTTTCTTCTCTGGATTCAGCACAAAGAGCAGATGTCTTTAGAACTAGCAAATCCAGTGCTACTGGTTTACATTTGACTAGAACATCAATGATTGAAAGCTGTGAAGCCCTTAAACCATTCACCAGCAAATGGCATGTGTCAGTGAGATTAACAGCCTCTTTTATGACCAAGTTTGACTTCATTTTTATTATGTTTTTACTGCTAGTGTTCTTTAATAGCTAGTAGTCCATGCCAAGAACTACCTCAGATTTTGTGTTGGAGAGTTTTATTTTGTTTTTGTTCCTATTGGCTTTGACTTGAGATTGCCTGTGAAGTTTTTTGCTAATATGTGCCATTCCTCTGCTTTGACAGTTGCACCATGTCCCGTGAGTCAGTACAAAGCAATCCAGAGTTTAGTGGTGTTTAACGGAGCCTTCCTACAGGCTGTCGACTCAGGGCTGCCTAAACAACACAGACTTCAGCAGCTTAATGTAAAACTGCTAATGTATTCTTGATTTAATTAACTCTATTTTTAGGAGGGGAAAAAGTCCTAATTAGTTGTTATACTAAGCTTACAGTTTTTACCAGTCATACTTATGAAGTCCATCTGGCACTTACCAAGACATATGTGCTTGTACTACACATCTGTGGTCTTAAAACATTATCACATGTCCTAAATAGGCAACTGTCAAGTGGTATATCCTGCGTACCACTGAATTAAAGCAAAGAAAAAAGAAATCTAAACGTGCAGGATGACACACAGTTGCACGATTGCAGCGCCAAGCTTTTAGCTCAGTCATTATGTGTCTGCCAAAACACAAAATTTGCATCCTTGTTGAATCTTAGTTCTCAAGTTCCTGTTTTTTAAATAATGTTTCAGGTGCATCTGAGCAGCATTTCTTTTCCATTTGCCTTCAAATGGAGTGTAAGTGCTCAAGTTGTCAAATGGGGTAAAGAAAGCCTTTTGGAAAGCTCCTGCTAGGGTTTCTTTGACTTCCATGTCAGATCCATGGTGTGGAATTCTGTTGTCCTCACACATTCATGTGCTGAGTTGGACTTGGTTTTGCCATTAAAGCTTTAGTCTACAGCCTTTGCTTAACAACTGCTTTACTCAGAAGGGTTTACACAGGAGGGCAAAACGTGCTTATGCCAAAGCTGCTAGCCTCTGGGTGCAATGGAATTACCCCAAATTAAGTAATTGTGTAATTAAAGCCCATGTCATAATGCACCGTGGCAGTCGCACACTGCCTTCTCATCAGACCTGAACCCTGCTGAGCTCTCGAGTTTGCATCGACTCACAGGTCTGCAGCTGCTCAGTCTCCCGCTCAGCTTCGCTTTGCTGGTAGGAGTAGTAAGGTTAAACCTACGTGAGTGCTTGCAAGCAGAGACCCTGCATCGCTCTGTGCAAAACTTGGTTCATTTTCAATCCCTGTAATTATCCATCAGTCAGTCATGTAGCAAGATTATAGGAATACAACTTTTTGCTGTGATCTGGGACAGGGCCACAAAAGCTGTAGCTGGAGTAGACAGATGTGGCTAAACAAACAGCTGCGGAGAGAGAGAAGATCCTGCAGACAGATAAATGCAGAGGGGAAGTTCAGAAAGCCCCATGCAACTGCCAGTAACACATGGCTCAGTTTGCTGGTGTTATTTTCTAGCATAAATCATTGTCTTTTGCAGCTTAGCCACCTTTTATTTTCCTTGCACTGTAGGTGTAGAGTTTGAGCTACCTTACATACAACGTTCATGTCCTTTTCTTTCCAGGAAGTTCTGTGACAGACCTATCTCAGGCAGCCCGGGACAGGTGAGTAGGAGACGTCTGTGGAATAGCTAACATTTAGCATGACCAAAATAACTTCTCCAAGGAAATGTTTTGGTGATTTTAGTTTCATCTTCTGATGGTCACAGGCTATTGAAGACGGAGAACCTTTTTTTTTTGACTGTCTCTGTTAATGCTGCTTATCTCTTTGGTACCTGTTTGTTTTCAAGAAGCAATGAATTCCAAATATCAAAGGAGCAAAAAATAATCTTACTCCACAAATAATTTTACTGCCACGAGGTTTTGCAGTAAGACTCTCTAGTAAACAGTAGCTGATGGGAAATCTAGCCAGAAGAATCATTCCCATCAGGAAAACCCAGCAGGCACTAAGGTCAGGGTAGGTCCTTCTGCATAAAAGACAAGGACCTCTTTGCAAGTGTTCGTTCCTGCCTGCTAGGACAGGGAGTGGGAGGAGGAGTCTTGCTGCAGCCAGCAGCATTTCTCACTATCAAAGTAGCAACTGAGGGCGCTGACTCCCCATCTTCTGCAGGGCCTGCGAGAACGTCTGCTTCCTCGGGAGACCGTGGAGGATTGTGGATGGGACTCTGAATAAGCCTGTGTGCAAGGGAATGATGGAGGCTGTGCTCTACCACGTCATGACAAGACCGGGCGTAACGGAACGCGCGCTGTTGCAGCACTACACGGGAGTGCTGCAGCCCGTCGCCGTCCTGGAGATACTGCAGGTATGTGAACCCGCGGCCACTGCAACTTAACCTGGGTCACCTTCCACCCTTGGCCTGCGCTCAGCACGCTGGCAGTTTCAGGGCAACGGGTGGCAGTTGACAACGGCCCATGAAAAACGGCCTTTTCCCTTCAGTGCAGATTAATCAAAGACAAAGTAAGGTTCTTAGCAGTGAGGATGGAGGATGTTGTACCACTGTTCACTGAATGACTGTACTGATTCAGAAAGCAGGTTCATTTTGGTACTAATGCAAGTTAATACTTGCTAGTACACATAATAAATCTAGGTGCCTATCTAGGTAAGATCACCAAATACACACTGGATATTTACAGTACATACATTGTTGTGCGGAGTGTGGCTGTGAGAACAAATGCCAGCCCTTCAGCAAGAAGCAACCCAGAAGTCTGGAATTCCATATACAGCAGCACTGAAATGATCTATAACTGGTCCTAAACCTTGCAGATCTGTTGTTAAATGCATTCTGTATCCAGATGTCAACCATTGTGCTGGAAGGTTTGATCCTGAATAGATACTGTAATTGACAACAAAATGATAACTGAGCACATAGTCAGGTGAATTTGCATTGTTCCACTGTAACCTTTGCCATACGCTGCGCTCTCCAGGGATAAGAGGGATGAGTCACTTAACGTAAAGTCTAAAGTTTCTGAAAACAGTATGGTTAGAATAGCATTTAATATGTCTTTTTGTGCAACTTTTGTTGCTGAAAGCATGTGATTTTTTTTTCCCTTCTCTACAGGGTCTGGAAGCCCTTGGTTGCATTAAACGATTCTACATGAAAAAGCCAACAGTAGTGTCTCTTTTTTCTCATCCAGTTGTGGAAGAAGAGCTAAACAATCCCAAACTGAGTGAAAACCCAACAATATACTATGAGCCTACCATAGACTGCACTCTCAGGCTGGGAAGAGTGTTCCCCTGTGAAGTTAATTGGAATAAATGGGTACAGATGATCCATGTATAAAAGGTTAGGCTGACACATGTTAACTTGGTTTTAGCTGGCAGAAGTGACCATTAATGCATTTGTGCTTTTTTTTTTAAGTAAGAAAGTTATTTATGCTTTTTACTTTTGAATGTATATACTGAGAATAAAATCTAACATTAAGATGCAAGTCCTATTTCATCGTATTTTAAGTACATGCTCTAATTGCTTGTACAGCCTACACTTCACAATTTCTGCTTTATCTTTTGGGTTTTTCTGCAAACTCAACTATGCTCCTCACAGACTGCTTAGCTTTACTGAACTCCTGACCTCACCACCAGTCCAGAGGGAATTCAATCTCATGTGTCTTGATTGTCTTGATCGCTTACCTGCCCTTTTAGGCTTCTTTCTGGATTTTCCTCTTGGAATAACACTATCATCTTGATCATCATTATTCACAGCTGTGACCTGAGTTTTGTCTTTGACTGAGACCTCTGTAGTAATTTGCGTCTATGCTGTGCTAAAATCTTAAAACAAGTAGCCATGAAGAACCTATCCAGACCCATCTTAGTAAAATGCAAGATACTGTCAAATGCAATAAGCCCTTTCAAACACATTCATCTAGCACTTTGCTGCAGGCCTGTTGGGCCAGTTCATCACCTCCTCCTGCATTTGCTACCTTTAAGTTACTTTAAGATTTTCCATCCTACCTATTTGTTTTCATTCACTGATACATCAGTTCCTGCTTCCAGTCAGTTTATGATGCCTTGCTAGTTCTCACAGAGCAATGAGAGAAGCCAGCTGATGTCAGTGCAAAGCATAAAAGTTGATGAAGGGGAAAAAAAAAAAAAAGTGTAGGACAGACCATACTTGTCATAAATCTTCAGTTGTGCAGCCCTGCTAGTCTGACCAGAGCAGTGTATGTTGTCAAATCCCTCAGGGGAGAATACAAAGTGCGGAAATCACATCCATGCTTGTGCTGCCCTCCTATTCCTTGCTATGTAGGTGCACTGGTAACACACAGTATTTTGTGTAATGCTGTTTTCTTTTGTTTTAGATCTGGCACTGGTTCTTTGGCAGGCATTCTTATGCAAGATTACTTTGGCAGGCAATAACCTATAATTGGGGTGTTTATAAAAAATGAATTTTTCTTTCCTCAAAATGCTCGTGTTGTTTTTGTGCTGGAGATGAAATACTGAGCCTGACACGGCCTCTTCTCCAAAAGAAAGGGCTGCAGTGCTAAACCCCTGCTCCACCTGCCTGGTTTTACACATACCTTCAGCTCTGTAGCTTTTGCAAGAGTTTAACCGGAGTATTTGCTTTTGTTTGTCCACACACAACTTGCTCCAGGAAGATGCTGGTTTCTGGCTGCAGCCCAGCACAGGGAAGTCCTTTTCCCCCCTCCCCTTATCCCCACAGAGGCGGCGTTTTCCCCCATGATGGCTGTTCCCTGAGGTTCCCCATTTCAGGCTCGGAGCTCTCTGGTCAGGATTCCAGGCCGTGGTTTCGGGGGGGCTGCGCGCTGGGCTCCCCCCGGGCGCAGCGCTGGTTTCAGGGTGATTTCAGTGCAACCCCCGTGCCTGGCAGGATAAGGGCCTCGGCGCCCGGCCTGGCCGCTGCCCCTTCCCGCCCCGTCGCCGCGGCGGCCCCGAGGGGCCTCCCCGCGCCCCCCTCACAGCAGCACGCGAGGCCAGGCTGGGTCACGAGCACCTTTATTGCGGGCGCGCTCAGTCCCGCCAGCGGTGCCCGCACTGCGCGTTGCAGCACTTGTAGAAGGTGGTCATGGGCTCGTCGGCCGAGCGCGTCTGGATCTGCATGAAGTAGGCGCGGGGGTGCTCGCACTTGGGGCACGGCTCTGCGGGCGAGGCGGCGGCCGTGAGCGCCGCGCGGGGCCGCGGCCCCCGGCCCGCACCCGCCACCCCCCTCCCGGCCCGGCCCGGCCAGGGGCCCCGGCCCTACCCGCCGTGGAGTCCACGTTCTCCCAGGCCGCCGCGCCGCCCAGCACGTCGTCCACCTCCTTGAGCTGCGGGTACTTCCTGCTCGTCACCTGCGGGCGGCCAGGCGCGCTCAGCGGCCGCGGGACCCCCCACCCCGGCCCGTCCCGTCCCGTCCCGCGCGGCACCTTGCGCGTCACGTTGCGCACGTAGGGGCAGGTGGTGCAGGCGAAGCGGTGGCAGCGCGGCCCCTCCTCGGCCACCAGGACGTTGCCGCAGGCCGGGCAGAAGAGCAGCATGGCGGCGCCCGCCCGCCCCTTCCGGCCGCGGCGGCGATGGCGGAGGCCGAGGAGGAGCTGGCGCACGCCGAGGTGCTCGAGCTCTTCCAGGCGGCGCTGGCGCGGCTCGTGCAGGACCCGCTGCTCTGCGACCTGCCGCCCCAGGTGCGGGCGGCGCGGGGCGGGCGGCGCGCGGGGCACGGCCCGCCCGGCTCGCGGGTCACGGCCCCCGCGGCTCGCGCTGCCGCCCGCAGGTGACGCCCGAGGAGATCGGCTCGCAGGTGGCGCTCGAGTACGGACAGGCCATGACCGTGCGCGTGTGCAAGGCGGACGGCGAGACCGTGCGTGCGTGGCGGGACGGGCCGAGGGCACGGGGGGCGGCGCGGGGTGCAGGGAGGGCTGCGGCGAGGGCAGGGGCGGTGGGATCGGGCGCTTTGCAGACAGGGCGCCGTGAGCGGGACAGCGGGCAGGGGTGTCGGGAGCGGGTGCCAGGAAGGCAGCGGTGTCGGGAGCAGGATGCAGGGTGGGTGCAGGTGCTGGGTGGGCAGGGGTGTTTGTTGGGAGTGGGATGCCAGGTGGACAGGGATGTGGGATGGTCGGGGGTAGCGGGAGCAGGAGCCGAGTGGACTGGGGTGAAGGGTGGTCGGGGCGCCAGGAGCAGGTGTCAGGCGCTGAGGCCTCTCCCGCAGCCGTGGTGGTGGTGCAGAACGCCTCGGTGCTGGACCTCAAGAAGGCTCTGCGGCGGCACGTGCAGCTGCGGCAGGCGCGGCAGGGCGGCGTCCAGCACCTCAGCTGGTGAGTGCGGCCGCGCGGCTGCCGAGCGCTGCCCGCTCACCCGCCCGCGCCGCCTTGGTGGGGCAGCCCCTGCGTGTTTTCCCCCCCAGGAAATACATCTGGAGGACTTACCACTTAACCTACGCCGGAGAGAAGCTGGCAGATGACAGGAAGAAGCTGAGAGAGTGAGTGGGCAGGGGTCTCCCGGCCCGGTGAGGCAGCAGGAAGGCAGCAGCCGCTCGGGTTCACGCTGTCCATGCAGCCTGCACATGGGCATGGGTTTATCTGTGCCGCTGTGCCAGGGGCCCAGGGACCTCTGGTCTTCATCTAGTCCAACATAGAGGGTGGTGCTGGAGTTCTCTCCAACAGATTGTACAAAAACATGAAAAATCCCTAGGAAGACAGCTCCACCTAAGGCAAATCTCCTTGAAAGATCTATCCATGAGTAGGCTGGGGGGTGTATTGCAGTTTAAAAGGCAGATCATCACATCCTGGAGTGCTGGCAGGAGGGTCTACTCATGCGGTGAGAACTTGATTTTGTTCTGCACGGCAGTCTGAGTCCATCTCCCCAGGGGCAAAAGGAGGCCAACAGGATGTCAGCCAAAGGCAGTGGTTCCTGGGGAATTAGCATGTAACAGCATAATTCTCTGTTCAGGTACGGCATTAGAAACCGCGATGAGGTCAGCTTCATAAAGAAACTTCGAAAGTAGCTTGTCAGGTAAGTCCTGAAAACCCCATTAAGAACTACCTGCTCACATTCATTTTCCCAAGGCTTTAGGGCAAGTGCTTGCAGCAGCTGGTGGGGTTGCTCCTCACTGCTTAGCAGAGCATTCCTAAATGCCCACATCTGCATGAGCCTCACACCCTGGTCTGGTCCATTTCCACATTTTGGATTTGTAGCCTGCGTAGCTCTTCACAGGACTGGATGCTACCGCAGCATATTGTTAACGCTGCTGCTGCTCCTGCAATGTGGCATCTTAGTGCTGGCAAGGGCTTATCTCTAAGTGTGTTTTACCTCCGGACTCTGACTCTGCTCCCACCATGTGCTGCCGCTCACTGAGTGCAGTGCTTCTTTGTTTGCCCTTAAACTGCTTGAGGATGTTGTTTCATTTTTGGCTTCATCATCTCTGGAGCTCGCTGTCAGGAATGGTGCAGGCTGCTAAATAAGCTGTAGGATGAAGAAGCCCTCTCTGTGGCTCCTGTTGATAGCCATCACCCAGCTCATTTGATCCTCCTCTGTGTCTCAGACTATCTCCAGACAGAAGAGAGCAGCTGTCCTCACCCCTTGCCCCTAGTTCCTTTCTGTACCGTGAGAGCACCCACAGATAATAGAAAAGCCCACTGAGTGCATATAAGCAAATGCAATAGCAAACGCAGCATCGTGTTCTCCACTCTTCCACAGAGGGTGCATTTTAAGCCATCTTCCTGCAAGCTAGAGATAAAAGAGATCTTAGCTTATGTCCTGTATCTTTTTTTGTTCTCATATTCTCCATTTTCTGGTTTACGGAAACTTGAATTCAGTTGATTCATTGTTTTGGGAAGACAGGACACACTGTTAGACAAGTTTTGTTCCTGGTATTTTTGATGCATCTGAGATGCTTCCAGCACAGGAAGTGCTGTAAATATGTGTATATTTATCTGTAGGTAGCCCCTGTGGCCATCATGATTTCAGTATCAGACTGTCATTTAAAATATATAAATATATATGTATATAAAAATGCATGGTGTGGCCAAGACTTTCAAGCTTAATAAGTGTAAACTTGTGCCACTTTATTTCCGCCCCCCCCCCCAAAAAAAAATGCATCTAAAACTCTGAAAAGCAGTCGTAATATCAGCTTTCCAAATGTGTGGTTCCTCATTTTGTTTTGCAACTCTGTCTGGATGAGAAAATGGCATTTTGTGACAACAGTGACTTTTTTTCCTCTTTCAGTGCTGTCATATTCACAGCATCCACAAGAAAATGTGCACACAGGAGCTCTGCCTGGTGGTGCCTCTGACCACTGGTCATTTATGGCAGTGACTGATCCCCACAGACACTCTAGACCTAGTGCTGTGGTGATATAAGAGCCCAGCATGTGGTAACTCTTGTCCCTATAGATATTTTTTCTGTCTTTAACAGAGGGAGAAGAGAATGCAGCTGTGCCAAGACCAGACTGGGGATTCTGCACCTTCTTAGAGGAAAAGGCTGTCGCATTTCAAAGAGAACAGACTCAGAGTTGAAGGGAAGCTCCTACCTGGCACAGCTTTTGCAGTTGCTGTTTGAAATGTGCCTCAAAGCTGTATGTTGTGTCCATTCTCCGGGATTAAAGAGACCCTGCGATTTTCTAATACTTCATGGTCTTTACATTTCCATTAGCAAACCCATGTCTGGCTCTGTGTTGGGTTCTTAGAAAGGACTTAACCTAAACAGGTCCATGAAACAGCACAGATGAGATAAAGTAACAAATGTAGCCACAGACTATGCAGAACAATTAACAGTAGCTAAAACGCTACCTTTCCATTTAATCACCACCTTAGCAGTAGTAAACAACTCTGGTTAAAAATGTAGTATTGAAACTAGTGTAATAAAAATAATGGCAGCAGAAAAGGTTCAATACAATTGAACAAGGCACAAATTCTGTTTTCAGAGTCTTCTGAGATAAGGCAAATCATGCCTGCCAAGTGCTAAGGAGAGAGTTTAAATTAACCACGGGCAGGGTTAGAAGTGTCATTTGGATTAGCGACTCTGTCCATATGGAACTGGCACAGCAATGCAAAGACAGTCCATCTCCAGGGCCTGCTCGAGAAGCCAGTCTTTGCCTTTCAGTGGAGCTGTGCGTCCAGGTCGTATTTCTCGCAGAACTTGTCTGTGAATGGTATACACGTAAGGAATTCGCACCACTCACACTTGATGGGGTAGAAGTAGAACAGAATCACAAGTCCTGAGAAGAGTGCAATGAAGATGAGCTGGAAAACTATAATTTGGCATCGCTTCCTATATAAGTCAAACTTCCCAAAGCTAATGTAGGGCAGGAAGGCAAAGGAGAGGAAGAAGCCACTGATAAATCCTGAAATGTGAGCAAAATTATCAATCCAAGGCAGGAGGCCAAAGGCGAAAAGAAAAAGCACCACAGCCAGCAGCTTGAAGAAGGCCCTCCATGGGCGTGCCAGGATTTGCCAACTCTGGAAGAGCTCCACAAAGAGACAGGCCAGAATCCCAAACTGGGATCCTGCAGGGCCAACCTGCAGAAGAAGAGCATTACGAGTAACATCAGCCACATACCACCTGCCTGGCTTCTGCAGCCAGCTCCAGGCATTACAGTTATCTGACGTTTGGCTCCTATTCAGGAATACTTGGAACTTAGGAAGGAGATGCCACAGCTTGAGCCTTTGTCCTTAAAATGGAATTTAAGGACTAAAATGCCTGATTTGATCTTGGGAATGAAGTATGTGAGGTCCACAACTGCCAGAATGAACTTTAGGCTTAAGGAAGGCAGATGTAGTCTGAGTCACCAAGGTGAAGACTCAAGCTCCCTTCTCCCTCCCCTTATCCCATACTTTTTCCTCAGTGAAGGACCATTCTTGGAAGATGGTTCTCCAGGTCCTGCCACATGGTCATCCGAAGTGAAGCTGGATGGTCACATCAGACTTCCCCAGCTGTGGAACATGGACAAGGACAGTCCTGGGTGCTGTGTGGGGAAAGCAGGCTGCTCTGCCCTCACCCTCAGCTGCCTGCCACCCACACACGGCTGGTCTCTGGCACTGGCTACAGATCTCAATTCCCTGTCCCCCAGGAGCCTCTCCTGCTCCGGCTGGCCAAAGAGCATTAGCCCACTCATTGCAAGAGGCAGCCTTCCTACTGGAGCCAAAACAGGCCAGTTGCTTAGAAGGCCCGGGGAGCTTTTGGGTGTGAATTTACTGTTTAGCAGTTAGATGTCTACTGACAAATCTGCACAAGCCGTGCGCTGCAGAGATGAGCCCAACTCTGCTTTCTCTGCCATCCAGCCCAGCACAGGCACGTGGAGAATGCCTGAATTCAGCACATTGGTCTCAGGGCAGGTTAGTGGGACCCTAGTCTGTAGAAGACCCACCTCTGCTCTGTAGGGTAGAAATATTGCACTGGCAAGGTTCCCAGTAATGCCACTGAGCAGGTAGATGATAGAAATGCGATGCCATCCTGCCAGCTTCTCCAGGTCCCGCAGGATCGTCATTTGGAAACAGACTGAAACCAGACAGTGCAGGATCCTGCCAAGTTCAGAGCACAGGAGCTGAAGGAGCAGCCGTTGCCGCCACCCCCCGTCCTCACTTGCCTCTCTTGTCCAGCCTTGCGGACGGCTCTGGGCCCAACCCACCCCTCTAGCCCCAGCACCAAACGCTGCCTACAGAACCTCAGCAGGGCAATAGCTCAGCCCCCCAGCTCCCCAGGGAAGGGCCTTCCTGGCAGCCCTCACCAATCCTAGTGCCAGGGCCCAGGGCTCCCTCGGGCTCCAGCAGCTTCACGCCTCTGCTTACCCAGCATGGAGGAAAAGTGAGAGCCAGAGACGGTAAAACTGGTCAGGGACCTCTGGATTTAGAAAAGGCAGGAGGCCACAGACGTCGTCCATGCAGTGCACCTAGGGCAACAAAAGCAGGGGTGTGTGGTGAACCCGCCAGCGCACAGAGACCGCGGCTAGTTCTAAATGAGGGGCTCCCCTCTTCTCTGCTGCACCAAGTCCCAAAATGGTCTCCAACACAGGGCCAAGTGTCCCCAGCCATATGAACATCCTCCCCGGGCTCGAGGTGGGACTCAGCAGCGGGGCTCTGGCTGGGGCAGGATGAGGGACTGCCTCCCACCAGCCCGGGCAGGCAAGGGCCGCGCCACCATCGCAGCCTCTGGCTCGGCCCGTACCTGAGAGCAGAGCGTTGCCTCCTCGTGGAAATAGCCTCGCATGAATTCACAGTACTCCCGGGAGGTTATTTCACACCTGGGCAAGGCAGAAGTAAATAAAACAAGAAGTATACGTCACATGGATGGCACAGAGGACCATCCTGTGCCCCCGAGCCATCTAATCCCACTCCCCTCATCCCAGATCTAGCCTAAGAACTACTCTGTAGTGTGGGCAGTGTCTCTACAGTGCATACACTATTACATTCCCGTTTGAGTTGGGTACCACTCCTCAGCACTTCCCTCCTGCTTCCCTGCCAAACACAAGCCCAAGTCTCCAGGTACACTAACATGGTGCCTGCATGGATGCTGAAGCACCGGTGAGGTGAGTTACTGCAGCTGAGAAAGGAACAACACAGCTTGGGGGGTCTTTGTAGCTGGGGGCCAGTTGGCAAAGCAGAAAGTAGGGACTAGGCCAAAGGTCCTGTCATGACCTTCATGGACAGAGTGTAAGTCCTCAGGCAGCACCAATTTTTCTTGCTAGCAAGAAAAGAGCGGGTCAAAGCACTGAGTAGCTACTCAAGCTGAGAAGCAACAGGAAGAATATCTTCTTCCTCAGCAAACCCAGGGCAGATCATCTCAAGTATCTCCATAAATGCTCAGAGACATCATGCTGGTCCAACACAGCATGTCAGGAATGCACTGGCCTTTCCAAAGGGAAATTGCTGAACCCACCCCCTGCCCAGGACAAGTAATTAATCCCCAGGGATAGGAGTCCTTCTGGACTTCAGAACAGTGGAATGATGCATCCTGACCCACACCAGGGACTCAGGCTGGCCATTTCCCATGCTCGCCCCAGAGCTCTGCTCCATCTGGGAGACGTGTCCCAGCTTCCTGTCTGATTCCTTCTTCCCAGCAGGGCTCTGGGCAGGAAGAGGACAAACAACTGTGTGTATCACCAGGCAAGGACCCCTGCATCTCATCCCAACAGTCAGCCCTTTCCCAGACCGGTAAAACTCGTTACCTTCCTTTGGTCCCAATGCAGCAGGGTCGGCCTGTGATCACACAGTCCATGTGAAGGTGGTTGGTGTAATTCCCAGCACTGTTTTTTGTGCAGATCTGGAAGGTGACAACAGGCTGCCATGAGACAACCCTGGCTTTGCTTGCTGCCTGGGTGGGCTCAAAGCAGCCCCTTGGCAAGCAGCCAATGCCACACAGAGAGGTTCCCAGCTGCTGAGTGAAGAAAACAGCCCCTTGACTGAGTCCTTCTCCTGACAGGGTCCACGAGAGACCTTGGAACACCTTGAGCCTTAGCTGGATAAAGCCACAGCTGCCCTGATCCAGTGTTTGCACCAGCAGGAGGCTGCACCAGCGCGCCAGGGCCCCTTCCACCAACACTGCTGTGTCTCTGCACCGTGAGATGCCCAGGGCTGCCAAGGCCAGCACAGCCCCGTGTCACTGGTGATGCTCACCGGCCACTTGGTGATGTCGTCTGGCCACTCGTGCGGCTCTGTCGAGGCTGGCTGCTCACACACCCTGCAGCAACAGAAAGCCAAGATCACCCAGAGAAGCCGCTTCCCTTGCCAGGAGCAGCAGGTGGGATCACCCTGAGAGCCCCTGCCCTGGCCACACGTCTTCTCCTGCCCCGGGACAGAGCTGGCAACACGCTGCACTGGATCAGCCAAGGGCCTGCAGATCAAAGGCACGAGCAGGGGGTCCGTCTGCCTCCAGCGAGCAGAGCCCAGCATCAGCAGAGGGCAGCGCCCAGGCAGCTCACAGCGTCCAGCAATTGGCTGCAGCTGGAGCTCCTTTCCAGGTGCGGGCGACCACAAGAGCAAGGGTTCAGCTTGTCCCAACCATGGTGACCCAGTGCTGGCAACACGGCTGCTGACCACCGAGCAGGGCCAGCCTGAGCCCGAGCTCTGCCTCAAACCTCCCTGCATCCGCAGCCACCCTCAGCACCTGCCCCCACCAGGGATCCTGATCCCTACAGCTGCCAGGGCAGGCGATAACATCCCCACCCACATGTCTCTGGTCCTCAAAGCAGCTGCTGCCTGTCCAACAAGGAACTGGCCTGGGTTCACCAAGCCCCTCTGACTCCGCTGGTGCCCCAGGATAGTGGCTGGGCTAGGCAGGACCTACCTGGGGTCCTGGTGACAAACAGACCCGAACTGCCTCTTGTTTCCTGCCAGCATTGGTGTGCTGGGGTGATGGGGCCACTTCACCCACACGGCCAGGGTGGACTGCAGGAGAGGGGAAGGGGAAAGGGGAGGCATCACTGTGAAGCCCAGGGCCACAGAGGCATCAACAGAGCAGCCCTGAGCCCATGGGACAGTGGGAGAGGGGCCTCCGCACTCACTGAACACTCCTCCTCTGAGGTCTGCACGCAGCCGGACTTGTCGTTGCGCACACAGCAAGCCGAGTGCTTCTCCTTCTCCCGCTTGGCGCTGATGAAGCTGTGCACTTGCTGGTCCTGCCTCATGCACGGGGAGAACTTGGCCCCCAGGTGGATCAGGGCCTCCTGGAAAAAAGATGGAAACGTTCAGCTCAACCAACAGCTGCCCAGGGCAGAGCAGGCTGGAGGACACTGCGAGGGGCTCCCCTGCCAGGCCAAAGAGACCTGGGACAGGTCCTGCAAAGGGATACCTGCACGCAGACATATTCTCAGCATTTGACCTGAAGAACCAATCCCAAAACAGAGTCCAGGGATTTGACCACAGCCACAGCAACATCAGTGCTGGGGAGGGAGGCTTTGGGACAGTACTGCTTTATTCAGTGGATACTAGCATCAAAAAGCTGTTGCTGGACTCGGTTGCTGGTGTGCAGCCCCCATCACCCAACAACAGCCCAGCCAGTGGCGCTCACCGAGCTGGGGCCAATCCAGAAGTTTTCTTGCTGGACATATTTGACGTTTTCATAAACCCCACGGTTCCGTAAGACCTGCAAAGAGAGCAAGCGAGAGCACCGGGAGTTTGCAGAGCTTCACACAGACCAGAGGCACATGCAGCATCTTTCACACCAGCAGTGCAGGCACCGACACCCAGAGAGAGCAGTGAGATATCACAGAGCACCCACTGTGTGAAACAGGGACGTGGCTGGGGCGATTAATATCTTAAGAGAGATTTTTGACAACAAAAATGGGGCGAGCAAAAACAGCTTTGAGATCAGCCCTCAACGCTGGACAGGTCAGTTTTTGCTCTCAGCAGGAGCAGACTCCTGCAGCTGCTGCATAAACTTAACTCAGATTTGAAACATCTCCCTGCTGTGGACACCAGGAGGAGAGCAAGCTGCCCCAAGGGCTGCCAGCAAGGCCACAGCCAGAGCCTGTGACAAGCCCGCCACGCTGTGTGCCAAGTGCTGCAAGGCCTGGACAACCCCCTTTCAACCCACCCTGCACAGGGTTCCCTGCCATCTTCACTGCTCCACAGCGAGGAAGAAAGTGGAAAGAAATCCCAGTGCTGCTGGTGGGTCTGCTAGGATCACTCCTCCTCCAGTCAATCACTAAAAGCTACAACCCCCAACACGTGCCCAAGCCCACCCAGCAGCTGGTCCAGCTGCCGCAGCACCCATGGGTGCCAGCAAGGGGGGCAGTGCCCGGTCCACAGGCCGAGGCTGGCTCCCAGCCCAGTGCTGGGTACTGGTGTCCACCTGCCAAGGCTCGTGGGCCAGTAGCTGATATGCTGGGGCCAGCGGCTGAAGGCTGAGAGGCAACAACAGCCCGGGCAGGTGGTGGGGATTTACTCACCGAATCAACAGTTTCATGTTGCGAGAACCCCACGGGGGCGATGCCGTAGATGCACACGGCGAGGATGGTGATGAGCGAATGCACGAAGGTGACCCAGTATGTGAAGAAAGGCCTGGGTGGAGGGAAAGGGAGAAGATCAAAGGCTAAAATCCAGGCACATCGCTTCTGCTCACGGAGCACAGGAGAAAACCTGCTGCTGCTTCCCACATGCCTGGCAGACTCTGGGGAACAGGCTAAGATCAGCCAGGGAGCACAGGACTGGACACAACAACCTAAGACCTTGCTGGCAGACAACCCTCTGTCTACACTGACCCCCACAGCTAGGACAAGCCACTCTCTGCCGAGGGGAACAACTATGAACACACAAGCTTGACACCAGTGTGCTGCATATCTGACCTAATGACTGTAGGAGAATGATCAGAGACAGGGAACCTTGCACTCTCCTGTTCATCTTCTCCCCTAGGACAGCCCTGGCAGGGCAGAGACCCTCTGTCCCTCACCACCAGCAGATATAACAGCACCCAAAGGAACACCAGGAGAGGGACAAGTTCCCAGTGCCTGGTGACACCAATGTGCTTCTCTGCTACGGCTTCGTGATGCTGTGCTGAACAGTCTTGAGCATGTTCCACCCAACCACCCTCAGTGCCCCGAGTCCCTGAGGAGACTCTCTCCCTCGCTAGATTTGTGGGGACGCTCTCCTGTGACTGCGACTCTCACCTGTGATCGTCCATGTCCTCGATCTGCCGCTTGACGTAGCTGTCGATGCGCTTGCGGTAGGTGCGATTTGTCAGCTTCCCCACCATCCCCAGCCCGTAGGGTCTCTTCTCCTTGGCAAAGAGCTTCCTGACGGGCACGGCGATGCGCTGGCCGCGCTTCTGCGGGCTCACGCTCACCACCTCCTGCCGCAAGCGGACTTTGGGCTGAGCCAGGGCCCCGTCCTTCTGCTTCCTCCAGCCTCGCTCCAGTGGGCTGAAACACAAAGCAGGACAGAAGTGGTTTCCTTCCCCATGGCACAGCAGGAGGGATCAGAACCTTCTCCAGCAAAACCACCCTTCTGATCCTGCTTCTCCCAGCACATCCCCACAGCTTCATTTTGTCCAGGTGCATGAGGAACAAACATGTCTCCTGCACAGGCTTCCAGGTCTGCACAAAGATAATGATCATCAGAAACAGTTAAGAGAAACCAGTGCTCCACCTTTTTTCTAAAGATTCACCAGAGCATCCCAGAGAAGTCAGACAGCTTTGGGGCATGGACAAGCAACAGGATGAAGGAAAATCTGATACCTCATTAGCCCAAATCACTTCTGTGGACCCTTGTCTCATTGCAATACTGCACTCAGCAGAAGCCCCGGCTGGGACAGGCTTCCCAAGACAGATGTCACAAAATGTTTTTTTCCAATAGCAAGTGCAGAGTCCACTCCAGCTTGCTCTTGTCCTGAGGGTTCAGGCTGCTTCTGTGCTAGGGACGTGCTGTTTCTCAGCATCTCCTGTGCAGGTCTCTGCAATCAGCCTACGCCAGGATAAACTCTATCTGAAAGGCCACCTGCCTGGCATTCTGATTATAGTTATCTAAAGTGATAGAATTGTATCTTCTTCAGTAAATAATAAATAAATAAATAAATAAACATTTGAGGAGATATAAACAGAGACAAGAAGACTCAGACTGTCTGAGGGGGGAGACTCCAAATTCCCACCATATGCTACTTCCACCTACGTTCAGACTGAGTCAAGGTCTTGGCAGCACTTGAAGGGAAAGCACCAGCAAGATGGGCTGTGAATGGCAGAACCACAAGCACCTTCTCCCGGTCTGCTCCATGTTCACACCTAGCAAAGCTCCCTGCTGGGCTGAGCTGCGAGGCAGCCAGAGCCAACTCTGAATGACACAGAGCAGTTACTCAGTACCAGTTACTCAGGTGGAAAAAATCTGGGCACACAGCACAGAACCACCCACGTATCTGCCGGGCTCTCGGTGCTGGCGCCACACCTTTCTCTGGTTTCAAGTGAGGAATGCAGCATGGCTCGACTCTCAGCGCTGCTTCACACTGCTCCTCGGAGCAAGGAAACAGCTCCTGGTGACTGTGGCAACGGCAACAGCCTTCTCATCTCTGCTAAATTCTCATAGCCGAAAGCTGGGCCCTGAGCATCCCACAGCTGCTCTAAAGTGACTTTTGCTTCCTCGAGGCGTGATACAGCCTCTGAAGCACCTCAGGGGAAGGTAGAAGTTGCTGGAGATTGCAGAGGTGCCCTCAGAGTCACCTTCCACATGCCTGGGTAGCTGGAGCAGGAGGTACCTCACCCAGAGCATCAAGAGAAGCAAAACTGGACTTCAGGAGAACCAGTTGCTGCACTCGTCACACACTGGACCTGCTCTAAGTGTCCATGGCACCTGCACCTTGGCATATCCCATGTGGGAGCAATGGTGAAGGTCCTGCTTTGAACAGCCCCACAATAGGCAGTGGCAGCTCTCAGGAACATACTTACAGTAACAGATGGCTTCTCTCAAGCTCATTTTTGTCCAAAGCACCTCCTGTGAGATCTGTCTGATCCAGAGGTTTCACCTCAGCATCTTTGATCGCAGCTTCCGATGGTGACTCGAACACTTCATCGGGATAAGTAGAGAGCTCCTCCTGGAGGACTCCTTCCTGGGCAAAGAAACAGAAGTCCCATCAGAAGGGGCTATCGTCACATTGGAGACACCAGCCAGGGAGAGTCCTGCATGACTCTGGCACTTAGGGCCACCCCAGCACCCTGCCCCTTACCCGAGCAAAGAAGGAAGTGTCAAGCTCGTCTGGAAAATCCACCGTGTCCTCCTCCAGGAAGCTCGCTGGGGTGAAGCTGCGCCGCTGAGCCCTCCGCAGGGTGCTGTCCTTCACCGAGCGGCCCTGCAGCAGGAGAGGGTGGCACTGAGTCACCACGAGAGACCCGAGGCCCAGGCACAGGTAGGGCAGCCTGGCCCCAGCAGCCAGTGCAGCTCCTGGCACCCAGTGACACCTCCTTGCGAGACTCAAACCCTAGCCCACTTCTTCATGTGCAGCACCCATGGGGGCTGACAGGCAAGGCCCGCGACATGCTGCTCTGTCGCATGTTGTACAATCACATCTCTGACCAAACAGCAGTGACATGTGGCATCAGACAGAGCAGAAGGGCTGCTGGGGTCCCTTGGGACTCTGGCACAGCCCCAGGCTCCAGCAGCCACACAAGAAAAGAGAACTGACCCTGAGGAAGGTGGAAGAGCATCGCACCACAAGAGGCTCAGGTTCTTCTGCTCTGCCATTCCTGCTGACCTGGAGGTCCAGGCAGGGTGAACTGGAACTGCTGCAACCCTCTGAAGTTGCTGCTCATAGCAAATGAGGCCCCCAGGCTGATTAAGGGCAAGCAGGGCATATCCATCTCCACCCCTTCTCATGAATCCTCCCTCCTAGACAAGTAGCAGAGACAGGACAGCAGGACGACTTGGTTTCTCACCCACCACTGCTCTCTCCATGACCAGCCTCCTTCCACACAGGCAGCTCTTTCGCTCTCACCCCTCTCCTAAGGCAAGGCCACATCCTGCTGCCCGGCTGGTCCCTGCCTCCCCCAGGCCGTACCTTCACCAACGCCGCAGCCGCCCGGAAGCTCATTTTGGCCACAGACTCCCGTTTCCGCCGCCGTGGGAGGCGATTGAAGCCTGAGCGCGAACTGGTGAAGGAGCAGAGCGAGGTGGCCCCCGGCGTGATCGGCGTGTGGGGGATGCTGCAGCCATCGTTGTCATCGGCCATGCGGAAAGCCCGGCCGCGCGCCAGGGGGTCTATGATCTGCCCAGAGAGGAGGCCATCAGTCCACGCACCCTCAGCCCTTGCCCACCAAGCCCTGCTGCCTCCAGTCAACATATTGAGGCCTAAGCAGTAGCTGAGATGGACCTGAGATGGACCAGGAACCAGGCTGGA
Source organism: Tinamus guttatus (assembly GCF_059628265.1). Taxonomy (NCBI): domain Eukaryota; kingdom Metazoa; phylum Chordata; class Aves; order Tinamiformes; family Tinamidae; genus Tinamus; species Tinamus guttatus. Next base: position 5,160,526 of record NW_028288706.1, on the reverse strand, counting down.
AAGGACACAAATTCAACAGCAAAGAAATGACAAATAATATGTCCCAACTCAGCCTTAGCTCCAAGTCACAAACGTAAGTCCTCAAATCTCTCCCCCCTGCTCCTTTTTCTTTTTGTTCATATTGACTACTTAATGTACAATGTTCCTTATGTTCACAAGGGAATCCAAACCTTCTTCAGCCCTTCTTACATGCTTGTTTTTATGCATCTTCTGTGCCAGTGAGCTCTATAGGAGGAGGATGTGCTACATGAACAGGAGTTCAGGACAAATCCTGAATAGAGCCATGCTCTTTTTCTAGGTAGTGTCCTATCTGAGTTTGAACTACATGAAGGTTGTAACAGCTGGAAAAAATAGACAAGTTTCCAGGAGCTACAAGCCCCTCTTTGGGGATCCAGCTGATGTTAGAAACGCTTTGTGAAGACCTACGTCATAGCCAGTCAATACTTGTGCTGCTGCCTGCACTCAGCTTGGGCAAGGATTCAATAGGCGAGTGTGAGTGCCAACAGCTCCCTACAAACGGGTCTGGGGTACGTCCCTCCTGTGAATGACATGGCTTTTGTCCTCGCGAAATGGAAAGCCTGATTTGGGAGCCCTCTGCAGTGCTGCCCACGGGTGTTATCACCTGCCATGGCACCAGCGTCATGATGTGACAGACGCTTCTGAGCCTGTCACCCAGAGAGACGTAGGATCTCAGCCAACCAGGCTGGAGAGAGGCTGCTGAAGGAGGGAGCATGTGAACATTTATCTGAGGCTTCGTAAGTGCCTGAAAACACAAACCAGAAGTATCTAGGCAGAACTAAGCCCAGGTTGGACATAGCTTCTGGGGAGGCAGGAAGTTCGTGACCTTGACTCTGTCCTAGATGCCACTCACCTTTTGCATGCCCAGCTGGCAAGACCCAACATAGAGAGGAGGGGGAGTCTCTGTGCTGGTTAGAGAAATATTGTCCTGGCTGGGCAAGTCCATTTCCCGGATGACCTGAGGTTTCAGCTTCCATACCGCAGGCTGCAGTGGCGGAGACTCTTTCTTTGCCATTTCTGGGTCGCATCACTGTCTTTGCTCACCCCAACCAGTCTGCTGTACCTCTGAAAGATTGCAACACACAAGTGCACAGGAGCTTTACATTTGCTCAGACTAGACAAATTTAAAGTCAAAAGCCCTGGTGATCATTTGCCGCCCACCCAGTCCAAAGGCAGAATTCTTCCCCCATGAACGTCTCACAGCCTCTTCTCAGCGTTGTTTTTTTTTTTTTCCTTTTTCCTTCTTTTTCTCTCTCTCTCTCTTTTTTTTTTTAAAAAAAAAAAAAACAGATGCTGGCCAGAAATGTTCACCCGCCAATGACATCCTGTCATTTAACACACGCACAAACAATAAACAAAAGACAGAAGAGATTCACTGTGGGTAAAGGATAGTTAGTTCTGAGGCTTTCTAGAAGGAAAGAAAAAGAGATGAAACAGAAATTAGGAAAAAATGGTGAAAGGCTTTTTCTTTAAAAACATGCATGGAAAACACTTACCGTTCTGTGGCCAGCTCTAGGCCAACCCACGGTGGGACTCTGCTGTTTCATGGCTCTGTAGCTTCTCCCAAGACCCACCAGAACTCAGTGCTGTTTTCTCAGCCTTCCCCCCACACTAACTTCTGCACACCACGCTGCAGGATTCCCATCCCAAGTATAGGTAACTCTAACAGCAGAGCTTTGCTGTGGTCCTGAGCTCTGCTGCAATGGGCACACACTGCTCTGAGCTGCTGGTGGCAGAAGAGGAGCCCAGGGCTTCAGCCAGATGAAGTTGTTTTGGGAACACACCAGCCCGCACTGGCCAAGCGGCTGCTGTCACAGAAGAGCTCTGGATCAGAAGCAAAACCCCAAGGAAGGCAGGGAGGGATAGGTGTAAATCGGACTAACCACCTGCATCACATGCTGAAGGACAGCTGGTGCTGTAAACCTACAAAGACCATCTCAGGCCTGCCAAGCCCTCCCCACTGGGGCTAATCCTGCTTTAGAAGAGGACAAGTTTTGTGGAGCCACAGTTGTCTGGCCCAAGTGCCAAAACCTGAAAGTCCTTCCAAGCCAAACCCAAAATCTGGCCTCCAATCCCCTGATCCTCCGGAGCTGGATTTCCAGCTATTTGGGAGGCAGAAAATTTCACAGACCATAAAGGGAGCACTAAAAACCACATTGGAGTAGGTAGTTGATTAAACCTAGAGACAGGTTGCACAAGTGAACCAAGCTGATGCCTATGGATTCTGCCATCCACTGAGATGCAGAACTCGCCCAGTATTCTGCTTATTTTGCTCTACAGAAAAACAAAAATGGCACCAATGTAAAGGTCAAGATATCCTGCCATTATGTAAAAACATGTAAATACAAAAGCCACAGCCCTTTCATGCAGTGCCTCCAGCTGCAGATGACCACACACTGCCCTCAGTCTGTCCCTCTTCTCCCAGACTCCCACTACAAACTCAACAGGAACCAAGGGCAAGTGGGTCTTTGCTAGATGGTGCCTGATCTCACTGACCCGAATTTCTCTAACGCCTCCAACATGTCAGTATGGGGCAGGGCTCCAGCGAAGGGGCTGCCACTTCGCAGAGCTTGGCTCCCACAGAGCCCCCCTCGCCAGCACAGCATTCACTCTGAACTGCAAAGGCCGAGGGTCAGCACCCAACCTGATACCCCCAAGCCATGTTGCTAGCACAGAGGGAATGTTCTGTCTGTGCAGACACCAGGACAGAAGCAAGGACTCTCCCTCCCTACACAGGCACAACACACAAACCCTTAGAACAGCTCAGAGGGCTTGCCATAGATTTCTACAACCAGTATTTCAAGATCAAGGCAACCTTGGACAACAAGCCAGTGTGTGGGGTCACTCTTAAAAGGGAAAGGACAGATGTTTGAGTCTGTATGAGCCTGCTGGTGACTGGCCATTGTGCAAACCACAGTGCCCAAGGGCCCTCTAAAACTGTGTTCCCACTGCTTGAAAGCACCAGCACAACTGCAGGTGCTTTGCACAGTGAGTGCTACTTGTAACCTGCCAACAACCACTGCCAGCTCAGGCCCAGGGTAAAGATCCTTCCTACTTTCTGACCGTAGCTGAGATGGTCCAGGAGAGCTGTCCATGGAGTTCACAGAACCCAGAGTGCCCCAGGAAGGTACTGAACATCCCTTCTGGCTGGGGAGTCTCATTCCCTCCTATAGAGACTCATGAAGCACCATAACCAGCAATGAACCAACACTGCAACTAGCAATGAACCAGCATCAGGGGCTGACTCTCACTAAAGCTCTTCTATCAACTCGAACCAGCCAGGCCCGAGAGCCTGAGCCCAGACCCAAGCAGCTGCCCGGGGTAGATGTGGTGCCAGCGCAGGATTTGGCCAAGGGCAGCAGCGAGGAAGACAGGGTGGAAAGGAACTCCAAGGCATTAGGTCCAGACACACAGTCACATTGTCTGTCTTATTCACAAGTTCACTGGGCTTCATTTGGGGAGGGAAGAGGGGTGTGGATGGGCCACGGACTCCAGGAAGGGTTGATCTCCTTGAAGCTAAGATCTCCACCTCAAAAGGAAGACAGTCTTTTGGATTAGCATCCGCTATGATCCTACAGGGTCAAGAGGAAAGGGTCAGATTCACCAGCCTCCGAGTCCCATCTGCAGCTCTGCACCGAGTATCCGTTCAGTGTGGCCTCCTCTCTCTGCCGTCTCGCCCAAGCTGGCCTGGGGGCTGAGGTCCATACATCCCACGTGTGCCATGGATGCTAGCAAAGGCAGGCTGCACCACAGCTGCCTGGGGAGATGCTCCAGCTGCAGCAAACACCAGGAGGGTGACAGCTTGTTAGGAAGGCAGGAGGGAGTGAGGCTGGCGGGTGGACAGCTCGTTAGTCACTTCCATGCTATTTATTGACAGCTGCCTACATACTTAGTAGGAGTGACCATGGGTTTGTGTTAGACGCACGCACAGATGTTGTGGCTCTCTTGTGGGCCTCCTGGCCAGCGCCTGCGTTGGCGATCTGGTCCTGGCCACAGCCACGGCCTGTGCAGCTCAGAGCTTGCGCACACATGCAGGGGTGGGTTCACACTCAGTGCTACCAATACCTGAAAAACGATCGGGGCAGGGACTGCCGCTTTCTCAGGGAGCTCCTGCCCCCCTGGTGCCCGTGAACGGGCATGGTGTGACTCCTTTGAAACCGTACCTGTCTGCTGCAAAGAAAAGAGAGCTGAAGGGAGGAGGCTGTTGGGCTGGGGAGTGGGGCAGTGACCTGCATCCGACACCTCCCCTCTCCTTCTTTAGTCCCATACTGCACATGGCAACAGGCTCTGGCCAACAGCACAGCTGGAGGGAAAGAACCAAACTGAAGCTGCACGTGCCACCGTCTCCAAACCCAGTGAGCTGTTGAGTCCCTTAGTGCATCTGTGTCCCTGACTTACATCAGGCACTGCTCTTGAGGGTTGCTGTGTTCCCCTTCTGCCCCTAGACCTCTGAGTTCTGCCCTTTTCCACCCAGAAACCCAGCTACAAACCCCACTGGTGACGTTGGACATTGGGGTGTGAAAGCACAGAGGCAGCTGCAGGCTGAGACATGTTCTGTTCAGACACAGGTGACCGATGCCACCGGTCTTGGTCTCTGGCATGGGCACAAGTCTATTTGTGCCACATCTGTTACACCCTGTAGACATCTCAGACATCCTGAGAGCCTGGTGTTTGATGCCTACATGTAATAACCAGGTGCCCAAGCCACTACAATGCCATGTTCAGGACCACACAGGTTTGACCTTGGACTCGCACCTGATCCATGTCTTCCAAGCTCTGGCCCTATAAAGACCATGGGATTTTAGGCCATTCTCGTTTCTAACCCAGCTGTTTCATACTCTTATTGCTAGTTTCAGTGTCTTGTGCATCTTTTGCAGCTCTGTCCCTTGGGCAGCCTTTGACCAGGACTCCGCAGTAAGCCCCTGCCAGCTGCAAGACCCCAGTGACTCTGAGGACAGCAACTCCAGGAGAAGAGACTCTTGGCCACCCTCATGTTGCACACAGGCTGCATGTGACCTGTCACATAGTGAAACAGCATCAAGGCCACTGGAACAGAATATCCCAGCACTACCAAAAACATCTGCCAAGTGCACCTGCCCACGGTCCTGATGCTAAGCAGGACATGTGCAGCCTCCCTCAGCGTGCAGGAGCTTCACCACCACCACCACCACCCTCCACACGGGTGAGCTGGGCAAACAAGGTCAGCCTCAGGCAGGCCCAGAAGCAGCCTGAGCTGCCACCATGCCACCGCTCAGCTCCCACCCCAGCAGGAGCAGGGATACTGTGGGAGGACTTCACCACCAAGGCAGGTGGGGATCATCTGAGGCAAAGGAGAGCAGCACGTGGGACTTCAGTCTATCCCCTAGCTGAAAGTTGCTCCGCAACACAAGTGGGTGAAGGCTGGCACCTCAGAAGAGCAGCCATGGAGCAACCTACACCCACCTTCTGGCTCAACCTCCCTACCAAAAATGAGGGAAACAACTCAATCAACCCTGACGTGACAGAGTGCCACATAAATGGCAGGCAGCGGCACAAGCAGAAGACCAGGCAGAGTGGACTCTGCCATGCAGTGCCGTCCTTTAGAGCAGGCTCCACCTCACCTCCTGATGGTCTGGGTGATGGAGGTCTGTCGTTGCAGCACCGGTCTCCGCGCCTCGTTCGCCAGCGAGGGCACGCGGGTGTTCTCGGCAGGCATGCTCACGCTTCGCAGGAAGCCCTGGCGCTTCGTTGGCTGCAAGGCAGAGCAGGAGGGGAGTTAGTGTTCTCCAAGTGAGGTTCACAGGGCCAGCCAGGGGCTGAAACATGAAGCTAGCAGTTCCACAGACCCCCTCACACACACCGGGTGCAGGCAGCTGGGCAGCCGAGTCAGGCTGGCAAGAACTGTGTCCACGTTACCCAGCTGTGAGCCAACAGAAGCAGATCATGCAGAGCAGAGAAGTCACTGCCAAGGACTTGACACCTGCACGTGGCTGCAGTTCAATTTGCGTCTAGCCTGGCCCACAGACTCATGTCCAGTTTTAGAAGACTGTGTTACATGAACTCCTGCAATGGACCCTCCTGCTTTGTCCAGCCAAAGGCAATTCAAATCATTTGCTCCAAGGCTGCTCTGCAAGGTGAAGCTAAGTGCACTAAGTGGGGACAAGAGAGATTTGCTTTGGAAGTAACTCCAGATCTGCACTGGAAGGTCAGCATAGCTTTACCCAAAACTCTCACAGCAGTTGCTGCCCAGCAAGGGCTGAGAGAGCTGCATCAGCTTCCCTACATGCCCTACATTCACTCTAGCCCCAGCATCTCCTGGCTCAACATCAGGTACCAAACACAGTTCACCAGGCAGATTTCATCCCATACAAGTACCTCCTCCAAGGCCGCTCTGGATTAATTTTTCATCAGTTTGGCAGAAACACTATCTTCTACCCGGAAAGGCAGGCTGAGCAGCCTGCCCCTTGGCTTCACTCACCAGTGAAACTCTGTGTCCCTGGTCAGACCCAGTCTCTGTGCCTTGAGGCTGCTTGCCACTCAGTCCCTGTAGTCACAGAAGTGCTAATTTACTCTCATCCTAACTTATTTTTCTGTTGTTTTATGCAAACACGATGTATAGACACATCATGAGCCAAAGGAGTCCCCGTGCACAGCCAGCCTGCCATGCACACCAGGCTTCCAGAGGGCTGTCCCTACGGCAGCTTCCAGCGCACATGAGAAGCATCTCTCCAGAAGATGCCTGGATGGATTTCAAGCATGACAACACCTGTCAAAGCCTAATCTAAGTGATGGGGATGATTTCAACCTGCGCCTTCAAACCCTGCATTCCACTTGTAACTCCTACAGGTCAATGTTTCCATTTTTGCCTTTCGAGATACATCACGGAAAGCTCCCACGCCAGCACCCTGTTAGACAAGCCTGCACCCTGCTCCCCTCCGGGGAGGCTGCACAACCCTCCGCTCCTCCTGGCCGAGCAGTTCTTTCACCTACGTAGCTGGGCAAACATGCAGCCCCCGGGCTCTTTGGGGCAGGCGGCCACAGCTCCTGCACAGAGTCACACGAGCAGCCAGCGTCACCCTGCCCAGGGCTCACGCACACGTAAGAGTTTCTGCCAGCTTGCAGCAGTAGTTCCTGTTATTCTACCTATTCACAAACATGAATGTTTTATTCTCATACTTTGTATGGTTCCTACTCACCTATCGCCCCTTCCCTGTTCCTCAAAGTTATTTTTTTCTCTTTCTGTGCAATTTTCTTATGCTCCTCCAGCTGGTAACAGCTGTGGGTCACCAGCCACTCTTCTCTCTCCGCTGTCACTGAGGAGGCCCTGGAATTGTCCTGGCTCTTCCTAGGTCAGATTCATCGCACGCCCATGGCTGCAGCCCCCCTCCCTGCCCCAGGCTCCATACCTGCACCGCCGGGGGCTCCTCCGGTACCGAGACGGGCACCGGCACCGGGATGTCCAGTTTCAACCATGGTGGCTTCTTGCGCTGCAAACTGCTCGTGCTGTCATGCCGCACCTCCGACATGGTCCCGCGTCAGTCCTCAGGCCTAGGAGAGGGGAGAAGCCGCCATTGGGAGGGAGCCAGACACCCTCTGACACACGGCGCGCGGGGCTGCGAGGCAGCAGCCTGTCCTTCTCCGGACTGCAATCCCAGACCTGCGCGCGGCACCGCTCACCCAGCACCTCCCCGGTGCTCGGAATTGCAGCGGGTGCCGGTGCTGCTCCGGCAGGAGCAGGCACCCAGTGCAGCGCATTGCTGAGCTCCACAGGACCTTGACGGCAGGCACAGGTTTTACAGTCACTCCCGTTAATATTTTCTGAGACTACTGTAAAACCCAGATTCCATAAGAAGCAGTCACGGATTAATTCTTAATTAGATCTGGATCCAGCCCAACTAGCTAAGTGACTGCAGCAACAGAAGCCACCAGCCTCCCTCTGAAACCTGACTGCGGGTCGTGCAGGCCACATCACCCACCCAAAGCCCCCAACAAGCACTGCTCAGCAAGCAGCAATGACCGTTCCTCATAGTTGTTCTTAATCTCCTTGAAATGCAACCGTTTTCCAGAGACAGAACACAGTGCACAGAATGAGTGCAGCACAAACAGAAAACTGGCATCAATCCCAAACTGCGAGTGTTTTTCCTACTTAATAATAATGATACAGTATTTTAATAAAAACCACTGTGTCACAGAACACCCAAGTAACCGGTAACTCATTGCCATCCTGCCCACCCTGGTTGCTGCCTTGCAACCTCCTTCTGCCTATCGGGCTGCACGCACGGGGACAGGGGCTACGCAACTCTCACGCTGGCAGAGCATCTCCTTGATTGTGCCTGCCCAGGGAAACGGGGATAAGCAGAGTTCTCCTACAGGCATTTTCCAGGAGAGGGAAAAAAGGGTTTCTACAAACTGGAACAAGGGTCCAGATAGGCTGCGTAATCTCTATCTTGGGATCTATCCCTTAAGAGACAAAAATCAACACAGAGCCTCAGCCTCTTCCCCTCTCCATGGTGGACAGCTGGAATGAGCATCCGGTTAACTCTGCAAGTCCAAATGATCTGAAAGGGAGCAGAAGAAAAGCTCTCTGTTTGAACTATAAATAACTCAGTGATACTTATAACATTCACAGTCAATTTATTCCGAATGCACAATACAGGCAAAGGTTTGAACTGGAGGCTAGGAGGCAAGGAAGCAATTTTTCCCTGGGAGTAGCTGAGACCATGGATAGGACCAGAGAGGTGGTGGGACCTTCATCCTTGGAGACATTCAGAATTAGCCTAAACAGGGTCCAATTAGCGCTGCTCTGGACCAGACAACCTCTAGTTCTCTGAGGATACACTGTCCGCCACTGTGTTTCTACCATTTTCTCCTGGCTTGCTGAAGCTGTTCCTAGAAGGGGAGCTGTGCAAGCAGCAAAGTTTACCTCTACCAAAGTCACGCATGTGGGGGGAAGTCCGTCAATAAAACGGATTGGGAGTGTGGGGCAGCCTGGACTGGGTTAAAAGGAGTGAATCTCCTCTACGAGGACGTGAAGAGCAGCTGCTAGTTCAGTCGGATATGCCGGGCTGGCTGCCAAAAGCGTCGCGCTCAGCTGAGCTGGAACGACAGAAAGGGAGGACTCGGCTGTAGGTGGATGAAGGTTGAGTTTCAGCAAATACCGCAGGCCCCCAAAAGTCTGGGAATTCATAATGTAGCCTGTCCAGACATGCCCTCTGTACAGGCAGCGGGCTCCTGCGCACACAGCTTCTCTGCTGCTGCACAGAAAAAGGGGCACGATTCCTTATTTCTGAGTGTCTGTGCCTTCAAAAGTGACTGAAAGCACCTCTTCTGACTTCCTACGAGATGTGAATGGAGAGAGCACGAGGTGATCCCAGCCACCCTTCTATTTTCCTTGCAAAGAGGCTTTTCTGGGGCTCACAGAAGCCCTTGTCCAGGCACAGTGCAACCCATCACTCCTGGGCACACGCTCGTGCCCCGCGACCCTCCGGTCCCTCCCGCTGCGGACACACTGCACTGCTCAGCAAATCCTCCCTGATGCTCTTAAAGCTACTGGAAACGGCCTAACTTAGCACAAGCTGATAACTAAGAGCTCCTGCATGAAGCTGCTGCTGCATTTCCTTAAGGAAACTCCTGCAAATCCAGGCAGGGATCTCAGTACTGAGGGAACAAACAATTCAGCTGCTTTCCAAATGGATCAGCTTGCAGCGAAGGACTTGCAGCTGTACAGCAGATCCTCCACCCGGGAACGATCCAGAGCAGAGGGAAGGGACATTCTGAGGACAAGGAGAGCCAGTAACCCTGCCTGGAGTGCTGCAGGAGTATGCTGGAATGATGTTAAAACACTAGTGAAAAGGATATTTACCATGGAAGTTAAGCCTCCTTTATTCTTGTAGAAATGGGAAAACATGGACCAAAATGGGTAGGTAGCAACGGTGTATGTGTGTGTAAGCTCTGATTGCAAACAGAGAACTTGAACTCAGCAGCAAATTCGTTAGCCGGTTTGACCTTTTTCACACACCAAAACAGCCATTTCCCGATACCAGAGTGCAGTATAGGCAGCGCTGCTCCTAACACCCAGCACGCACTCAAGACATGTGCTATGACTGACTCAGGAGTTTCTCCTACCAGAGATGATGCCTTTGTATTTAACGGCTCTTGTGACTCTTTTTTTTCATCCAGAATTTATCCAGACCCCTCTTGAATTCATGTCAGCTTTTAGTACCCCTAACTGCCTGTGGCAGAGGACTCCACAGTTGAGACACGTGTTGTGTGCAGACCTCTCTCCTTTGGTTTGCTCCTAAGTCTGCCACGTGCCAGGTTCTCTTGATGCCCCCCCAGCTCTTGGGCTGGAGGAGTAAACAGCTTTCTCAATACCCCTTCTCCACGTCACTCCTGCTCCTACAAATCTCTTCCATGTTCTTTCTCCCACCTCTTCTCCTCACAAATAGCATAATCCCCATCCAGCTGTTTGTCCCTTGGACGTGAGCTGGCCTAGACCTCCAGCCTGAGCTTGTGGTTTGCAGCTCTCCCAAAGCCCAGGAACTGCTCTGACGAGCCCAGCAGTGGCTGGTGCTGCCACCCCCTGCCCATGGGCCAAGCTCTTCTCTCAGCCCTGCAGAGCCAAAGCACTGGCAAGTACCAGCCCTGTTCCCCAGCACAGTGTCCAGCACACAGCAATTGCCAAGCCAGCATCTTCCACCTGACCAGCTGCACGTGCAATCACACAGCAGACAAAAAAAAAAAAAAATGACCATTTCCATAAAAAAACCCACATCTGCATGGTGCAGATGACCTAGGAGGGCTGCTTCAAAAACGCCACGCTAAAGCAGGGCTGCCACAGCAGGGGAATGAAATCCAAATCCTCAGTGATGTGGCCCAAACCAGCAGAAAGAGAGAGAGCTAAACCCCCAAGCTGGCCCATGATCAAGAAAAGCTGCTTAGTGAAATCCCAGACCCCAGTGGAGAACACAAAGCCTCCCACAGAGCGCTGCAGAACGGCCCTGCAACTCAGGGGCATCTCAAGAACACTGAGATCTGCACAACTACTTCAACCAAAGACACTCTTTTCATTTAAACAGACAACTCATGCTAGTCCCATAGAAACCTGCTCATTTCTTCTTCCAAATTTCCATTATTTTTGCTAGCATTTTCACTTAAAATAAACCTGTTTTTTCCCCCCGCAACAAAACACTGAGCAAAAACAACTCAATCCCACTTTATGGCATGAACATGCACTGGACCTTTCCCCCCAAGCCCCGCACTCCTCCCCAGCCCAGCACATGCACGTTCTTCCAGACACCCCTGGGGAGGTAACGGACTCCAGGGCTACCCCACTGCAATGCAAACCCCACGTCCCATGTCCAGCAGGACTCCCGACTGCTTTCCTGCATTTCTCTACCCGCTGTCCCTGCAGCAGCTGTATTTGCTCCAGGTCCTGTGCACCTGAAGGGGGTTGCCCCTGTGGGTGTGCTGGCTGAGGGAGGCTGGCAGGCTTCCACAGGGAGAGACAGCAAAGAAATCAGGATCCTAAATGTCTTCTCCAGACGAGGCAGGGTGCTGCTGGCCACAGCTCTGTCTCTGGGATTGCTGCTGGCACTGCTTGTAGGGAAAGGCAGGAAGTCCAAGAAAAGGAGCAATGGGCTTTCAGCCTGACAACTGCCAAGAAAACCATCTAGCAGGGAGCAGACCCAAAGTTACAAACAATAACCCAACTATTAGGCATAAGGCAGACCTTAAAACAAGGCAGGCAGGAAGATGGAGCTGGCCTGCAGCCCTGCATTCCTGGGGAAAGCTCCCCGGGGTGCAGCAGCACCCAGGCCTGGCAGAGACCACCACCACATCCCAGCCCCTGCCACCTTGGCAAGGAAGCCAGGCCACGGGTGCTGGCCCCGCATTGGCGGCCGCAGGGCTCTCCCCTTCCTCCCCTTACAGGCCAGGCAACCCCAGTTTGCTGCAGGTTAGCCTGGCTTCCCTCACTGAGCCACTTCAAGGGGTTTTACCAGCATAAAACTAACCCCACCCAAAAGTCAATGGTTTCCTGCTGATCCGGCATCCTGAAGAGGCTCACACAATTCCAGATAAGCTCAGCGCAAACTCAGAGAGGAAGGGTAGGACGGGCCTATTCAGCGATAGCTCAGTGGCCAAGTCTCATCTACGGGCAGATCCTTTAGAAGGGTTTGAAGATCAGGAATGAGTTTCACCCTGCCAGGACTGCTCTGGCCACCAGCATCACAAAACAACCAGAGGGAAAGGAGCCAAGCACAGAAGCCTGGGCAGAGGGGCTCCCTGCTTTACCTCCTAGCACACACACGCACAAGGACAGCCACAGCACTGGCCAGTGAGGCTGCATCCCAGAGCCCAGACAGGGCCCAGGCAACAAGCATCAGCACCAAACTCCATCCTCCAGAGGAAGCCTGATACGGAGCTATCTACAGCCCACCCAGAAAGCAGCAAGAGGAACAGTTTGAGTGTAAAATATAACCCACAGGGAAGGGGTGCAGAGGGAAACCTTTGGGTCTGCTTTGGCGTCTTCATTGTGTTACCCTGTGAACACGCAATGTGCAGCTTTGCACGGAGAACATCACACGCAGCAGCCACGTTTCCACCTGCCGTATCCTAATTCTCCCCATTGCAGCAGGGACACCTGGGCACAGGCTGCTGCTGGCGCCTGCTATGACTCCAGCACAGGGTGAGAAGTCAGCACCGAGCAGCACTTCCACTCACAAGGGGAGGTGGCCGAGTCAGCACTGCTTGATCCGCAAAGGGGGCTGCTTTGCAGTTAAATCCGTCACCGGGTACCAGATGGTTGTTGCATCTCAGCATGTCCACTTTAGCACGCATTTAACTTACTGCAACAACTTGCCAACAGCTCTGCCAGACACCGTCACCAGCAGCTTCCCGTCCCCAGGAGAACAGGAACAGTGGGGGTTGCCCTAAGCGTGAACACGGCCATTGCCTAGAGGATATGGTAAGCGGAGAGTCACAGAAGCACTCGCGTCAGAGCATCCATGATCCCACCTTAGAAAACAAAATGCAACAACATAATAGGTGTGGGTTTTAACAGAGGTATCATTTTTTCACAGAAAAGAAGTTCCAGATGCAGAATTTCAAAATCAGGTCTTGTGTTTATCAAGAACACTGCAAGGGTTTGGGACACAAGAAAACTAAGGATGTGGCACAGGTGCGACTCAAGACAGTCATGGATTCTGGCTCTGGGAGTTTTTGGAATAGCAGCCAGCCATGTATCCACCTTATAAGCAACTCTCTTGGTAAATTAATGTCACTTAGTGTTTATAATGTATATGCAATTTAGAAAACATGAAGCCAATGAACAACTAATGAAAAGCAACTGCCAAATCTAGTAACCTTCCCTGAAAAGGTCACAATACTTCAATCCAAAAATTAGGTTAGACCAGAAAGCACCACATGTCTACAGCAAAGATTTCCAATACTAAAAACAGCTAAGAACCACTGTTCAATGCGCTAACTAAAAATGTCTCACTGAAAAATGGGATCAGAACTGCCACAAAATGACAACATTTCCTATGGAAAGTTACACAAAACCACACTGAATAGCAATCTGAAAAAAAAAAAATCTTAGAGGAAATAACAAACGCTGAAGCCACTCGAAGACAGACTCTGTGTTCTGAAGCACAGAAGCAGCAGCATTTGCACCATTCTGGATGAGTTCCTCTGTGTGTTCCTTTGAAATTCAGAGCATCCTCACTCACCTTCCCACAGCTGCTTTCTCCAACACAACCAGGGCTCTGTTCACCTCAATACAAAGGAGAGAAGGGGTCTGCAGAACCATGCCCATGCACAGAGCTACTCGGGAGCCCTCGGTGGACTTCAAATGAATGTTGAAATAGCCACGGTGCTGGTTCAAGAGGAGCTGCTCTTCTTACACAGCCAGAGCCAAGGCAGAGGACAGCAGACGCAGGCTCCAACACTCCAGTTTCTCCTCAGCTGGTCAGGCCATCTCCTCCTACACCATCTAACTGGGAAGCAGCGGCAGGAGGGGCTGGGTGAGCACACACGCGTGCACGTTCATGCGCAGCACTCACCGGTAATGCAAGCAGCAGAAAGCACCAGGCTAACTCTGTCTGAGAAAAAACATCTCTGCATGTAGAGATGTCTCATCCAATGTATCATCCGCCCACTAAGCAACTGGCAGGTGCTTTCCCACCTCTTCCCAGAAGTTACAGGTCCAGAGCACTCAGAGAACAGGAAGCTGCACTCCTGCCTTAGACAAAACCAGTCCTAGCCTGGTGTCTTTTGAGGTTCACTTTAAAGCACCAGACTCTGAATTCAGGCAGAGAAACACATCTCCCATCTGCTGACTGATGTGGGGGTGATAACATCGGAGACGCAGACGCTGTGTTCACCAGATCCCAGTCGTCTGAGCCCTCCAGATTGTAAACTTCAGGCTGCCACACCTTTCACTAAGCCAGGGCTAAGTGCTGGAGCTGCGAACAGAAAAAGCAGCATCCTGTGCAGCTTCAGGGTAATCCCGCACAGATCATTCCTTAAAAACAAAAAACAATTTTAAAGCAGGAATGCTGCTGACCAGCAGAGCAAGGGGCTGTTTCTCAGCAAAGTGGAAACAGGAAGGGGAGGCTTTCCAGAAAAGGCAAGACCAGACATGTCTCGGTATCTCTCCTCTCCCTGGGAAGGCTGCCCTACGGAAGTCTTTTGCAACGACATTGAGATGAAAAATTATGTCACCTCCTAGTTTACTGGGAAGAAATCCCATTTCCTTTAACAGTTCCTGCACTTTAGAGATGCCCTGACTCCGAAAGGAAGGTCCATTTCTTCGGAAATGTATCTGTTGCTCAGGTTTACACTGCAGTAGTTCTAGCATTCCTATGCTGTGAACAGAATAGTTTAAATGACGTTTCAAACAACTGCTGCATCTGCGTAGTTGAAGAGTGAGCCCAAGGTTTACATCTCTCTGACATGTGCTCTCCCTGCACAGGGGAACACGGTCCATAACACTTGTGCTGTGTAGCTCACAGGGCACTTAACTATTAAGGTCAACAGGGAGAATAACCTCTCTGCCTTCAACAAGCAGCAGACAGCCACGCTTTGCTGGACAGAAGAATTTTACCAGAGTTTAGGTGATTTGTTCAAAACTTCAGTTACTAATTTGCTCTTTGTGGCATCATCACAACACTCATAACAAAAACCCACTTCCTCATTCCTACAGCAGCATGGACCCAAACGACGAGTTGGAGACACACGAGTGCTGCTCTTCAGTAGGGTTTGACCAGTCCTGGAGAGCAGCTAGATCAGAAAACCAAAAAATAAAAATAAAAAAGGAGCAAGCCCTGGGCTAACACAGACACAAGAGGCGATCACCTCAGCACAGCTTCCACTGCTCCGTCCGCAGCACAGGCTGCGTCCTCACTCCGCCGGGATCGACCCCGGTCATTGGCAGTGGCGCCGAGCAGAGGTTTTTGGGCACAGAGCAGAGGTTTTGGGGCCACATTGCCCTCAAGCCACGCGTCGGCGCGAGGCTCTGAGCATGGGCAGGGCACAGGGCCTCGGGGCCTGTGCAGCCGGCGCTGCCACCGCGCGCAGCACGCGCTGAATCAGCCCAGGGTGCTCCGAGGACACTCCGACAGGGCTGTGAGCTCGCCCGTTGGGAAACGTCCTCTCATAAACCTGCTTCCTCCCCATGCTAAACCTCACCCGGGAACTGCTAGCTGCAGGGCTGGGACTGGCCCTTCCCTGGTGCCTCTCTATTATTTGCATGTGGGAGCTGATCTCGGGGGTGACTTGCTGGACAAGTCACCTAATTACTCTGTTAGTAAGTTAACTAAGAGGTCCTGATGCTTGTTCAGTTCAACTGATTCATCCGCTACCTCTGAAAAAGGCCAAACAAGTGACTGGGCTGAAGAACCTGTGTGACACCAGACATGAGGGCTTCTCCTCCCGTGAAGATAGAGACCAACTTCATTCTGCTTCACAGGAGCATGGGGACATTTTACCAATAGATCCATAAACTCACACGGCCGGCCCCACTATGCAAGTGTTTTATCTGTGGAGATGCTGTTACAGTCTCAGCAGAGAGGATGCAAGATGAAGACCCGGGAGCTTTCAGGCAATGCACACCCTCCACCTGTAGTTGATTAAAACTACAGCAGGTTTGTCCCCAGCAGCGAGGAGGCAGCACTACAGCAGCTGCGCCAAACGGCTCGTCTGCCTCATTCCAGCTGGGTGATGATAAAGTTAGACTTGGGCCCAGCATCCCTCCAGGTGGAAAAAGAAAAGTCTGCATTCAGGGAGAAAGGGAGGGAAGAAATCCATCCTTGAGCTTCTTCTACTGAAAGGAGTCTCACAGCAGTGTCAGGCAGGTGGCTGCAGGAGCAGGGATTAATACGAGTGTTGTGCAGGGTCACAGGGAATGCTGGAAGCTCCAGGAAGGGCACGCGCTCTCCAAGGGATGCCACTGCCTCCAGAGATGGGTAAGGAGGAAAGGCTGCAGCCACAAGGAGTGAATCTTACTAGAGACTGTCCGGTAAAAGCCCTAGAGCTACAGAGAGCAGAAGCCAGGACCCCCATCCTGGGCAGCCCCGCTCAGCGGGCAGCACCCCGGGCGCTCCACCGGCCTCCCTGATGGAGGCCATTGGAAAAGGAGGACGAGCTCAGACTCGTGCTCACACTGCCCGTCTCAGCCCCCAGTACTAGCGAGGCCGTGTTCAAACTGCAGAGAGACACGACACACCGAACGGAAACAAATCTTTACTAATTATATCTGAGCATGTGGGCTCCATGCCCAGAATAAACTGCCCTATCATGCTACACTCGGCAGCCCCTGTCTCCTTTGGGGGAACATGCCGGGACTTGCTGGCCACTCTTGGAGGCTGAATTCCAGAGGAACAGGACTGATGACCCCATGAGGAATTTCTATTCTTGCCTTGCGATCTCGCTCAGCTGCAGCGTCTTCACAGTCCCTGACGCACAAGTGAAAGGAGCCATGTGCCAAATCCAGCGACAGACACCGGCCTTCTGCACGGGACACAGCTCCCGAGCGAGACGCCGCGCTCCGCAGGACACTGCAGCACGGGGAGGACGTGCTCGCCCGCGCGGCGGCCTGCCCAGCACCGAGCAAGGCATTCCTGAGACCTGGGCCGGCCCACAGCTTTCCCCCAAACCTGAAAAGCCAGTTTGCAGGCAGATCTCCTGCAAGTGTATTGCTTAAAAAAGAAAAAAAAAAAAAAAAAAAAAAAAAGGAGAGACCTGTCATGGGAAGTCCCAGTGCAGAACAAGTTTGGTGGGAGCTGTTTTTCCGCAGCACTAACCTCCGTCCTGGGAGCTGCAGCAACGGCCACACGCAAGGGCAGCTGCCCTCCGGGGCTGCGGGGGTACATAGAGAACACCCAGACTCGGTCCCCTCCTCTGGACCCAGCGCAGCTCGAGGGAGGCCGGCAGGGCCCGGGGCTGGCACGGCGCCTGCTGCCCGTCACAGGCGTTGAGGTGGCCGCAGCCATTGGAGGGTATGAGAGGGATGCGGAGGCGTGAGCCGGGAGCTGCTCCCAGACCAAATGCAGGGGGAGGCGGAGGCAGCCAGGCTTTCAGGCACACAACACCTCTCCTAATGTCCTGCTAAACATCAAAATGCAGAGGGAGGAAGTACCTGAAAGCTCATGTTTTTTTCCTGGCTACACCAACCCATCCAACAAGCGCTATCACCTCCTCTTGCACACTCTGCATCCCAGGGCAGAGCAGCAACGCGCGTCCCCCCAGCACAGCGGATCCCAGATCTCCCGCTGTGGCTCTGCAAACCACCAGCCCTGAGGGCCTTTTCCTCGGCGCTCCCGCACAGGGGACATTCCTTGTTTCTGCTGCCCAATGTTTCTGTAGCCGATACATTGTGTTCCTTCCTCGCCCTGCTTCCTTCACCAGCATCTCCAGCTCTCAGCCACCAGTGTGGCTCCCTTTTCCCTTCCCATTACGTAGGGCTATTTTTTCCTTTACTGCAGAGCTTTCTTCCCGGAGGAAACCAGCAGCCATGGGGACAAAAACAGGAAGAAAGGAAACAACTTCCTGCTCGCTCTGAGACCAGCCCCAAAGACATCTCCGATGGGCTGGTGCAGGGAGTGCAGCTCCAACCGCAGGAGAGGCGCAGGACGAAGGCATGTGCGAGCAGAGCCCCCGCGCTGCGCACAACTTCGGGAAGCACCTCGCTCACCCGGTGTTACACGAGAGGAAGGAAAAGCCCAAGTCTACCGAAACACACGCAAGGGCCCTTCGGGAGAGCAGGGCCAGAGATGAGCGCAAGGTGTGGGTGTGCAGGCAGCTTTGGGGGAAGCCTGGCTGGATTCAACACTGTGGGTGCCGTCCCACCCAAGCTTACGGCAGTCCCGGGTCCAACTGCAATCCCTCCTCCCAGCAAAACATGTCCAGCCCCGGCCCTGCCAGCAGCACGTGGTGCCACAAGTCAGTTTCAGGAGTAGATGTAGAAGAAAACTAATCTTTATATACCAAAAAATGATTCCTTTTCCATCAGATCGGATCCCAGATTAGCTCCCAATGAGTTTGCCTAAACAGTACTGCCAACATAAGGGCAGGAGCAGGTGGGAGCACACAGCGAGAGACAGCCCTGAAGAGCCCTGCAGCTCCCACAGCCTCGGATCAGCTCCAACAAGCCATGGACACATGCTAAGAAGCGTCAGGGTCACCAAGTACCCATTGTCACCCACCCAGGGAAGAGCCGGGCCCCATTTCTCCAGGATCGAGGATCACAGAGGCCCAACTTCCAAGCAGCCCTGCGCTGCCTCCTCTGCCTCCCGCTGGACAGAGGCCGGCAGCTCCCGGCCGCACACGCTCCAGCCGAGGGCTGCGCGCGCCCCGCTGGGGGCAGCCCCGGGCTGCGGGTCGCAGGGTCCCGCTCCCGCGGGCAGGACGAGGCTGCTCGGCCTCCGGACCTGCTGCGAGGCCGGGCCGGCAGCGTCCGAGCCCCGCGGGAAACCCCCTCCCCCAGTGTGGAGGCCGAGCCCCGCGGAGCCCCCGTCCCGTCCCGTCCCGCGGGGAGCGGCTCCTGCCGCGCGGGCCGAGGGGCCGCTCTGCCGGGCGGGCCCCGCCGCCCGCCCGGGCACGTCCCGCGGCCAGAGGCGCGTCCGGGCCGGCACCTGCGCGCAGGCCGCGGGCGCCGCCGCAGAGCGCCAGAACCCCCGTCCCGCCAGGCCCCGCCGCGCGTGTCCCGGCACCGGGATCCCGGCTCCGGCGCCCCGACGGGCCGGGCCGGGCCGGGCCGGGCGGCGCCGCCAGCAGGGGGCTGCCGAGCCGCGGCGCAGACGGCCTGGCCGGGGGACGGGACGGGACGGAGCCCGCCGCTCACGTGCGCGCGGGGCAGCCCCGCGCGGCGCCGTCCCCGCGTGTCCGCATCGCGGCGGGCGGACTCACCGTGGGGCGCAGCAGCAGCGAGGCGCCGCGCGGGCCGCCCCAGTGCGGCGAAGGGGCCGCGGGCGCCGAGCTCGGCCGGCGCAGGGCGCGCACGCTCCGCCCCCGCGCCCGGGGCCGCCCGAGCGAATGGGCGCCGCGCGGGCCGGCGCGGAACCGCGAGCGCCCGGGGCCCGGGCCGCATCCCGCCCCGCCGCCGCCGCCTGAGTCACGGCGCGGGAATGCGCCGCCCCCCGCGCGCTGCCCCCAGCGCCGCCCCGCACAGCCGGCCCGGGCGGCCGCCGCGCCGGCTCCTCGCACGAGACACCCCCGCCGGCCCCGAGCCCTCGGGGCGCCCCCGGAGCCTCCCGAGCTGCTCCGTGCAGTGGCCGGGCCTGGCCGCGCAGTCCCGAGGGGCCCTGGCGACCGGCATCACTAGCGGCCCTGCTGGGTGGCACTGCGGTGTGGCCCGATTACACAGCCATGGGTCCCCGGCCAGACCCCCGCGTGCTTGCACCCTTCCTCATCACCTCTCTCCTTCCTGCACCTCCACTGCCCTTTGCCTGTTCCCTGCCTTACTGGCATCATTTCCCCATTTTCTTGCCCCCCTAATTATTACCGTGTTTCCCATCACGCATCTTGCACTCCCTACTCACACACTCCCTAAGGCGTTTCCTTCCTCCTCCCAGCCTCAACGTCCCCGCTCCAGGATGGCAACATCCCATCTCCGCTGCCAGTCCTCGCCTTTGTCCTAGGGTTGTCACTGAAGTTATTTCCATCTCTGGATGGGATGGCCTCTCTGGAGCACGTGCCAGTGCGTACAGTTCACACAGGTTTCCTAGCACTCTGAGCAGGGCCGCGGCAGCACCTGCAGCAAGGACATCCCTTCCCTAGCGCGCCTTGACGCCGCAGATCCTTGTGGCATTAGCAGGACTGTTCCGGTGCCATCTTATTGCTCCCGCGTTTCGTCCCCCCGGGCCGCGCAGGGGACCCGCCACCGCGGGGCCCGCGCCGGGTGAGCTCATCGGCACCACACCCAGCGCGGTGCCCACGCACAAGCAAGGGGCCCCAAGAGCCGCGCTAACCGCCTCTCATCTCGTTAGCTAACGAAGAGACACAGATAAGCCCCAGCTAGTCCTCGAGGAGGCGGAGGCCAAGCTGCACGCAGAACGCTGGCCGGCTGCAGAGCTCTGTGAAGCTCAGCGGGCAAATGATTTTCAGATGTTCCTACCACGCAAACAAGGAGCAGAAATGTCAGGGAACAGGGAAAAGAGGAGGTTAGAGGCCCTGCAGCATCTCCCAGGAGGAGTGCTCTGCAGCCGGAGCGCAACCCTGACCCAGCCCTGCTCATTCTCAGCCTCCTACTAACAGGACGTGGCTTTTGCAAGAAAGAAAACCAAGTTCCGAGGCATCATTTCTTGCTTCCATATAATGCTGCTGTAGTCAGTGAACGGGAATTGGGGGCAGCTCAGCAGCCAGGCTGGACTGTCTCTCACAAGGTGCTCACCAGAAATCACTGGTTTCCCAGGGCACTGCAGCCACTTGGCACCGATTGGACATCTGCGGGGTGTAAAGGGGGAAGCAGAGCCCAGTGTCACCTGCCACTCCCATCATCCAGCCTGGCAGCTCCAGGAATGCCCTGGGAAGGCTGAGAAAGAGCCGTGGTGGGAGCAAAGGGGAAGGGATGCTCATCCTCCATCCCTGCAGGTGACCATCCCTGCAGGTGACCATCCAACAGCTATTAGGGTAGTTTCCTGCCTTAGCCTGTGTTTAACTCATGCTAGGCCTTAGATATCAGCGGTTTGCCTCAACATAGGTCTCCTGCAACATTGTGCAGCAGAGTTTATCGCTGATAAAAGCCTCTACAGGGCTCAGCCTGGTCAGATCCAGCCTGACCAGAAGAGTTTCCGAAAACTGTACAGACTTCAAGAGTATGGCAAATATTCACAGTGTTTCATTTTTGGGTTTGAGGAAGGCGCCCAGTTCCCAGGACTGGTAGATGCTTGGGATGAAGTGGGAGGTTTTCTTCACATCTGTGCAAGGGGTGCTCAGACAAAGGGAAACTTGTCTGACGAGGCAGAGCGAGATGCTGCCATCTGGGACTGCCGGGCTGCAGGTCTCCGCTAGGGAAGAAGGAAAACTGGAGATTATTTGCCTAACTCCTTCTCCAAAGGGCTGTTGAAAAGAGAACTCAACCTTGTTTGTTTTCTCCCTCATAAACGCTTACAGGAGTGAGCATTTCTGCATGAAATGTGGCCTCTGAGGACCAGCTGGAGGAGAGCTCTCTTCTGCTGCTTGTTGTTTCACATGAGCGTGTGATGGCATGAATTTGCTTCATTTTCCTCATCTGGAAGCTCCGATTTCCTCCCTTCTGCTGGAAACCCATGAGAAACGGCGATGCCACCACAAGACAGGGCTGAGACGCAGAGAGATGGGTCTCCACGAGCAACTGAGGTGCCGCCGTGCGCTGCTCCGACAGCTCCTGCAAAGCCCAACGAGCAGCGAGCGGTGTCACGTGCGAGGGGAAGGCGGGTGCTAGCGCAGTGCAGCGGCCAGGAGTCAAGTACAGACCCGCGACTAATTACCACACTGTTCGTTACCTCTCCTTCCTCATCACCCCACGTGTTGCTCTCTCCTGCACGAGCGCTCGGATGCACCTTGGAGCACTTACCCCACGCAGGCAAATGCTAAAGCTGCCCACAGGAGGACATTTGTAACAGCTTTGCTGCCCAGGGCCAGCTTTTACAGCCCAAAGAAACACCAGCCTATTGAGAGGTTATCCTCTTATCCACTTCCTCCTGCAGCTGTCAGAGAACCGCTATTTTTATTTCATTTGGGATTTGGGGATTGTTTCAGCTGGGTCCACGAGCTGCTCTGACTCACCACATAACCACACTTTCTCTGCTTCCACCACAAAGTAACGGCCCGTCTTTCGGTTGGTAGCACAGTGAAATTGGACCGAAAGCATAGGTTACATTGCCTTTTCTGCTTTTTTTTCTCTTTTTGTCCTTGTCCTGAGTTGTGTTCCTCAGTAATGGGGACAGTCCCTATGTCCTTGAGTACTGTGGGTCATGAACGAAAGCGCAGTGAGGAGTCCCTGCCGCTGCCCCGGGCAGGGAGCTGCGTGCGGCATGGCTGAGGCTAACTGTATTTTCCAGCCAGAGCAATGCAGTTGACAATCGATTATTTTGATGGTGTCTTTGGGATTCAAATATTGATTATGCATGGAAGTAGGCCAGTGGTCCTGTTCCCTGGGTATCTACTCATCATCACTGGTGGGCAGAGGACTTTGGGGAGTCCTATGGCTTGTGTGCGCTGCCTAATGCTTATGGGAGGACAACTGGGATACAGCAGGAGCACAGAGGTCTATTTTTATCTAGATAGGTGGCTATCTGGACAGCTGGTTCGATTGTGACCTGCTTTGTTCAGGGTTTAAGCCAGAGGAGTATCTGAGCATCCAATAACAGCAGCAGAGAGCATCAGGTTGCAGCGTTCACGGGGAGAAGCTTCTCCCGCCTGCTGTAAATCCGTGGGCTGTGCGGTGCCTCCTGTGCTGACGAGAGGCAGCAGCACGGCCTGGCAGCAGTCCTAGAGAATGGGGAAGAGTCCAGAAAGACCAGGGATTTCTCCCGGGGAGGATTAATGAGCAGAAACCCAAGCAGAGTCCTGGGGAGCTACAAGTGCAGGTGGCCTGGCCAGGAGCCAGGGAGGCAACTGCCAGGAGCGTGAGGACCGGGAGGCTGTGCTCAGGATTCCCCATGGGGAACGCTTTCCTGTGCTGCCTCAGACATCACCTGCATCCCCTCAGCAGGGAGCAAACTAGGATGTCTAGGTCAGGTTTGCATCCTGAGCCAGGAACGGCGCTAGTCTCCTGTGCCCAGTGTGCTGGGAGCATCCCATGGACAGGAAAACTGGGGTTGTCCTTGCAGGATCTGGTCTCCAGAGCTGCTACTGGAATTGCCTCCTGTTCTTCCTCACTTCTCATTCCTGCGGGTTGCCAAGGCACAGGACAGCTCTATTTCTGGGATCGGCTGCTCCACATCCTTCATGTAGGCCAGGCTGCGCTTGCCCGAGCAGCCTCCCATTTGCAGCAGCTCTGGATTTGGGGCTGAGTGCCCAGGCAGCGACCACCTCGTGCCAGCTCATACCAAGAGGTGCCAGCAGACAGGATGGCATCTGGAAAGCATTCCCGACAGGATGGTCATCACGTTGTAGTGCTCGGTGATGAACAAGAGCAGCTCCATGAGGAAGAGCTGAAGGGCGGGCATGTATCTGGCACAGCAGCCAGGAGGACAAGGCTGATCTAAGAGCCCAGCCCCAGCAGAACCCCTTCCTCAGCTGCATGGTCCCGGAGCCGGAGCCTCACAGGAATGGTTGGGTACAGACACCTCCTCTCCAGGAGATGACACAGAGACACAGGCTTCCAACCTGTGAACAGATCAGCTCTGCACACTCCGGTGACCCCATGGCCAGGACACATCTGGCAGCAAAAAGTGACTGAGGTGAAAACAGCACAAACAGGCGACACAGCCACAAGCGCACCCAGCACCTCTGCCCTGCACACACATCGCGAGCGGGAATACACCGGGAGGGCTTTTGAGTGGGAAGAAAAATACTGACATTGAGTGTGGAGTACAAGTGAAATCCTTTTTACTTTCCAAAGAGAAAAAAAAAAGGTCGAGAGAGAGAAAACAGTCTCTACTGACAAGAATCTGTGTTGCAACCTGGATTTCTTATATTCTACTTAGTTTACACTAAGTTCAAGCACCTAACACTGAGCTGACATTCTTTTGAAGCCTCTGCCACCCTCAGGCACAAGCAGACATCACAGGCACCGCTCAGTGGGGTCCCACTGTGGCCAAGGAGACACGCTGGTGACTCCAGACTGGCACTGGGTGCGCTCAGGGCCGAGTCCCCCAGTCATGGCCACCACCAGCCCTGCGGGGCCTGCAAGGAGCTGCGGGCAGATGCTCAGCTTGGTCGTGGGGACAGAATAGCAGGAGACGAGGTCCAGGCAAGAGGTCCAAAAACCAAACCAAGCCCCACTGTCCTGGCTTTTGGCTTCTTCCACCCAAAGCAGGGTGGATAACCCAGGTCACAGACGCGTTCAGTGAAGCCACACGGGTGGACACGGGACATGGGGCACAGGACTGGGGACAAAACACAAAGTTCATCTGAGAGGAAAAGCAGGAGGGGGCAGAAAGGCTGATGGTAGGGGACAGTTCCCCAGGCTATTTACACGTGCAGGAGCTGCTGCCCAGTGGGAACACAGGGAAATCACATCCCAACTCCACCCATTCGTTTCCTGCCCAAATTAACAGCAACTGATCGCTCTTAACTCCGACCGAGCAGAATGTGTGGGTTTTAGGGGGCAGGAGGGGCAGAGGCAGTGGAAATAACATAAAACTAGGCCTTCATGGCCAGCCCTTACAAAAATGTTCATCTTAAATGTTATTTCACCCAGAAAATCTCTGCCGATCAAAAGAGCAATTTTCATTTTTGTCAAACCTTTGGGGGGACTTGGCCAAAAAAAAAAAAAAGCACGCATGAAGAAGGTTCTTATTTCCAAAATATTTAGGAAATGTCACTTATCAGAAGAACTTTCTTCTCTCTAGTTTACTCTGCCAAAAAAAGGGAGAACTGGTGACATATATATGTGTGTGTATGTTTATACATCTTTTATATAAATATATAAAAGACATGTATATATATACGTATGTACAGTATGAAAGGAATGAAAATATCATGCACACAGTAAGATGAAACCCCCAATTATCTGTTATGTAGCATGAAAGAGTACTAGCATTTTCCAAACCACCACTGGCAAGAGATGAAATAACGTTACTTCAGAATTTCAGAAGTAGGATTTATTTCCAAGAGGCCCACATGGACCCTAGGAAATCACTCAGATGTGGACGACAGCAGCTGAGTTGCCACGAAACCTCAGCACGAAGACGCAGGCCAAAGGACGAGACGAAATGGCCCAAATTTCCATAGAGCTGGTGATCTATAACCGGGGGCACCCGAGCTTCGATCAGCGCCTCCCTTTTAGTCACTCGGCTCCTGCTAAAGCAAAGTGGATGCTGGCCCCTAAAGAGGAAGCTGATGGCCAAGGTTGGTGGCTGGAGGGGAGCGCTGGTCACGCTGCTGCAGACGATGCCCGTGTCTGTCCCTCCAGGCCAGCAGGAACGCTCCCAGCGGGTCAAGGAGCGACCTATCTCCGTTCAGGAAGGGCAGCGTCGGCTGAGCAGGCTCCAAACCCCATGTTAGGGGCGTCGCTCTGTGCCGATGGCTGCAGCACAGGGCAGCACGCGAAGCTTTGCAAATAAACAGGGAATTTAATGAAAAAAAGAAGAGGAAGGAGAGATTATTCCAGTTCATAAATGAACTGAAACAGTTTATAGAACAGTAGAGGAATTTTGTTTTGTTTGGTCTATTGGAAATGTAATTTTTGAGGAAAGAGCAGAGACATGTTATCTTGATGTAAAAGCATGAAGGCACTAATGGCCAACTTTTTAAGATTCCGCTCAGCTAAAATAACAAGACTTTGTGTAAATCCACTAAATCTTTAAATAAATCTTTAAGAACAGTTTTGGCATAGGCAAGTTAGGGAGTAAGAAGCTGAAATTTCAAAGTAAAATCCATTTTCTCCCTGTTCCAGTAACATATCTTAGATTCACTCTCTAGCAACATGATTTAACCAGGTAGGAGTATAGTAAGAGATACTCTAGTTAGTCTTAAGGAATGATAATATTAAATGGAAAAACAAATAGAGAATGTCATTTCATGGGTTCTGGTCTAAACTTTTGAGTCTTCGGGGCCGCCCAGCCAGTGCGACGTGGTGCAGTTGCGAGGACCTCTCC
Organism: Tinamus guttatus; assembly: GCF_059628265.1. Taxonomy (NCBI): domain Eukaryota; kingdom Metazoa; phylum Chordata; class Aves; order Tinamiformes; family Tinamidae; genus Tinamus; species Tinamus guttatus. The sequence goes on along the minus strand of NW_028288706.1, from coordinate 5,134,283 downwards.
TCTTCCTGGTCTGTTGCTCTATTGTCCACTTGGTTCTTCTGCATTATTCTGGCTTGTAAGGATCATTTCCCAGGCTGAGACAGGAGACAAGGAGATGTTGCCCAGTTTCCCAAGCTTTCTTTGTTCTCTCAACAGGATATCTACAGTGGGACCTTGCCCAGCTGAGCTTTGAAGATCTCCAAGGATGGAGACCCACCAGCTCTCCAGCCCTTGTCCCTGGGCTGCACTGGGAGATGTTTTTCTCTTTATGTCTCTGTTTCACCCCGGACCAAAACTGGATGGAGCAATATTTGTATGCTGGAACGCCACCGCTATGCAAACAGGAACAGAAGGATTATTAGTAATTAAACTCCACCAACAAACAGACTGTGCTGTGCTGCAGATGGCCCCCATTTTCCAGACTTTTTGGTGCAGGAAATGGAGAAGGTGCTGCTGACCTTAAGCGAGGAAGCGCTAGTGGAATTGTCTGTGTTTTTCCAGACCTTCATCAGAACTTGGTACAAAGAGGAAACTGCCAGCAAAGTTTTTAATCAATATTCTACTTCTCATAGGGTGCCAAACAAGTGGAAGGCAGGAGAAGAATGATAATTCTTAAATCCAAGAAGGAAGCAACAGACCTGAACATTAGTACTTATTCCTACCCAACATAATAAATGCTTAACAGTTATTGCAAGATGTCTGAACTTGGGGCAAATAATCCCAGGGGGTTATGTGGCTCAGCACTACAAACATCTGTGTTGCTCATTCTTCCCTTCTAAAATACTGGATCAGGAGGCATTTTGAAATCACCCAAAGCCTTCCTGTTTCTCCAGGACTCCCCAAGTCCTGAAAACAGTCACTCAGAAAACTCCTAAGTCGCTGTTTGGAAAAGCTCTAGTTCTGTGTGAGCAGACTGTCTTCTGCAAGCCCTGGCTAAGCCAGATGGCTGCCGCAGAGACCTGTTCCCTCCTTCGCTGGACATGAAAACTGCACCAGCAGTCAAGGTCAGCTTCCAATGAACAGAAAACAGCAGGCCTTCCTGGGGGAAAAATAAAGAATATGTCTTCATTCTGGATTGCTGTAAAGCCCCTGGACTTCAAGATGTCCCTTCAAGAAAGGGAAAAAATATTTTAGTCTTTCCAAAAAGAAAGACCATGAGTGTTTGGACACAGTCCCTTTTTAATGTAACATAAAGAAATGCTTTCAAAAACTGGGTGGGGAATTGTTTCAGAGCAGCGAAAATCCATGCAGACGGCTTGCTTCCAGAATCCTTGTGGCGCTGTGGAGGAGAGGGACGGATGCTTCACTGGCGGCCCTGGGAGATCCCTGCAGGGTGCACGGGGTCCTCCCGAGCGGAGGGACCCACGGACGGGCTCTTCCCCTGGCCGCAGCCTCCTCCTGCGCTCTGCACACCCTGCTTGGACCCCAGCCCTGGGGGCAGCGGGAGGAAAGGGCTGCTCACTGCCTTGTTCCTTCTCTCTCCGGAATAAAGCCTTGCGGGAAAGGGAAGGGATCGTTTCATTTCTTAAAGGGCAGGCGATTCCCCTCTAAATGCCCACATTCTTACCCCGCTCGCAGAGCTCTGCCGCTGCCAAACTTGGTCACAAAGGCGCATTCACGGCTTTTTCCTTCCTACACATTCAGGAGTTGAAAGCCACTTTGGTGCAAACTCTCCAAAGTGACTTATTGAGCAGCTGCTTGCCAGCTTCCTGCTCTGGGAGAAGGAGGCTGGAGTGCGGCACGAGCTCCCGCGCCTGGGGAGCATCTTCTCTAAGCAACGGGGCTCCGCTCAGGCAAAGCCTCCATCCCCACGACAGCCTTTTCACCCCTGCTTTTGATTTCACAATCAAGTTTGCCCTTACCCAAAGACCTCGCTCCCTGGGACATATTCCAGTTGTAATGAAGAACCTTTTTCTCCAGTGATTCCTGCTCTTTCTGAGGGAAGAGAGCAAATGCTCGGTCTCAAGCTCCTGAGCACTCAAGGCAGCCAGTTCTTACCCTTGCCAACAGGCGTGAGAGCTCTTCTCCTCCATGGGATCAAGACATTGGATGTCCTGTCTGAAACCCCACAGGGAGACACAGCAGGAATGGGGACAAAGCTCTCCCGAAGCAATTAGCTTCATTTATAGCAACAGGGAAAGGAGGCAAAGCAGACGAGATCCACATGACACCACTGCTCACCACAGTGCTGGCTCGACCAGCTCCTTCGGGTGCCCTCTCAGCTCCCTCACGTGCCAGGGTAGCTGAAGGAAACACTAGTGCACAGGATTGCCCCGTCGAGCTCTCAGGAGCACTCTGGGGTGACAGACTGTCCCTTTTGGGTGCCTGGCATCATGGTTTTACCAAGCAGAAGAAACGCCTGGGCTTGTGCAAGGGGGGAGAACAACTCTGAGGGGAAAACCACTGTCTGCTGTGAGCTGTTCAGTGGTGGCTTCTGGTTGCAGGAGGAGGTGATCAGGATGTTTTCTCAAGGGCTTCTTCTGGTTATGTGGTTTCTTCACGATCTGTGGCTTCAGTATGACTGCCAGGAGCAATATTGTTTCTCCTTTCTTCCTACTATATGATCTTTTCGCAGAGAACACCTGCATGGAGCCTGCAAGCCCTGCAGCCAGGCTTGCTACTCAGAGTGAGGGGCAGGGGGCAACCAACAGCAGCCTCAAAACCACTAACGTCTCCAATAAACTGACTCACAACGCACAAGGCAGAGCTTCCCCGAGAATGTGCCACAGCAGAAGGACCTTCCTGCTGCCAGACGTAGGCTTTCCTTGCACAGAGTCACCATTACTTCAACCCGTGCATCCTACAACCGAGCAAGTTGGTTCCTTTCTCATCAGGTCTGTGATAGGAGACACCAGGATTTTGTCCCTGTGACCTTTCACGGCTGCACATTCCACCATGGCAGACCCGCATGGCCCTCGGATGTAATTATTTAATTAGCAGCACACCAGTGCACGCACCGCGCTCACCGCTGGAGCTGCCCTGACGCTTGCACAGCCGATGGCTGGTTGCCGTTGCGGGCGGTGAGCTCATGTGTGGTTTCCTGGCAGCCAGCAGACCCTTTCTGTTCACTACGTGTTTGCTCTTTCAGCTGTTTGTATGTGCACACAAGTGTTTGTGCCCAGCCTCAGTTGTGGGCCCGCTGCTTTGTTACCCCCAAGAAGTGCAGCGTGGAGACCGCTTAATGTCAAGCATTTGCTGGAGAGTTTCACGGTGGAGAGTCACACGTAACTCAGTCTCACAGTCTTCCTGGTAGCCACAGGACTGTGCTACATGCAGGGGCTGCTGCTGTTTGCCTATCGCTTGTGCAAAATGAACATTTCCAAGGAAAACTGCCCTTGTTTCCAAAGAGAATAATGTAAATCCTCAGCGATTCCCACTAGGAGCACAGCCACTTGTTTAACCCTGCCAGAACTAGCGTTCTTAGAGTAGGATGGTCTTTCCACACCTTTGCTGCAGCCCTCCTGCCCCAGACCCTTGCAGCACTAGAGGTCTGCCCAAGGCAGGACACTTGGTCCAGGAGACCCCCCACAGGGGACCAGGGAGGTGAAGGGAACGTGGCATCTGGTGCTGCCGACTCAGAGCCGGTGATCGCAAAGTCTACTACATTTTTAGTCCACATAATCATGCCAAAAGACCCATCTGGCCCATACAGTAGGTAAGCTGTACTGCAGATGAAGCCAGTTTTCCATGGTACGCGCTATACAGGCACTGATTCAGCTGAAAGGATGTTCCGCCCTGGGGCTTGGCAATTATAAATTTAGCAGCTAGAGTTACATGTCCATAAATATCTTTGTGGTAACTTTTTTCGTTGCAACCGGGAAGAGCCCAACCAGGAAATCTCAGGTAGAAAAGGGAAGCAAAACCTCGCAATTTGAGTCATCAATCAAAGGGTAAAGTTAGGAGAGGAGTTAGCCTGAGCACAAAAGACGTTGTCTCTGGCAGGGCTTCTAAAAATAGAAGTAGCAATTTTGTCTAGTTTCCTGGAAAACTTGTATTTGAATTTGTTCCTAATTATCCTGCTGTAAAAGGAATAAAATCTGACCTACTTTTGAGTCAAAGAGACACTGGGATCAGACCACCAAAATACGCCTGGGCATAGATGCCTCCTTGGTGTCACTGAAGCTGGTTGTTTGATGCACATGAGATAATGCTGCTGTGGAGGAGTTCCAAACAAAGAGTTTCTATAACCAGAGCTTCAGAAAAATTATCTGCCTTGTTGTTTAGGGCTACAATATTCAAAGACAGATGTGTTTTCTGTAGAGAGCTTGACTTTTGTCACAAATTTTGAAAGAGCATGACCCCGATAACCAAACTGATGAGGAGCCACTGCTCCAAGTGAAGTCAGACTCTGAAATCTTTTTTTTTTCTTTTTTTCCAGGCCTTTTGAAAATAACTCTTTTCAGATGTGTGATTGAGAATTTGCCAGGGCACTCCAGATATTTCCCTAGAGGTCCAGATGGTATCAGAAGACAAGGAAAATAGGATATGTCATTCTTAAATAAGATTATTGACACTCTGCCTTGCTGTCAAATGTTCTCATTGTGTTCGTGTAGTTTGGACACATTCCCTTTAGGTTTACAGCCTGCTGAATGCAGAGTGTCGTGCTGAGCAGGGGGTACTTGCGCAGGGCTGTGTGTGTCCATGGGGTTTGTGAGCACAGCCCAGCACGTCATGTCCCAAATGACACAGTCCTGGCGGAGATGAGAACCAGCCTCCAAATGAGCGCTTCAATTTTCTTTACCAGCTAAAGCAGTGTTCTAATGAAAAGCCAACCCTCTGCCAGCAGCCAGCCAGCCTTGGGAGAGTCCCTGGGAGTCTCCGTCTCTCAGCAGAGCAATGCTCAGAGCTGCTCTGTAAATAGAAGGGCCTCAAACCTGCCCTCCTTTTGGGCGAGGAATTCAGGAGTGCCCGTCTGACAGAGTCACAGTTCACAACAAGGACCAGATTTTCAAAAAATCCTGTTGAGAGGAAATTCCAAAACATTTGGAAACTAATTTTGGAAGACAGAAGTATTTCCACCTAGGGGCAGGAGGGAATATGTCCCACACAGAACACTGTCCCCAGGATGGAGGTTCATGGCGACCCTGTAGGACAGCTGAGGACACCTCCCAGTGCCCCGCTGAGCGCATAGAGGAGATGTCACATTCCTGTCAACCCAAGGAAACTTCCAGCCGCGCTGGTAGCATCTGCCTGACATTCCTGTCTGCATGTCTCATGCCACAGCCTTGAACAGAAACACGCAGCAAGGCCAAGCCCTGCAGAGGACTTTGCTCGCTCCGCCTGCCTGGAGAAGCCACAGCAGGCCCAGCTCAGCCGGCTGAGGACAGCAAAGCTGCTTTCGGAGCCCCCATCTGCTCCCGCAAACCTTCCCAGAGCCCCTCAGACACACGCGCGGGATTGGGGCAGGATTGCCCCAGCCAAGCACGGCCTCGCCAGCCGCACGTCCAGGCCTCTCGCAGCTCATCACCTGCAACAGGGCTCTGCGCTCGGGGGCAGATTGGCCCCGGCCCCGGAGTCGAGGCTGGAGTCGGTTCCTGCGCTGGGAACGCACAGAGCTGCCAAGCAGCCTCACCCCTCGCGCCCACCGCGAAGGCAGGAATGTGTCCTGGAATAAACATAGTCCTGCAGAATCTCACTACGTGCCGCCGCTTCAAAAATACTATTTCTGGCACCACTGCTAAACCTAAACCCCAAACAGTGACGCTGCAGCCGGAGTCTGCCCTGCGGAGCACAGTTCCCACAAATTCCAGGGACTGAGGAGACAGGCCATTTTTCTCACGCACCCACACAAGCAGTAAGGGAAGGAAAAGCTATACATTAAATGCAGCAGCTACTGGATGCTGGAGAAGCTACTTTCTCTTGAGACATGAAGTGGCCACAGGATGGACTGTGTTTTCTCCTGTGTGGGCCAGTGTCACCCCTATCCAAGGGAAGGATCTGCCACTGCAATTGATTGTCCCTGTCAGTCTTGGAGGCAACAACTCATTGAGGAATTGAGGCATTCATGTTTCTTCAGGGATTATTCCAATTAGACACTGGCTATTTTTATTCCATCTCATATGTTGGAAATACAACCTTAAAACTCTACTGGAGCAGCCAAGTTAAATAGTGTAACTGCCTTGAAAACAGGGTTAGCTAAGTTAATCGCTAGCAATAACATTTCTATCGGCAGAGCGGGCGCAGAGGGACTAACTGCCGTGCTTCTTGGCACCAGAGGAGCACCAGGAGAGTCAGGAATGGATCTGCCACACTTGACAGAGGCACATGGTTATCTGAGCATGTTAGCAGAAGTGTTATCAGGAGCCGCTGCAAATGACAGGCGGCTTAAGTTGCTCAGATACGCGCTGCCAATTCCTGGAAAGAAATCGCTTCTACAATGGCTTCTGTATTCACGAATATCGCAGCACTAGGCCTCATAAATTACCCGCAAAGCAGCAATTATGGCTAATGGGAAGGAGGCCTGTGGCGCGGTGCCCAGCGCAGCGTGGGAATCCCGGGCTCCCTCCCGACTTGCTCCGGGACCGGAGCGAGCGGCACCGCTCCAGGCCCCGAGCAGGGTCTCGCGGGCAGCCGCGCTGCTGCGGGCGCAGGACACCCGTGGGTCGTGTTTATGCGGCCTGGCCGCGCAGCAGGCCCTGCAGCCTGCGGCCTGAGCTCCATGCTCGCACACCGGGGCTTTTGCAAAGGCTCTGGGAAGAAAACTGCCCTCTTGTTCCCAAAATAGCATACACCTCTCTTTGTCAGCCGCCTAATCTGACAGGCCATCAATTATGCGAGCCTGGAAGGAGCCGGGATTAAACCTCAGCTCCAAGTGTCTGGGGAGTTTGGAGCTTGTTTTATAGCTGTAGCATTCCTGCGAGGTTTGTAACCCCTACGTTATCCCTACAGGTCCTCACGCCTCGCTCCACCCTGCCCTTTTTTGCTTGGAAAGAGTACTGCAAATCCAAGGCCTGATCGTCCCCGCTGTGCTCAGAGACGCTCTCTCACTGCCGTGGCAGGAGCTGGTCGGCTCCAGAGGCTCCTCTCCCTCGCGCTTCCTCCCACACGAGGAGACGGGTTCAGGTCCTGGCTCCCTGTGTCACCAGCTTCTCCACAGCCTGCCCGGTCCCGTCATGCTCCAACCTCCTGGCTTTAGCAGCCTTTACACACATGTCCTGCTCAGCAGTCCCTTAGGTTTGGGCTCAGCTCTGACCAGCAGCTGGACGCTCACTGGGCTCTGAGGCACAACCACGGGAACATCTTTACTGTGATACATTTTGCAAGATACACGCCAGGAGTTTTTGTTGTTGTTGTTGAGACAAGGAATTCCCATCTGTGCTGGGGAAAGTCCCTATTCACACCTCTTCAAAGCAGAGTGACAGGTTTCGATCTGGTCATGGTTTCGAGCCATTTTTGATATGGCTTCAAGCCATACAGGAGGTGACAGCCATGCGCGTGGCTCTCCTGTATGAAGGGATATTCCCGTGCGCGTCACTGCAAGGACCAAGCAGTTCTTAGAGCGCTGAACCACTAAAGAAAGGGCTTGGGGCTCTTCTTTTTCTTTTTTGCATTATTTGCTTTAGTCTGTAAACGGAGGGCTACTGCAGCATCCATCCTGAGCATCAGAAACACCAACCATGGGGCATCACTACCAAACCTGGTGAAAGGGAGCTGGAAAAACTCTGCAGCCAGTTTCTTTCATGAGCTGTTTTTTGGCTACCATAGCTCCCCACAGCGCTGCAGATAGCTCATTTCTCTCTCCCTGTGAAACATGTCCATGCTCAAGGAGTGTGTGTGGGCTGTGACCCCACACTGCAGATCTCACTCCACACTTGTGCCCATGCGGGGCTTTGTTTTCCCTTAGTGCCTTGACCTGCCTGCACTTCCACAAATTAGTCTTTTTTTTTCCATTTTTAGAGCCTGGCCAGGCTTGAAACCTGTGGTGGGCGCAGTTTCTGCCGATCGCAGGGACCCAAGCACAGAAGCCAGAAGGTGCTGGAGCTGCAGGCAGCCCTGGGAGGACCTCGACGTGTCTCAGAGGGCTGCAGTCCTGCATGGCCACAGCAGAGAGGACCCACCACAGCAGGGCGAGCAGGAGCCCGGCACAGCGCTGTTGAGCTCTGCTGCGGCCCTTCACGAGGGTCCCGTGTCCCAAAGCAGGGGTGGGGGGGCCTTGTCCTGGGAAAGGGCAGACATCCAGCACGCTGCCGGCTGACAGGGCATGACAGAGGAGCTGAGCACAGAAGCATTTCCTTTCTCATGATCACCAGTTTATCTTTGATTACAAGATCTTTTTTTTTTTAAAAACTTAATCAGTCAGCCTGGGAAATAGCTGTTTCTGTCCAGCTCACGCTCTGTTGAAAGCAGCTGCAAGGATTCACCTAACCTACAGATGTTGCTCCAGACAGAAAGCACTGATTGCAAAAACGTCTTCTACAAAGTTTCATTTCTAATCTTCACAGTTGTAAAACAGCGAAGATAACTCTAATAGGAGGTCACTTGTAATGGATTTAGTGATGCCTGCATGAGCTGTGTAAATAGCATGTGTAAGTAACACCTTAGCTAGCTCACTGTGGATCACTCTTGCAAGCACATCAAGCTCCCAGTCAACACTTCTGTGCTTTTGAGCTCAAATCCAGATGGGGCATAAGGCAAATTAGATTCACAAAAGGGCACAGGTGTTTCAGTATCTTCCTGCAGCCAGCCTTCCCCCTGCTAGACACTTTTTAAGCATTGAGTGATGAGCAATCCAGTCAAGGTGCCAGTTCTGCCAAGGGATTAGATAGGGCTTAAACAGTGGCAATGATGAGAGGCAACACAAAGTAGAAGAGGGCAGGAAGGGGACCGCTGGTTTCAAATATATTTTTTCTTGACAGAAACGAGTATGAGGGATGAAAAGACAGAAGGCAATTGGGACTGCTTAGCAGCAACGATGGACTGCTTGATCCTTAAGTCCTAGAACAACATTTCCACAAGATTTTGATGGGATGGCACTTCTGAAGGTCTCCTGTCCAACCTGTGCAAGCAGGGCTGATGGCAAAGCTAGAGGAGGTTGCTCAGGGCTTTGCCCAGCCGAGTTTCGGAAATCTCCAGGGATGGAGGTCCAAGCACCTCTCCAAACTCCGTCTCTGGGCTGCACCGCTCTCCCAGGGAGGAATCCATTACGTCCAAGTGCAGTTTCCTTTGCCCGTGGCCTCCTGCCCTCCCCTGGGCTCCAGGGCAGCGCTAGATGTGATTCAAGCCCCCGCCAGCCCCTCTTCTGCAGGGGCTCCCAGCCTGTGCCCTCAGCCCGGGCCTCCAGCCCCAGCCATCGCAGCAGCCCTTTGCTGGGCTCCTCACTTTGCCCGTCTCCCTCTCGTACTGGTGGGCAAAAAGAAGAGAACAACTGGCGTACAGCACAGAAACGTGGGCAGTTGTTGTATGTTGGCAGCATTAAGGCAGTTTTCAAAGTTATTTTCTCTCTCTCAAGATGAAGAATTCTCCAGCAGTTCAGACCAAAAAGAAAACAAGCAAAAGAGAAAAACCCAAAACCCAACTCTGGTCACTTTATTTACCCAAGGAGGAATGTAGGATTCTGACTTGCTCAAAAATATCTTTGGTTTCCCTGTACTCCTACAAATTTGTTAGGAATAGAACTTGCTAACCTGCAATGCCACAGAGGATACAAATGCAAGTCTTAATTGAAATGGTAACCACTGCAACCCACAAAGTGCAGAAAGACAAAGCTCCTGCCTCACTTACAGAAATATGCTGGCAGACAAAAACAGAAATAAGTAAGAAAAAAGTCATGAGCTAAGCAAATGTGATAAACTTTCAGGAAGCAGGAACAAATAAATTGAGCACTTAGCTATTTTGAAAGTCTCTTTTTTTCAGAGAATATTTATATTGGCTCTGTGTTCCTGTCTTTCCAGTCAAAAATCTACTTCTCCCTGTATGGTGATATATTTTAATGTGTGGCCAAAAGCGCTTCATATCCTGAATAAGGCAGTACTGATGTGTATATTGTACACATGCAGCCTCCTCTGAACAACTGCTTGCTGAAAGGCCAAAGGTTTTCAGATCATTATAACCAGATGGGATGTCTGTTTCAACCAACCTCCAGACTAAAGAGTGAAGCAAACCTGTGACAGGCAGCAATCCACCCTGCAGTCAGGAAGAAACAGTTTCTACTTGAAAAAAGAACATTTTGGAGTTGGACCAGATCACTTTGTGGTGTGCGCGTGTTTGTTTTCACAAGCTTCATAAGAGTGTGGAAGAAATAATGCCTGCACTGCTTATCAATTCTGTTTGAGTGTCACCTCCTTGGGGATCAGAAATTCTTTGCCTCTTTCACTCTTTTATTGCCAATGTGGATTCAAATCCCTTGACATGATGCCACCCTTAGCTGGAACTGCTGGAGAAGTTGTCATGCCCAGCTGTCCACTCCCGCATGGCCGGAGGTCACTGTCTTCATAGAACACGTGGCTACACAGCACCATTCTCAGTCCACTGTGGGAATATAAACTAATTTTCCTAATTTCCCCCTAATTTCTCTTCACATGTGGCCTCTTCAGCCACTGACAGTCACAGAAGGTTGAGCAACAGGGCCAAACCAGCCTGAGCAGTGCCAATAAAATCTGCTGCCTCATGAGCATCAGGACGTCCAGCTGGGTGGGCACGTGCTCGAGAATTGCTGATTTCTGTGTTTCCACCTCAGAACTATATATTCTTCCCAGAATGGCTTGCATTGCCAATAATGTTCCTTCATGAGGAAGGTCATTTAATCTCAGTTGTCTGGCTGTCTTTGAAAGCTGGTTGCAAAGAGGCTAGGAGATGCTATAAGCAAACCCAACCATCCTTTTTGCCCAATTTCTGGGGCCATTGCTCAGCAGAGTTGACTCTTTAATTTAATCTTTAACTAATTTAACAGAGGAAGTAGCCAGTAGCCAATAGTAGCCTACGCTTCAAAATCTGTACAAAAATCTTTACATGGAGATCCAGCTTACACCACCAAAAATTGCTGCTTGTTAGTACTGAGGAATTACCACCTCAGTGAGATCCCTTAGCAAAGGGTATTCATTCCTATTATTAGATAAATAAACAGTGTTTTTTCCCCAACATAATCATATTGGTCAGGGCATGAGCCTTTTATTTAACACAGCATTCCTAAAGCAAGGGCCACATCAGCACAGACATGTCTTGCCTGAAGCAGAAGGGAAAGACAGAGACATTAAAGACGAGTGAACACTGCACAAAACATTAGGGATTTACATTCAAAAGCAAACTTAACCTTAACTGTCATTATGCCCCCAAACTGCTTTTTCCTGGGAATATCTGAGTTCCCAACTCTCCAAAAAAAGGAGTTTGTTTTCAGTGGTGGCACTTGGAACTGGAACATAAAGTCTCATGCCAACTGAAAAAATTGATATGCAGAGAGTGCACCCGCTGCTTTCCAGTTCCTTGAATTCCCACCCCAGAGCTCCAGCTGCCTGTGTTCCTCTGGGAAACCCTGCGGCAGCAGAGAATCGCATCAAACCTAACGACATGTTTGGAGACGGATTTTAGGGTTCAAGAGCCTCCTTTCTCAAAGGGTCTTCCAACACAGACAAGTGCTGTCATGCCGTTCTTTGAGCAGAGGAACAAAGCTCCTGGGTCCAGTTCCCCTCCTTTCCACAGTGACCTCCGTCGCCTCTAGTCCTCTTGAAGACCTCATGATATTGCCAGTCCTGTTATCCCCCTTGCACCCTACCTGCTTCCCACACACCCTGCATGGTACACGCTGGTGGCAGGGCCTGACAGCCAACTCTCCAGCGCACCTTGGACAGTGCAGGGAGCTGCTGAGCTGCTTCTAGCTCCCTTTTCTATGCAGAGACACAATTCCAGATCTTTTAACTTCGCCTAGAAACTGGATTTCATAAAACCTGCAGGAACTCAGTGTGCAGAGTCAAAAGTTGGCAGGCAAGGAGAGAGGCAGTATGAGTGCATATGTTTTCTTTCCCTGGGAAAGGAGGTTAAAAGGAAAATGCAACAGCAATCTTAGCTCTAGGAGCTAAACTTGAAACACAAATCCCAAGGGAGGCGGGAGGGGTCTCCATCTCTTGTTCTGGCTTGTGATCACTAAGATGAGCTCTCTCATGCCATGTTTACAATCATTTTTAATTTATTAGGACATACAACCGGAATTAGAAATCCCTAGGAGTATAATTAACTTACAGTGAAGTCAGAGCTATTTTTTTTTTGCTGTTAGTGCTGCTACACGGGCAGTAGAGCCTTTATCAGAGCAGGCCTTACACGCCAGCAGTTTTGGCCAAAGACTATCCCTTGCAAAAAGCCTCTGACATACTCCCTCCAGTCACCTGTTTACATCCCAAATGTTCTCAAGTTCTGCTATTTCAAGCTTAACTCTTGTGACCTTATTCAATGATACTCGGTCCAAGCCTCCTTACCATATCCTGCAAGACAAACAACCTCAGGTCAGTTTTAGTAACCACTGCTATGTCATGCGTATGGTCAATGACTCTAAATATGCCCACGCCCATATGTTTCCTAAATTTGGATGTCTGTAATAGCAAACAACAGGGTTTGGGTGGATAGTTTTGTTTCATGAAAGGAAGATTTGGGGCATTTTTCCTCTTTGAGCTTTTTCTTTTACCTTCCGACCATTGCCTAGAGGACCTGAGATTTATTAGCAGAGACCAGGATAAGCAAAGCATTGTGATTTCTGCAGAATGTCTCCAAGGGCTCAAGGAGCCAGATAAAAGATCCATCAAGCAGTAAAGATAACTCCTTCCAACTGCAGCCAATTGCAAAAGCTTACAGTATAGACAGTATAGAAACAGGCCAAGTATACAGTCATTCTTCTCCTAAATACTCTACCAGACCTGTGGTTTGTGGCTCAGGGATTTCCTGAGCTGGAGATGGTGCATTTGTGTTTAGTAGCCTTGGATGGGCTTGAATTTTTAAAATTGGTTGTTAGACCCCTGCAACTTTTTAGTATCCACAGTACCCTATGGAAACAAGCTGCTCAGTTTGTGTGTGTGCTGTCCTTTTCTTTTTGATGCTGCCACTTTCTAGGCCACTCTCTTTCTGTCCTTGCTCACCTTCTCCATCCCAAGTCTTGTGGAAAAGCCCTAGGACAGTGACTGTGCAGCACCCAGAACTTCAGCTTCTGGCCTCATTTGATGCTTTGTTGTTTTCCCAGAAAAGTCAGTAAATAGGTGACCTGTACCCCTTTCCAATATGGAAGGACTGCAGGACATCACCTCAGTGTATACTGGTAACCACCAAAGGACACTTTACAAAGGAGCTGCTTGCATTATATGAGCATGACGGGATGCTCAGTAGATCCCATTAACACACCACTAAGCAGGACTTGCCTGCCCTCTCCAGTCCAGAACCAAGGCTCCTAGGAGGTCTGTTAATACACCCTGCTTCTCCATTACACACAGTGCCCTTGCTAGGATTATTTGCAGCATGGGTGCAAAGGCAGTGGAAGTGAATGCTTCAGAGAAAAATTCAGAGTAAATTCAGAGTAAAACACACGCATCTGCTAACACGAGCAGCTCAATGGACTTACCCTGCAGAAGTAGCTATCTGATTCACAGCTCAGCCTGGGTGTCAGGAGAGGCTGGGAGTGGATGTCATGAAACCCGGCCATTGTCTGGAGTGTTTTGTCCATGGGAATGTCTCAATAGCTGGCTCACAAATTTCACAGCTGTCCTGCAAATGCGGGTGACAGTGGGGTGGCCGTGTGGAGCGCCCAGCAAGCGGCTGCCGGGGGCGAACGGACTCCACGTCTCCCTCTGACTGGACAAAAGAGGCTTTCAGCAAATAGCACCCAAGCGTGATTTGGGATCTTACAGGGAGAAAACATGAAAATCTATCCCTTATGCTTCCCTGCTCATCTGCTGTCCTCACTGTAAAAGACAGGATGGTGAGTGGTTACAAGTTCCTCATATCCTGGAAGCTGCAGGGAACCACTTTGCACACACAGTTTTTGCTCCAAGAAAAGCCAAGTGTGTTGTATGCACACAGGGTGCTGCACACCCCAGTTCACAGAAAGAAAAAATGTTTTGTCCAGTAGGGAGGGAAACTGTGATCTTCCTCAACAGATCTGCTCTTACAAACGCTGTTTTAGGTGTCGATGCTGTAATAGTGAAGTTATTAGACAAATGAAGAGCATGGCATATGCTGTAGCTTAGGGCAATTCACATTCCTCAGGTGCTAAAAGCTGTACTTCCTTTGGGTATTAAATAGATTTGCTTCCAAAGAAGCCAGCATTCCTGACAGTGCCCGTCCCACACACTCCTACAGGAGGTCTGCGGCGCTGAACTAGTCTGACCCATGGAAATGCTTCCTACATCTCTCATCCTTCCTTCGGTTCTCCTTTAATTTTCAGAATTTGCTGAAAATTGGTTTGGCACTTGCTTATCTTTCTTTTCGTGTGAGTTCTTGGCCTTCCTTTCTTATATTAAAACCATATTAAGGCTGGGATATGAACCATGCAAGTCAGGAAGCCAAAGATGTTAGGCTGTTTTGGAGACATACACTCAGTCAACATTGCTTTTGTTTTTTTTTTTGTGTGTTTGTTTGTTTGTTTGTTTTGGGGTTTTTTTAATATATATTTCTTGATGTCTTTGCTAGTAACATTGATAAGAGATGGATTTCAGTCTGGAGCTAAATGCACCTACACAGTTGGCAGGCAGTATCTTTTCAGGGTATCCTAACTATTTGGGACTTCATCAATTTTTATCATCAAATTCACACAGAGTTCTGCTAAAATATTAACACCTTTAGGTTGTGCACATGCTTCCATTCTCTTTCCTTTTTACAGCAATACAGTAGCAGTGCTGTCATGCTTTACAACAATGATTCAAGGGTCTTTCCGTTCATCCTTTGTATCCTTTTGGGTTCAAAAGCACATTAGCTCTTTCTCTGTGGTCAGAAAGGATGAATATTGCACAAGAGACTGTGACACTTCATTTATTTCTGGAAAGAGAAATTAAAAAAATGATCCTTATTGCTGTACTGCTGCCATGCCAGAAGACACAAGTTCTTGACACATGGGATCATCTCTAACTACTTCTTGCTGTGGCACAGGAGGTGACATGGGACAACAGCATCCTGCTTTAGGTTGTGGTCTGCAGAGACTGGCCAAGATCTCTTAACACCTTCAAATCTGAAGCGAGTCACCTTCTGAAAGATGTAATTCAGCCAAACACAAGTTATGCCCACCTCAGTGCAGACACGAGGAGATGAAACACTCTGTACTGTTTTGTACTGCACAGCAACCCATGCAGCGCTGATAGCTTGCAAATCCTAATAAGGTTATTTCAGGAAAACTGCAAAAACCAGCATTTTCAGAAGCGTCAAAGCTTTTTATCTGGCTTTCTCACATTGCAGGTCACCTTCGGGTCCCCATTTCACACCTTCTCAGTGCCATCTTCGTCCTTATCCACCCACGCAGCCGCCTGCGTCTCCAAAGCAGTCGCTGCCCCCTCACAGCGTAGCAAGGGCTGCAAGTCCCCTTTCTTCCTCACAACCGTGCGACCCGTGTGGGGACTGAGGTCCGCGGCGCTCGTCCTCCTCACCGCCGGCCTCCAGGCCAACCCAGGGGGCTGGTACTCTCCTGCCTGCCTCGCTTGGAAATTCAGCCAGACAGTCACAGTATATCAAGAGGAATAAACACAATTTGACCCACCAGGCTTTCCCTGCCTCCTGTTATGCGAATATTCACAGACCAGCAGCCCTAGACACCTCCACAGAGTGCTGAGCAGTGTCTCGATGCTGCTTTCACCACGGGCGCCATCTTGGTGAGAGACCAAGCCCTTCCCCTCGGCTGCCGCGCTCAGGGGCACTTGCTGCTCAGGGGCCACCAACGCCGCTGCCCACAGACACGGCTCGGGCCACTCATCCTCCCACCGTTACTCCCGGGCGTTACGCCGGGGAAGCGCAAAGTGCCCGGAGCGGACGCTGAAAGCCCCGGCCCCGCTCAAACCGGGCTGCAGAGACCCCGACTGCGGATGAGGAAGGGCAGGAAGCCGCTCGGCGGGAAGGTGCGAGCCCACGGCCGCTGCCGGGGCGGAGCCACCGCCAGGACCGGCAGCCGCGGGCCCAGCCCACGAGCGTGCGCGGCGCGGCCCAGCGAGGCGGCGCCGCCGCGGCCCGGCCCGGCCCGGCCCGGCCCGGGGGACAGCGGCCGGCAGCGCGCGGCGCCGCCAGGTGCGTGAGCGGCGGGGCCCGGCCGGGCCTCGCCTCGGGGCGGCCCCGCGGGGCGGCGGGGCGGCCGTGCGCGCCGCGGGGGCCGGGCCTGGCGCCCACCCCGGCTGCCCGGCGCGGGGCTGGGCCGCGCCGCGGCCTCCTCCCCGCGGCCTGCTCCGAGGCCGGGCAGTGGGCGGCCGCCGCGCCGCAACAGAACCCCCCATAGGGCTCCCTCGGAAGCAGGAACTTGAGGAGCCTCCTGCTCTTGGAAAGCGCCGCAGCTGCAGCCGCGTTTTGGGCCACTTCAGCTGCTCTTGGCATGAAAAGCACTTGCTGGCCTAAGCCCCATGGGGTTCTGGGTCCACAATAATCAGTAGTGCCAAGTGCTGCAGCTCTGTGTAATGTGTCCTGGGCATCACAGATCAGCACTATGTACACCAAGTGGGCAGGGAGCGTGCAGGGAACACGAGCACTGGAGGTAAATGCGTGTGCGGCCCCGGCTCCTGCATATGCATCAGGCTTGGAAGGCAGCACACAGGATCTGCCGATTAAACTGTGTATTTTAAGGTGTATTGGATGTATATGATGTGGCACACAAATGCTATGGTTTGGGCCTGTAAGGAGGGGAAAGGCTTGGTTGGCAGAAATGTCCCATAAACTTGTTTTGAAAAATGGAGTCTTTTCTAGAGAGGATGAAGATGGAAGAGACAAAGCCACTGTGACGCCAAGGGGAGCAGCTGCTTGCTTTGCTTGTGCAGATCTGCGCTCACTCAGATTTTCACAGCCTCTGCAAGCAGCTGGGAGTCACTGGCTTCCTGGAAGCATCTTGTTTCCCAGGGGTTTTTTGCATTTTGCCCCATGTTACATCATCCAAAATGTTTTGGTCTCACTTGCCAGGAACAAGCTAGTTTTGTCTCATAGAGCATATTTTCCGAGCTCGTCCGGGAAATTGCCCTCCCTCCTGAGGTCCCTGTTTGTGCGAGGCCCGCAGCCTTTGTTCTAGGCTTTGCAGCGCTCGCTATCGCGGTGGACGTGACATCAGCTATTTATCTCAGCCTGCACTGAGAGTCCTATCGGCACCGCTCGTCACGCGCTCGCGGCTGGACCCAGCGTTCTCTTTTCTCACTCTCTTGAGTGTTGGCTGGTAATGCAGTGCACAGTGCGCATCAACGTGTTCTCCACAGCAAGGCTGTATGGTACAGAAATGCCATATACTGATATGCTGCTCCGTTCTGCCACATGTAGGACAAGTTCTTCCTCTGGGTGCAAACAGAAAGGAACTGTGTCAGGAAGGAGAGTGGATGGTAGCGTGTGCTTGGATCAGTCCCAGTTGAATGTCCATGAGAAGCATCTTAGCAAGCCAGTCTCATGAGTGAGTCGAAGTGTGGCTGGGATTCCCCGCGTGTGGATTTGTGGCACAGTTCAAGTTCCTTGTGCAGAATTTGAATGCTGAGTTGTTTCTTTCGCTCTGAGGAGCTGGCCTGACCTCTGCAGAAAATCATCTGGCCTCTTTCTCCCTAAGTTACAGACTCGTCTGAGGGGCTAACAACCACTTCAGCTCTGCCAAACTGGATGTGGAGCAGCCCTTTAAGTCTGAGCCAGAAAGCCTCTTGCATTGTTTTTCTTTTCACAGCCTTTTAGTTGCTGTATTCATGATGCTCAGCAGTGACTTCCTGCAGTTTCTGACTAGAGCTGAAGATGCTGAAGTCTGGATAGGGTCAGCCCATAGCAGGGCAAGTACGGGTGCCCTGGGGCTGCCAGGATCACATTCACATGAAAGCACTTGCAGCTGTTAAGAACTGCTTAACTGGAAAGGCAGTAGGTGCCAGACAGCTCAGGTCATTTCTGATGTTGCATTCCATAACAGCACAAACTACCAAATGAGTTAATGCTCCATAAAAATTGTCCATACTTTCTGCATGTCTTTATGTATCGCTGATGAACTGGAAATTCCAGTTAATGCTGTCAGAGAAGAATGGAGGTACCGACCTCAGTGGGAAGCATTCCCTTGGTTAACTCCAAGGGGGTCTGTGTGAATCGGGGAAGTTTGCCTCTTCTGTCCATTCCTGCAACCGTTTTTTTCCTATTCTCATACTTTGTTCTAGACAAGGATTCTCACTTGTGAAGGGCACCAGGCAGTTTTGTCTGAGCAAATGCCAACTGAGAGCTACAGTTCAGAAAAGAGTATTTGGCCTAGAGCTGGTTGTTCTACATCTTTAACATCAATGAATTACTGCAGTAAGGAATTAGATGTTTGGAATAAATATCAGACCACCTCTCTGCAGGTCATGCATATGAAATTTTCTTCTGCATGTGTTTATGCATATGTGTCTTGATGGTTCGTCTGAAACAGAAAGTAACTGTACTGGGAAATGGCACTATTCATTCTGACTCTTGCTGAAGGAGATTGCTGAATCTGTTCCAGTGAGTTCAAGAAAAATACTACTGATGTGTTTGTTTTCTTTATGGGAAACATCAGACTGAGATACAGAATGTTTCTGATTATGAAGATTGTTGTGATCATTTTTAAAAGCTGGAGATCTGGTGAAAAGTGAGTGGCAACAATTACTTTAGTTACAAATATACTGCTCTTGAAGGTTCAGCTGGATATAGGATTCTTTTTCCACTTCTTACCTATGATGTTGAACACTTGCTTTTCTCTGTGCTGTTTAGGTGAATTTCAGAACTGTCAGGGCATCTTCTGAAAACTGGTGTCTCTGCATTCTAAGAGTCCTTTTGGAGGCTGACACTTTCCAAATCTGGTGCCAGTGAGGAAATATTTTTAAGGTTTGGTTTCAGCTTTCATGTATTCGTGTGCCTGAGTCTGTGAGCTGATGTGCTCTGACCTGCAGATCCGTAAGCTCTCAGCCTGTCCTGGGCGGTTCTGAGAACGCAGCAATAACCCAGTGCAGCACACGCAGCCCTCCAAAAACACAGCTCGCTTTTGCAGGTGCTTTTGCAGTAAAATAGCTCCAGCCAAAGCTAGTTGCAGCAGTGGTGCTAATTCATTGCCCCTCAGCTCCAACATGATCCTGTTAATTAGCATAGATTATAGAATGCTTTATACGGTGAATAAATAAGTATGTTCCTGTTTGACAGGTATAAGGACGAGGTCCAGAAAACTACTTTTTGAAGCTTGCATACTGAATTGGTGACAAACCTAGAAGAACCATCTTGGGTTACTCAGTTGCTACAAATATATACTGTGGCCTGGAACAGACACTATTCATCTGTTTGGTAGGTGAATTTAAAGTTTTCTTTGTAGAGATCCTTACACAAGCATTTCTACAGCATGAGAGAGAAATGAGTTTGTTACTGTGAGAGTAAATGGGGCATCTTCCCACTCAAACCTTCTATATCCTGGGCAGATTTACATTCTTAGCTGGTTAGATTACGGGTTACTGTATAAAATGATTAATTATATATCATGTCCATGAGCCTGCTGAGTCAGCACAGTTTTTGCGGTAGATGTTTCATATCCTCTTTGAGCTGCTTAACAGATTACCTGAGTCCTACGTAAGGAGAATATTTTAGTAGGTCATTGTTTTCAAATTCTGGATTTCTTAGCAGTTCACAAACTTTGTTTTTACTGCTAAGTGGAGCAGAATTCCTTTTCCATGAGAATCCATGAAACTTAAACCACAAACTGCATTTTTGCATCTTCTTATAAGGAGAGCCAAATATTCACACAGCCTATGGAGACAAGGCTAAATATGTCACCTGCTTCAGTAGTTTGCCTAGTTTGTCCCATTAGGTATGGCTTTGAGATTCACTGTTTAAAAATGTATACAAATGCAGGCTTGTAGAAATTAGTTACTTTTAAGGAAGTTTTGTATTTCTAATTATGTTTATATCAAATTTCCAGAACTATGCCAAGGAAAAGAAAGCTGTTGGCTCAAATAAGTGCTCTCCAAAGCAAGTCCAGCATCCCTCCTTTTGATGGCTTGGAGGCCCTGAATGTCACTCCGGACAGGGATTCTTCTCCCAAAAGCAGCAAGTACTTTATGGTAGAGAAGAAAAATTCTTCCCAACTAGAATCGGATTTTTTTAACCAACCCTGTATTAGTCTGGCCAAGTCTCTTCTGGGACAGGTAAGACATGAATACTCGGAGTATTTTATTGCAGCATGTGCTAGCTAATAACTTAATGTAAGCAGATGAAATTCTCATTCTACAGTTTAATGCTAGAGCTTTGCTGTTTTGGGAATACAGGGCTTGTTCATTTTTGTGTTAAATTCACTGAATCTAGACTAATAGCTAAATCCATTTTTGAAGAAATCACAGGAGTAATTTTTCAAGATGAGCTTACAGTCACATTTCAGAATGAGCTTCCTCCCTTTTTCCTGATCTTCTGAAACGTACTTTGCTGTTTGTGGTTTGAAGATTGTTTCAAGTCCATTATTTTTTGACTTTTGCTTTGCCCAGAGAAAAATAATGCTCTGTAGTCAGCATCATCTCCTCCCCTGCCTCCAGTTTAACACCTTGTGATTCTAATAGCACGGAAGGTTGATCAGTATCCACTGTCATACCATACTGGAATATTTCATTCTTATCTGAAAGTTCATCAGATTGCTTCGTCCTTCCTTTCACGCTGCCCTCTATATCGGAATGTTGTATCTTGCACTGCTTTCTTTTATTTTTATTACCCTGAAAAACTTAGTGTGTTGGCAGACACACTGAGCTAACTAATAATCATTTTTATCAGGGGAGGTAGTTCCTTCACAGTTGTCTTTAGAAAAAGACAGTTCCAGCCCAAGATATCCCAAACACAATTGCAAAGTGTGCTTTAGGTTTTCTGCTGCGACCTTTTCTGAGTTCTTTTGTCCTTTTTTAATACTTTTATGGTCTGTATGGCCAACAAACTCTCTAACTTCTCATTGGTTTAGATAACTTCAGGAATTTGTTCCACTAACTGTTGGTTTTGGCCAGTTTTGCGGTGTCTAGCTTTGTTTTTTGATGGATGTTGTCCTACTTGTAATTGGCTCTGCTCTGCTTTTTAACCCTGCTAGTTTTTTTTTTTTTTTTTGGTCTTCCTAAATCTGTCTTTGATACGTCATACACATTTGCTCTGTTTATAGACATCCTGCTCGAGCCTTGCTTTTCCTGCTTTAACCTTTGGCTGCCTCTTTTAGGTTCTTCCTAACATGCTTCCTCATTTTACGCAGTTTCCCCTTTTTGCTGGGAAGCACTACTGTAGCAGATTATTTTTGGTCTGCATTGCTTGTGCAATGAGATTGAACTTTGTGGTTCATGATCATGGCACGAAGTCATTTTTCAGGGATGAGGGTCTGAACGATTCTCTTTCTGTTCAGGATTGGTTTGAGAGTTCAGTCTTCTCTTGTGGGATCCCTGATCACTCGTTCTGTGAAGCACTTAGTGGTATCAGCCTCCTGACCCACTGTCAGATAACCCAGGTTACATGGGAATGCCCAAAATTTCCCTGTATCAATGTGGTTGCTCTTGTCCTAATGACCCCGATGTTCTTATGCACTCCATCAGTCTGGGAGGATGATAGTCTAGTCCTAATACTTCTCCTATTTTACAAGCTAGAAGAGTTCTGTATTGACTTCAGATTTTATATAGTATATAACCCCTTAGCCTGAGCCAATTTAGTCTCTTATAAATAGAACTACAATGTTTATTTTGTGTTTCATTCACTATTTTCATTCTACCAGATTTTGGAGGTGTCCATCATATTAATATTGAGTACCTGAAACAAGATACTTGAATTCTCCTCTATTGAAAACAAAAGGATACCCAGAGTCATACAAGTTATAAAAAGCCTTTCAAAATGAACCTTTTTAATCCCAAAAGAGATGCTTAATGAGATATAAAAAACTCTAAAAAGAGCACTTAGTACAAAGGGTTATGCATGCTCTTTGTGTCTCAGATGTGGATTGATATGCTTGAAGAGTCAGGGAAATGTCTGTTCCATAATGTTGCTGTTGAATTTCATCATCTTGGAAGAGAAATTTGGCCACGTGGGTGTGCGCTGGGGTGTTCACAAGACAGTGACTAAACACCAGAGCTTTTCTGAAGTCACTGCATTTTTCATGAAGACAGAAAAAGCTCAATGATTTGGAAAGTGCTGTGGGGCAACTGCGCTATATAGGAGTTGCACTATTTGAGACATCTGGAGCATCCATACGAGATCTGGTCAGGAACCGCGTTAAATGTCCAGTGCAAAGATCAGACAGGAGTTCAGCTGCTTCTTGAAGGTCATGTCAGAATTGCTTGTTCTGAAATATGGAAGCACAGAATATAATTAAACCGATAGCTGCTGCCCAAATAAGACTATGCTGATGTATTTTATAAACACATATTAGACAAATTGAGATGCTTAGAAACCAGGTTCAACCACAAAAACCTTGCGTAGAGTTTAGTTTTTTAAAATTCGTTTTTTAAAGTTATTTTTAAAGAGAATCTGTTCAGGGTCATTTTATTTCCATCTACTTTGCATTATTTAAGGAGGCAACAGCAGCTGGGAACACACCGTAATAACAAAGATCTGTGGTTGCCTGCCTGAACCTTGTTGCCAGCTCTCTAGTACTGCCCCTCTCTGTAGCGTGGAACATACAGAAATAGCTTGGATATGCTGGTCACGATTATGTATATGGTTAGGGACTAGCTTTTCTTTTTAATCCTTTCTTTGGAGAGGGATTATTTAATTAGGCCAATGACATATTTCTTCCAATCTGAAGAATATACATTTCATGATGCTCCAGAGTTGGCACGGATGGTGCTTTTTCTCCTAGAGCATTAGATGTCCTGGTGGGGTCGGGTAGAATAAACAAAATAACCACAGAAACAGTGTTGTGGGCTGGGGCGATTGCTCCTTTAGTGCATATCAGATCATAAATTTATTCTTTGTGATACTACCACATCCAAACATTCTAGACATTTGTTGGGGCAAATGACAGGTAAAAAGACCCTGCACTAGGATGTGGCCCAGACAGTAGATGCTGGTAAGAGTTCCCATTAGGTTACGGAATGGATTAGAGGGAAAGGAGGGGATCTTTTTCCCCTCACTTCTTTGTTTCCACAGCTCTTGCAGTGGTTATTTTGTGTGGCAGGTTGCTAACTGATGCACTCTGAACTGTATTCCAGATTTTAGTTCGCAAACTTCCTGATGGCAGAGAACTCCGGGGGAGGATTGTTGAAACAGAAGCTTATCTGGGTGGGGAAGATGAGGCTTCCCACTCCAAAGGTGGGAAGCAAACTCAACGAAACACGGCGATGTTCATGAAACCAGGAACTCTGTATGTGTATCAGATCTACGGCATTCATTTCTGCATGAATATTTCCAGCCAAGGTAAGTTGAGAGTGGAAGAGGTTTAATTCCTGCTGCACAGCTCTGGTATTTCTAGCTACGCTCACCCTGTTACAGCCACTTGTGAGTTCCTGGGGACTCTGTGAAGTCAGTGACTTGCTACCACGATCTTTTCCTTGGGATCTGAATAAAGCATGAAACTATGGACAACATGTGAGCTTTAAAATTGCAAGCAGGTTCATCTGTGGCTTCACAGTGAGTAGCCGGATGAGTTTTGGTCCTGGCTGGAGCTGTATG
The DNA here is from genome assembly GCF_059628265.1 of Tinamus guttatus. Lineage (NCBI taxonomy): Eukaryota > Metazoa > Chordata > Aves > Tinamiformes > Tinamidae > Tinamus > Tinamus guttatus. The sequence goes on along the minus strand of NW_028288706.1, from coordinate 5,110,580 downwards.
AGCCACTGAGACACAAAAATACAGATCTGTGACTGGAATTTAAAGTGGGAGCAGGATGGAGGATTTGATGACCTGCACTGCTGCCTTATTCATGTGATTCAGCAAACTTTGCTTCTTAAAGGTTACTGTTTAGAAATAAATGTAGAGTCTAGTAAGGGCCTAAATCCTGGTGTCTCTTGACATGACAAGAAAGTCTTCTGTTGCTTATCTTTATCCTCAGAGGCTGGAAGAACAAAAAGGTCTGAGATGTCCCAAGCTTAGTCAAAGAGTTACTACAGGAGCATTTTAGGTGCTTTGATGTATCTGTAACAAACCCACCAATGCAGAATCTTTAATCCGTTTTATTATTCTCAAGATAATGTAATCTACCCCTCGCTAACAGGGGAGCTGGGATCAGCACTGGTGGGGAAGATCGCAAATGATTCTGGCATTTACTGAGACTCTTCTTTCACAGCTCCTCTTAACAAGCAGTTGTTACTTTTAAACCTATTTTTTTCTATTTCCTCTCAGAATGACAGTTTGCCTTGTAATAAAGTTATGGGTTACATAGACATAGTGAAATGGCAGGAGGTATTTCTTACAACAAATATTCATTTAGCTTCAAAAAGCTCAAAAAAGATTATTTTCTTTTTCACCAGTACAAAGATGCAACTTGGAAAAAAAAAAGAATTGTTTGTGTACTTCCAAGTGGATAGCAAATGTTGTAACAGTGACCATGAATCCTCAGGTCTTGGCTTTGGGCAAGAGCCAAGCAGCAGAGCGGTGCCAGGTTACACGGCGGGGGAAGCGCCTTCTTCCTAAGTGACAGTGCCTCGTGGGTGAGCACATGGGAACTCCATTACTACGTCCCTGCCAAATCTGCTCCGATAACAAAAGCAGAGCGGGTCTTTATTCAGGATGCAATTTTTAGTGTTCAAAATATTACGGTTAATAGTTCTTATTTTAAAAAAAAGTCTTTGAATTGTAAAAAGATTTCCTTAAACTTTATGCTTTGTGAAATTTCCCCTTCAGCTCTGTGTTTAGCATTGTAAGAAATGAGCCAAACAGTTCACTGCTGCGATGGAATTAGTTTGATTTTTGCTACAGAGTATTCTCCATTAGCCTGCTATTGCTACAGCTATGCTGACACGAAGTACAGCTTTCACCAGCAGCTTTGTGAGGAACACACGGAAGTAGATAGCACCGCTGTACATGTCACACATCACTGGGTGCACCTACATAAGCAGGAGTTACTCCTTCAGCTTAGTTGCTCATGTGCCAATTTGTTGAAAGAAACAATTTGTTGAGGAACCATCTTCCATCTGAGATGCTTTGCCCATCTTCACCTAGATAGAGAAGGAGCTTGTCCGGGTGCTGTCAGTGTGAAGGAGGATTGAGGAAGTCATCTCTTGTGGTTGCATCAGCCCACCTTGGGAGAAGGCAGAAATGTTTGATTTTCTGGGTATGTGACAGATCTTGGAAATTTCGTTTAGAATTGCTGTGGCCATGTAGAAAACACAAGGTAATTTTCACTGAAGAAAATGTGAATATAGTCCTTTGTGAACAATGTGCTACATACAGAGTCTTGTTAAAATATAATGTCTGTTGTAGCTTAGCTTTGTCCCTTAGCTTGGTCCCTCATAACATGATTTTCTGATGTGGCTGTTTTCATCATCTTTGTGCCCAGAATTTAATGCAAAATATCTGAGTAGTTCAGGGTCTCTGTGGAGATGCCATAACCTGGAAGGCTGAGTGACTGACCAGGAGATTATAAAGAGATAATGAACAACATAATTCATGAGGGTGTCACTTGGGTGTCACAGATTACTGAGAGAACCCTTTTCATTTTCCAAGGAAACATTCCTAGTGGCATCCCAGAGCCAGACGGCACTTTGGTTGGATATCAACAGTGTATAGCTGCAGAACAGCAGGAGTTAAACAGCAGAGACCGTGGGGTGATTACATCCATTCCCATATATCATCTCCTGCCTCCTGTGATCTCCCTGGATCTTTCATATCTCCCTCTCAGCTGTCCTCCAGGCTGAAGATTTCGAGCCTACTTAGTTATTTCTTCCTTAGGCTTCCCCTCCGAAGCCAGTCCATAACTTTGATCATCCTGGTTGCCAGTTGCTGAGTCACTTCCAGCTCTGTTGTATCCTTCTATAGATGGAGAGGAGGAGGAGAATAAGACTAGGCACGCACACGGAAATCAAGACAGCAGTGCAATTTGCTTTATTTAAGAGTTGGGGTTTCAATCTGAGAATATCTATGGTATTGCTGGGGTTGCAAATTGGAGGAGCTGAGAAGGGAATAGGGTAAAGGTCTTTTGTGGGTTCTTTGATGATGGTCTTCAAACAAACACAAAATGACCCTTTCTTTAGCCTGGAGATATTCTGACTTTGACCTGTGTGTTAGCAAAGTTCAGACTGAATGATGTGAGGGTTAGGGGAAAACTCGAGGTTGATTTCGGGAGATGAATGTGCGTTTAGCATCTTCTACAACAGCAGCGTCCCAGACAGCCAGTTCTCAGAGACTCTTTCAATGAGTCTTTCTTGAAAAGACACTGTTTCGCCATTAAGCAAATTGTCTCAAACTACTCTTGCAATCATATATTATTTTTAACAAAGCTTAACTGAGATCTGTTGCAGCTTTAGATGTTTAACGCTAGTGCAAACCAAAAATCAGTAATGAATTCTCAGAAAGATGGATGGGAGTAGAAATACTAGGAGAATTGGAACAGAATCTCAGGCTGTTTGTCTGGGACCAGTTTTTAGGAGATTTGTGTGTCTGTGGATGCGTGAAGATAGTGAAGGGTGGAAGGAGCTGATAACTGCAGCTAAGTTAAACCATGCTGGCATAGTGCCTTTTTTTTTTTCTTTTTTTTTTCCATCACCGGTCAAGCTACCAAGAAGTAATAAGAAATGCCCCCATTTTCCTCCCCTCCTTTAAGACAGAATGTTTCTGGAATGCACATGTGCTGCACTCGCTTGCCCTCAATCAGAATAATAAGGAGGTAAAGTTAAAATCTTTGATCTCCACTAAAAGATTTTGGAAAGAAAGTTTGAGCTCTGTTTTTCCAAACATTTCAATATAGTGTAGAGAGTACTTTACCCATAGTTAATGGTTGAGAATCCCTCAGAAATTCCTTCCAAAAAAGCAACAGGAATTGCTGTTAGATCTGAGAAATTCTAAGCCCAGTGCTCACTGAGCAAGTTTTCTTTCCTGCCTCCTTTCTGACTGCATAGCAGAGCACAGATAATTCCCATATCAGGGTACTCCGGGCTGTTTCCAGATAAATTAAATAGCCTTTTTGTTTTTTCCTCTCTCCAACGGAGAAGGTAAGTTTTCAGTGCAGAGAAATCCCTAAATATACCCAGAATAGGGTGAATACTAGGAACTTTCTTTCACAGTGCTTCAGGCAGCGCCTCTAGGATCTGCTTTCTCCGTGACTGAAGCCAACAAAAACACTTCATATCCCTCTTTTTAAGTAGCTGCAGGCCAACCCTGTGAAGGTATGGCTGTTTGGGAATTTTATGGAGTTTAACAGAGCTCTTAGCTCCATATTTAGTCTCTTACATCTTTCTTGTTGTCTTAGAAAAACAGTCTCCCCTGAATGCTATCAGCCTCCCTATTCCCTAAGGAATGCATAAGACAGTGGGTCTCAATGCAGCAAAGCAGAGAGAAAACATTCTGTAAAAATAGAACTAATTTATTGCTACTAATTTCCTAGCTCTCTTACCGGGACCTTCTCGTGCTATAAAGACATGAACGCAGCCCCCAAGCCTCCCTGCTGTCCTGATACGGTGACATGGGGCAAGAGCCTGAGACAGTGTGTGGTAAGGCAGGACCTGGCAGTATTTGTGCTCCGGCTGGTGTTGGGCGCCAAGACTATCAGATCCTGAGCTGTGTCTCTTTGAAAAGCTGACCTTTAGGTAACTCATTACTTTTTTTAGGTCATTAAGTGGTTAAAAGGGAAGCTTTCTGAGGGCTTGGTATGAGTTTTCTGTACTCTGCAGGGTTCAGTACAGGAGCACAGCTCCTTGCAGAAGGGGTGATCTCTGCCCATGGGTTGGAAATGCCCTTTCTGTGTTGAAACCATCGTCCTGCATTAAGCACTGTTAGTCCCCAGGTTGTCAGTGTCCCTGCCTGTCACTGTGCTGGCATAGATGAAGCCACCTAGTTTGTAGGCCAGGCAAGGCCTCATGCCGGTTAAATTCCGGATCCTTGTGGGAGGAGGGGAAGCAGTTAAGAGAACCAGGACATCCTCTTCAGTGACAGCTGTCCTGCTGCTCCTCAGGCTCCTCAGTGAGTGGCTGGTGTGCTGATTTGGAGCTGTAAGTTAATAAAAGCAGCAGCCTTTTTGCTGGAGAGAGATCAAAGTGCAGGGCTGTCGCCGTGCTGCTCCTTCCCTACCATAAGCGCTGCTCAGGACATGTCCCAGACGCGCACGCCGTTGGGAGCTGGCAAGCACCAACCGTCCCGCTGCAGCAGCCTCGTGTAGAAAGCAGCCAGACACTGACTGGAATCATGCTGGGGCCTGCTTGGCACTTCATCAGCTCAGGATATGAGAGGTCTATAAGAGAAGTGTCGAGCTCTATTTGCCTCCCCCTAGCTCCACGCGGCTCAGCTTTGTCAGGAAGGGGATATTTGGTCCTTGCAGCTCCCCTGTTTTGATGTCTCAGCTCGCAGCACTCTTTTTTTAACAGCAGGTGCAATAATGTTCTGCGGTGTCACCCACGTGTGGGAAAAGGTGCTTGACAAGCAAAGTGGGGCTGGCAGAGGCGCTGGGCAGAGCACCTGCAACAGCAACAGTTTAACCTTGAGAGACACCGTCACTGTAATTCAGGTCAGATCAAAGCCAATGTCCTCAGCCCAGATGTCCCCAGCCCAGCTTGATGCTGCCAAGAGGCACCAGAAGCCCTTCAGCTGTAGCCCATTGCTTTGCCACCTTGTTGGAGCGTTCAGTGGATTCCAGCTGTTTGCATTTTCATTTCTCTTGACTGTTATTTTTGCATTTATAAAACCATAACGAGGTGAAGGTTAGTCTCAAAATATTCTGTCACCGAGTATGTGGAAATCTGTGTACACATCACCAAGCTAGAGAACCATGTGAGATTTTAGCTGTGAAAGGTCATCCTGTTGCAGGCTCCAATTCTACTGCATGCATAGAATGCATTAATCAGTGTATGGATTTGGAACGCACCAATATAATTGGGAGAAATCATAGGTGACAGAGGAAGAAAAGATTTTATAAAAATATTACAGTTGTCTTTCAGTGTGCGCGGTTCCCATCGCATATCCTGGCAACTGCAGGGCCGGTTGAGCACCAACAGCCCATGGAGGGCTGAGGGACGTCTGGTGGCCTCCCTGCAGGAAGACAGTAACTGCCACGTCAAGCCTCTCTTTGGCTTCGCTGTGATTTGTTCATCTGGAGTTTGCCAATATGAACGTTTTGTTAACAGACTTGAAGTAATAGCTATTAAAATCTGGTGATTCTCTACCCAGACCCAGTGTCATAGGGCATGGACTTCCCCATAACTTTTGGGCTCGGGCTCTCAAGGAAGTGTTTTGGGAGCAGTGAGTCAGATGGGTGGAGAGAGGAGAGAATTTTCTTCTCTCTGGCGGCCAAGAGCTGTTTCCAAGAATGAGAGCTGGAGCCAGGCCCGGGAAGGAGCAGCAAGCTGCACAAGGGGTGTGGGACATCCCTATCGTTTTATGATTTCTAGCTGCACTGGGTGAGAACTACCTTCTGCCTCGCTGTTAGACCCCGGTTTTCAGCTCTGATCCAAAGTGTCTCCTTTTGGCACGAGGGTTAAAGCATCTCCGGATGGGAACAGAGAGCTCGGGCTGCTGCTGCTGGCGCGTTGGTGACCGCATCCCTGTCAGACAGCCTCTGAATCCAGACTCCCGCAGGCTGCCCAGAGGGAGAAGGGATGGTCAAGCAACGGCAGGCAGAAGCAAGCTGGAAGGATTCAACTGCTCTTTAGGAACTGAGTAAAACTGCCAAAGTTGAAGAGCAGGGCCTGAACCAGCCCTTGGGTGGCAGGCAGGCCCGAGAAGGCAGCAGCTCATCCGGCATCCCTGTGCTCCTGGCCATGTATCCTGCGTGCGGTCTGCCCTGCTTCCCCACGTCAGTGCTGCTGCTCAATATGAAGAGCCTCAGAGCAGGGGGGGCGTCTGTCACACACAGCCAAACACTGTGAAAACTGCCTGCTGGAAGGGCACGAAGCGCAGGCGGAGGCAGGTGCCTCCTGCCTCTGCTGTGCAGATGCTCTGCGAGCACGCGTGCATCCAACGCTCGTGTCGCTCCCCACAAACTCCCAGGGACTCCATTTAGTTCTAATGTAACCACAGTTTCCACTTGTGTTTGTGAGGGAGGGATGAAGGCAAGCGGTGTAGTTAGCAATTGCTCTGCATCACACAGCTGCTACTGGCAAGTGAGACATCATCCTTAGGCAGAGGACGTTTCCCTGTGCATGGATGAGAAGCAGAATTAGGACGTGCAGTATGTTCTTAAAAATCTCAAATGACCTTGGAGTTCTAAATCTCTGTAGCCAGAGCAGCTGCTTTTGGCTGCCAGATTAGCATCAATCCCCTTGGTTAGAGGAGGGAGTGCCTGCACAGATTGCTGACAGCTGTTGGAAGGGAACTGTTGACTGCACCAAGGACAGCAGGTTCGAGGCAACAGCCACACCTCAAAGCAAAAAATGCTGCTCCCACTTGGTAGGCTGAGCTGGGAGCCCAGGAGGGTAATTCAGTGTGGGGCTTGTACCAAATCCGAGCTAGGCTGTATTTTTAGAAACTGCAGGTCCTGCGAGATCTATCTAAGAAGATTTTACCAGGCTCGAACATGGCACCAGATGTTTGAGGCTGGAGAGGGAGAGGAGATTCCTGTGGCGCAGCATCACTGCGCATGCAGATGCCGGAAAGCAGGAATGCCGTGGGCGGCCCCGGCACAAGGGCTGCTTGTGGGGCAGCAGAGCCCCCTGTGCCAGGCTCTCCGCTCGCCCCCGCGGGGTCACGAGAAGCCGTCCCCTGTGGTCTGGTGGAAAGCCCCTGGGAAGCGTTTATGTCACACGTAGGCTGGCGTGTCTTGTCCAGGGACAGTTTTGGTATTCAGAGCTGCACCTTTGCTTTGCTGTCACCGGAGTTCCAGGGAGCAGCTGATCACAGGAGCTGTGGGAAGCCTGTGTTTCCAAAATGCCAGGGTGATAAATCAGCTTGGAGAGAAGATTGTGGCCATGTCCTTCATCTCTTGGCACAGAAACGTCATCTCTGCTGACATGGTGTTCACTGGCCTTGCATCTTATGGCCAGGAATGTAAAGCCACTTGTAACTATGTAATTGCACAAAGCCAAGTTCATCTCCCCTACTGTTAGATCTAGAACTGAATGTTTAAATTTGTAATCCCTGTTTCCTATTTGAATTAGAACAGCCTTCTTAAACCATTTTTTTTTTCTTAAACCTATTCAGAATAGGGGAGGGGCTGCAGTGACCATGGGGTTAACAGGCTCAGAGCTAATTCCAGTGCTTCGACTGGAACCTGGGCTAAAACCCAAGAGGTTCTTGATCCCTGTCTTGTCTCAATTAGCCTATGGTTAAGCAGAATGTGTTGCTGCAGTGGGATGCCAGTGCTTGCAGTGGTGTGTGAGCTGGTTGCCACTGCAGCCCTGCATCCTACAGGTGGTCACCAGCACCGCAGCTGCACTGGGGAACTCCTGTCCCTGTCCCCAGCTGCTGCTACCCCTGCACTGACACCCTGTTCTTGTTCTGCGCAGGGGAGGGGGCTGCAGTCCTGCTTCGCTCGCTGGAGCCTCTGGAGAACCTGGACGCGATGCGAGCGCTGCGCAGCGCGTCGAGGAAGGCGCCCGCGAAGGCGCCCAAGGACTGGCAGCTGTGCAATGGGCCCTCCAGGCTCTGCCAGGCCTTCGGCATCGATAAGGGCTTTGACCAAAGGGATCTGGCTCAAGATGCAGCTATTTGGATGGTGTCTGGGCCTGAACCGCCGGGAGAGCACGACGTGGTAGCTACGGCCAGGATTGGTATTGGCAACAAGGGAGAGTGGGCACAGAAACCTCTGAGGTTTTATTTAAGAGGCAACAAATATGTGAGTGTTGTTGACAAGAAGGTGGAGAGAGAGATGGCAGCACTGAGCTCCTCCTCCTTGAACTGACCAGTCCTGCAGGGGTGCCAAAGAGCAGGACACCAGCTTCAGGCTGTATCCTGGCAGCGGCGAGCACAGGATGATGGCTTGGAGGTTTTAACAATAAATGTACTTTATCACCATGAACAACATGTGCGGGGATTTTTATCTGTGGGGCACACTGCTGAAATGGGGTCCATTTGGGGCACTGAAGGCTGGTCCCTTCCTTGTGAATGGATCCAGGCTGAGTTGAGGTGGAAAAGTAGCAGTGGGGGGAGCTTTGGGTGGCCTGCATGGCAATTAACCTGCATCTAGGATTCTGTAACAGCAACTACGTTGAGTGGGTTCCTGCTCAACAACTAAGCTCCCTCCACCATGTGCAAAAAGTATCCCGCAAGCAGGAACACACAGTTGGTGACAACAGTGCCCCTACAGACATTAGCAATTACATTATTGGGGCAGGGAGTAAAACACAGTATCACAGTGAACCAGTTACTCTCATCCATGAACCTGTTTTCATGTGACACCTTTCATTCCTACCTATGTCCTCGCTGGTGCCAGATAATGACGAGCAAACAGAATTCCTCAGGGTCCAGGGACGCTTTGCTAAAAGTCCTGCCTTTGAGTGCAGGCGCTGCCGTGGGAGCGCGGGCACCTCCTGCTCATGAACTGTACTCACAGCTCAGTGATCCAGCAGCCAGCGTGGTGACAAGCACAGAAAGCCTTTCCGGTGAACCAGCAGCCACCAAAGGGACAGGACTGTGCGTAATGTGGCAGGAAGAACCTTCTTGGAGCGCTCTCACAAGCCTCGGGGAGGAAGGAGGGTCAGGGCAGCGCTGCAGAACGGTAGCTCCTCACCACGAATCCCTGCTGAGCGAGAGCGCAGTCTTGCAGCAGGCCCTGCAGCACCTCACACCATAGCCCAGGCTCGGCCATTCAGGAGCTCAGAAGGGAAATCTCACAGGAGCAGATGGGAGACTGAAGCAGAGGGGAAGAATTTGCTGCAGGTCACGTGGCAAGAGAGAACTCACCATTCGGCTCATTTATATTTGAGTCTTATCTTTTAGAAAGACATATCAAAAGGGTAGCAGGTTCCTTTCCCTGCCAAGAGTCATTTTAAGAGCGACTGAAAGACTGAAATCACGGGGTCCTCGTGGCTGGTCACAACGAGCACGCTGCGGAATTTGTCGAACAGCATGAGCAGCTGCGAGCGGCGCATGTTCTCGTTGTACATGATCTCCTCCAAGTGGTGCCGGCCCCGGAAATAGTGCAGCAGCCTGTGGGGAAGGAGAGCAATGAGGCACGAGGGCCAGAAGCAAGTGCACCCAACGAGAACCGAGTCCTATCACCCTCCAGGTCTCCCCTTGATGGGAATTTTGACCACAGACACCACAGAGAAGTTCTGGGAGTTGTCAAGTCTCCAAAGAACCCCCAAACCTTGAGGTGTCAGCCAATACCACAATGGCTGCTGTAATTCCCGATGTCTTTAAAAAAAGGCAGCACAGAGACATCCGTGCTGAGTATGGACACAATAACGCAGACATCAGACAACCTCAGTGCTGCACAGTCCAGCCCAGAGGGTCGAGGACAACCCCTAGCAGCCTGTCCTTGGCAGCAGGTCACCCCTTGCTTGGGGTTGTTCCCCAGAGCCCCTGCAGCACAAACCATGAGCCACCCCCAGGGAAAGCCCTAGTTTGCTGCTCAGTCTCTGAACTGCCTGAACAACCTCCCAAACACAGGGACCATATTGCACATATAGTTGAAAATATTCCCAGCAGTCAAAGCCCAAACACATATGTCAGGATCTCTTTCCCAGCTAAACACAGATGTGTGCCTGCATGTGTTACTATATACACTAAACACCCATCACTCATATTCTGCTCCAAGCTTCAGCAGCTTTTTTTGATGTTTCTATACCCAGATACAGTTAAGGAATATGCTGACCTGTTACTTCAAGCCAAATGACAGTAAATGAGTGGGGATGACAAGATCTGCTTTCCAATTCCTTAGTGCAGTTCTCTCGCAGGAGTGGCCTGCAAAAGTCACCGTACATCCCTGGGAGTGAGTATTCCTGCCTATCTGCAAGTCTATATTCAAGCAGGATGGGGTGTCTCATGCTTTCTGTGAAAGACTGATGCTTGTCTGGCTCTTTGCTGTTATTCAGGCAGCTTCGTCACAGGCAGCCCGGAGGAAAACGGGCACGTGGTACCAAGCAACAAACCACAAACCTCCGTCTGTGCCGTGTCCATCCTCTGGCTCTCAAGTTCGCATTATGTAGAGCACTACTGATGTGTCTTCTTATATGCAGTACAAAGAAACAACAGAAGTCAAGTTCCAGTAATATTTACCTTTCCACTCTCCGTGCTGTGCGTTTGCCTTCTGCAGCATCTCCCACTGGGCAATTAAATCAGGCCAATCAGTCCCCTCCCCTGGGTCGCTGATAACCAGTACCCCAAGCAGTGACCAGTAGCAGGAAACACAGGGGTTTGTGTGTGTATGTGTCAAAAATGTTCCCAGGGTATTAACAATCATTTCTAACAACACTTACAGGTCTTGGAATTTTATTCTTTACAGACACATGTTTCAGCTGGCTGTGGAATTAGCTTGCCCAGACTTTTACCTCCAGAAATGGTCTCATCTTTATCACTTCTAGCAGGTCGCTCCCTGAAAAGAATCTGCTTCCTAGATTTATCCCTTTCATTTTAGCCCAGATGTATCAGCTCCAATTTTCCAAGATAAATCAAATGCTGCCTAACCCCAACTGGTTCCTGTATTATTATTTCTGTCTTGCCTAAAGCTCCTCCCCTAACTTGTATCACTGTTCAAAAAGTGCTTAAAAAAAAAAAGGGATTTTAAAATCTCCCTATTCTTTCCCCTGTACAAAGCTGCTCACTGTGGTAGTCTCAGCCTCCAACACCGCTGTCTTCAGTGCAGGTGCCTATGAGCTGGCCTTCGATGGCAATGCAGACAAAGCAATTTTCCAATAAATAAATCCACTCTATACTCAGGAAGAGTCTGGATTCATAACAGATCAAGATGAAATACTTTCCATTCCAATAAAAGCTAGAGAGGATATTAAAGAATATCACAAAAAAAGCTGGCTGGAAGAGACTGTTGAAGTCTCTGGTCCGACCTCCGGCTCCAGCAGGACTATTGCCAATGCTGTAGCTCTTCCTAGCCAACCTCTGAAACTCTCCAAGGATGAAAATCCATCCCCATATCTGGGTAATCAGTCCAGGGCTTCACCACCCTTCTGGGACAGAAATGTCCAACTAGAATCTACCAAGCTATAACCTGGGGCAGAAGGGGACAACAACTTCTATTTATTGGTAGATCTGTCCACAACCAAATGCAATCAAAGAAAATTCCTCAAAGGAGCAAAGGACCTTCATCTCTCAACTTTTAAGAGCAGGAAAAGAATTCCTGAGTGACTCGTCACTCTCAGTTTGGGAGAGGAGCCATGAGTGAAGCCTCAGATTGTCCTGAAAAGCCCCATCAGACGTGCAGTGAGGAACAGAGCTTTGTGTGCTGTCCTGAAGATGTAGCTCAAAAAGACCTTGTCTGCTTCTCGTGTTTACCTCTGGAGAGACATGTCCTCCCTCCTCCTGCAACAGCTATGAAAAGAACTTGGATCTGAATGTTATGAGGGTTAATGCAGCCAGTAGCAGAGCCAAACTTCAGTATTCTATAGATCCCATTAAAATTTCTGCTTCCAAATCCTGACTGTGCATTGTAATGGAGAGGCACAAGCTCTTTCTCCTGGCTGTGAGTGGCTAGCAGGAGTTCGAAGGCACAACCACAGCAAGATGTACCAGGCTGAACTTCACCGCTCTTCTGAAGATAGACCATCCTGTTGAGTGCACAAAAATTATTCTTGGCAAAGCAGTCACGGTGTATTTAGTGCAGTAACTGTGCATTTACAGCAAGAGTTTGTGCTGGGTTGCAGCTGATACAGCAGGGCTTTTTCTGTAGCACAGCCCTCATTATGTTGCTGTGCCTCCAAATGAAGCAAAAAGAAGAGCTGACACAGTAACATCTAGTGGGTAATGAAAAGGATCAGCTCATTTGCTCCACTAGGTTCTCCACAATTTTTCACACTTTCATTAAGAGTGATAGGCTTATCCAGACCCTCACGTTCTGCTGGTTTACAGTACAGGAGAGAGAATACACCCACAGCCTCCAAGTTACAGTGTCTCATCAAGTCACAGGTAACCATGAGCACCTTCCATAACATTTCTGTTTTTACAGCACCCTACCCATTCCTGCAGTTTGTTTATTGTATCTTCTTGGACAGGGCCACTGAGATGATTAAGGGATTAGTGCATATCTCAAATGAGGAAAGACTGAGAAAGCTGGGCCTGTTCAGCCTGGAGAAGACTGTGGGAAGACACTATTGATGAGCAAAAATAATCTGAAGGGAATAAAGAGGGTGGGACCAGACTCTTCTCAGAGGCGCCCCATGACGGGACAAGAGGTCAGGGGCACAAACTGGATTACAGGAAGTTCTGTCCGAACATAAGGAAAAACTTTTTTCCTGCAAGGGTGACAGAGCACTGGAACAGGCTGCCCAGAGAGGCTGTGGAGTCTCCATCCTTGCAGATATTTAAAAGCCACCTGGACAAGCTGCTCTAGCTGATTCTGCTCAAGATGGGGAGTTGGACTAACTGATCTTTAACAGCTCCTTCCAACCTCAACCATTCTGTGACAGCGAGATCCAGAATCCTCTGCCAAGCACAGCTATGAACCTGCATCACCACTAAGCCAGTCCAAAACCTCCCCCACAAATTCTATCCAAAGATATCACCAACTTTGTTTTTGTTTTCGTCTTTCTTTCTCACAGGTTTAGTAAGCACTTATTTGCTAATGAGAATTAAACATTTTCCAAATTCTCAAATGGCCGATGGGTTGCCACACAGGGAACAACCTCTGAACAGTCTTCGTAACAGATGCTGGTATGAACCGAGTTACAAAAGGTGGAGGAGAGGAGTACTCAGAACAGACTAGTAACCTCCGATGAGCATGGGAGATCTGTGTGGAAGAGATCAGAGCACAGCACAGCTGCAAACTTTGCTGCAGATAAGAGAAGTATTTCCTTACCAGCTCAGTCTCTTGAGGCTATTGGACTATATCAATCCTAGGGTGAGAACTAGATTTTTAGGGGATTATGGACTGAACCTGGGAAGCATGGGAAAAGCTGCAGCACTTTGCCCAGGTGGTTTTCTTTTTCGTCAGTTTAAAAAAATGGTGAAAGTTGCATTCCAGTGATGCCACAGTATTCTGAAGTGCTTCCAAAAATCAAGTATTTCTCCCCCACGTTTCTCCCAGATGGCTGGTTATGAAATGAGGTCATTCTGCTTCTTACAATGTGTAGAACCATGTCTTGGCTTTGTTGTGTTGAAATTTGCAAAAATAATACCGGATGCAAAAATAATACTGGATGCTACTAATCACACAACCCAGTGACTTTAACCAGTGGAGCTAACTAGCCTAACCAAGTGAACAGCTCATCTCAGCAAAAAAGATCCCGAAACCTTTGCAGGCTGCTCCATAGAATCATTCAGGCTGGCTTTATATGCGTCATATTTGCATGGAATTACACACCTTAAAATGATGAATAGCTTGCCTGGAATGACAGCATCAGCATGGCTGGGTCTTTGCTGTGGATGTTTAAAAAGTGTTTTCAGGCTATGCAACTTTAGCTCTACTGTGTGTAGACCCAGGAAAACCATCACCCAGACAGCCGAGTCCCAGCCATATGTCCTGGTGCTTTTTCACCCATCCAGGACTTTGTTAACAAGTGTTCTTGCAAAACAGGTATTAGTTATTGTCAAAATTCATGTGTATAGATGAAATAGGTATGAAGGGAAGACAAAACAAAAGACTTTATCTTTCAAAATCCCAAGCCAGTGGAATTTGCTTGGAGTATCTACCCATCGTTCACTAACACAGCAAAGATAAGACAAAAGTTTACATTCTGCACTCCTCCTTCCCTACCTTGCAAACATGCGGAGATCCTCTGGATTCTGGGCAGCAGGGACATTAAGAATAGCTTCCCGCTCATGTTCCAACAAACTTGCTAGTAGATTCTCTGTCATCCTTTTATTTAGTGGTGAGTCCCCACCAGGTATCAATTCAGCACTGGAATTATCCATGCTAGGGCTTGTCAGAGTCATGTCATCACTACTAGCTATAAGGGGAAGAGAGAAGACACACAGAACATTTGCTGAACATTTGCTAAAGACTGTCAGTTCCTATGCAGTCTTTCCAATCAAATCCTTCAGATTTGTGGAGAAAATAAAGTGGCTCTGGATATGATACATGTATCTGCAATTAGTCAAAGGACAACACAGGGGTTTTCTCAATGGGAAAGTCAAATGTTTCAACAAAGTCATCTATTTATGTGGAAAATTGTACCCCTGGAGCCTATAAACAGTCCATAAAACACATCTGAAAAGAAAATTCCCAGCCAGCCCTGCTGGAATAGAGTGAAGTGGTAACATGAAAAGCCTATCAGCACAGAAGGTGGGAGCAAGCAGAAGGAAAGGCCAAGAAGCAATATCCTCTCACAAGTGAGCCAGAGTGAGCAGATTGCAGACTTATCTGATTCATATTCCAAAATTTCTGTCCTAATTCATGACTCCTGTAAAGCAAAAAGTTGTACAAAGAATCTCTCCTGATATCCAACCCCAGTGTTGCTTGGATTCTGGAAATGCTGCTCATAGCAGCAGAGGCATGGAAGTTTGGGGATTTCAGCACTGTGCTTGATTTACACTCCTGTAGAAATGCCTTCCCAGAATCACTGAAGAATGGCAGCGAGGAGATTAAAGAACACAGGAATGAGAAATCAGCCTTTTCTGAGAACAACACCTAGCTCTGCTTTCTGCTTTTCCTGTGGCTCTACAGCCCATAGAAACCAAAGCTGTTTAAAGCAAATTCTCACAAGTGATTTTTCCTGTCTTGATAACCAAAGTTCACACAGTAACAACAGTGCAGCCAGAGCACCATCTCTGTCACTTTTTAGTAGACCAAGGAAGTGGAAAGTTACTTGGAAAAAATATCTCTGGAAATAAAGTACCTCTGATAAAATGAAACTATTTTATGTGACCAAATGAAAACTTGGCAATTTATAATGCACTGCTTTGTTTTTAACACAAGAGTTTTGTAGTTGCTAAGACTTTCACTAATGCCCAGCTCCAAGAGGAGCTGGTTGTAATTAGCAAGCACACCAGCAAAGATGAACTGTCCTGCTACAAAGGCCGGATTATCTGGATACAGTTAAGAGAAGCTCTAAAAGCAAGCAATGGTGTGAACAGCAGAGAAAAGTATGCTCATACTTGGAGAACCAAAGCTGAGAGCATTGGGGGTGCTTAGGCTTCGACCTCCGACTCTGGCAGTAAAGGGCAGGTCTTCATCTTGGGCTCGGAAATCCTCCTCGCTCGGCGGCACCATGAGGCAGACGTAGGTGTGAAGCTGAATGAGGAGCCGATGCTGGAGCATCCAGATCACCATCTGAATGAGCTGAGTCTGCAGAGCAGGGCAGGAGGTATTAAACACACACAAAATAAAATATGGTTCAAATACAGGAGAAAAACAACGCACAAGGCATAAGAGTTTGCAAGGCAGATTTTACAGGGGGGAAATGTTTTCAACACAACACCACACCAGTTTTGCCTCTTCTCTGTATAGTCAGTGTACATTTCCTAATGCAAAAAGGTGACACCTCAGATTCGAAGCATTTATGGATACTTAGGCTGCAAGAGTGTAAATTGATCTTTTAATGACTTACATGTCATTACGTAAACCTGACAAACACAGCCAGTGTCTTCAAATGAACCAGCCCCTGCCCTTTGCCATAGCTCCATTACCAGGTATGTTCTAGCCAAGCAGCTGAACGAGTCTCCCTGCACACACAGCGCTTTAGACATGAAAATCTCCACACGGAGCTGTTTGGTTCTTGTTTTTTTAAACACGAAAGTTTAGGAGGTGGTCATCTTAAAGCTCAGGATCTCCCAGAAAGCCAAGGAGAGGGCAGGGCCACTGGTCACAGCTGAAGCAACCAAGATAGGTACCCAGGAGTAGGAGCCATTTGCTGTCAGGCAGGAAACTCCTGCAAAGCCATGGGAGAGATAGAGAATCGGAGCCCTGCCAGCACTCAGAGATGCCCAACTAACACTGGCAACAGCAAACTGGGCAGAGGAGAGCAGCCTGCTGCTGCCCCAGAGACCCCTCTCTGTGGCAAGGGCTGCCATTCCCCGCTGGCTCCGCATCGCTCTGCAGGAAGAGGCCGAGCATTTCCAGGCAGCGAGGTGCTGACAGGGAAGAGTTTCAAAGGTGCCGAGGGACGGCCCTCATGTTGAACAAGCATGCGGAACACCCTCCTTGCACTAGAGCAGCTGAAGAGCTGCGGAGCGCCCGGAACGGATGCTGAAAGCAGTGGGGAGAGCGAGGGAGCCGCGCGTAGGGGCTGCCAGGGCCGGCTGCCAGGGGCTCCGGAGGAGCATTCAGGACGCATCAGCCTGTCTGCGTTTCTGCACAAAACGTCTTTTCATTTCCAAGCCACTGCAGGCAACCCTTCCCATAGCAAGCAGCTCTGAAAACACTGACTCACTGACAAAAGCTGTTTGGGGATTTCATAGCAACCAGCACTGTTTTGGTGAGCGAAACACATGCAGACTGAGCTCACATTCTGAGAAGGAAGCTAGCTCTGCTGTATTAATCATCAGGATGATGGGCCAAATCTCAGTAAAAGCCCCGAAATGAAGTTCATCAACTCCGTCCTATAAATCATACAACTTCCGGTGACTTTCAAATCACACTAGAGACATCTTTTGTTTGCTGATAGACCCACACTTCATGTTTTTGGGGATTCCCTCCTCTTGGGGCTGGATGGATCTGACTCCTAAAACACATTATCTGGGATCACCTTCAAACATATGTTTTTCAGAAAAAGCGCCTTTTTTTTTTAATATTTAGATTTATGAAAGGAGAAGGCTGCCAAAACATACTGAGTGCATTCCTGCATTATTTTGCTAACATCTGAAGTCAGCCTTGAAAAGACTGGGAGCTTATTCCAGTGATTATGCTGATAGAAATCTTCCTTCCAGACACAGGCCTGGATGGAAAGATGTTTCATGTGCTTTACCTAAACCTCCAACCTGCTGGCACGCAGCAGTGTCCGGTTAGTGAGTTCCACGTGATTTGAAAACCCGAGGTCTGCGCATTTTGGCAACACAAAATAACCTCAAAAACTCCAAGGCAGTTCAAGGAAACTGCACACTGGCTTCACAGAAAGACCAGCTTGACTAGACCAGCAGACTCTGCTGTGGACCTGGCCTAAACTCCACCAGGCACTGAGATGGTTTCATGAATTATAAAAGCAGCCGTTTGAGTTTGTTACAGCTCGTTCTGAATGCAGAGTCGTATCTCACACTGATTCAATTCTACATACGCACGTTCACCTCTACCCTCTTGTGTGAGTAACTCAAAGCCATTCAGCAGACAGCAGCTATGGCTCAGTGAAAAACAAGAAGCCAGACAAAAGTGGTGTTACAGCTTTATGGCTCTACTGGGCTTTCCGGAAGGGAAGACTGCCAAGTGTCTCTGGGCCGAAGGAGGGAGAGTGGGAGACCAGTTGTGACTAACTCTAAAACTAGTTCGGCCACGTCACATACAAATGCTACAACAAAATATTTAAGTGAGCCTGAATTCCTGCCAAAGGACGAGAGAGAATGATTAGCATTGAAAGTTATCTACAATAAATTGACTTCATTGTGAATTCAGTACCTCTAAAAACCTAGTCCTAGAAGAAAGCCCAAGCACTGCAGCATCCTAGGACTGGCCGCATGCCCGTGGCTGTCTCATGTCACCACTGCATTTCCACTTTGTCCTACCCACACAAGCACTTTTTTCTCCCAGGTTTAAACCTATTTCTTACCAAAAATAGCAAGTGTTTTCACAGAAGAGACCAAGGAGAAGCTTTGCAAATAAGTCCTGCTGCCAGTTCTTCAGGACAGGAGCACTGAGCTTACGTTTGTTCTCCATCTGCTCTTCTTGAGCTTTGATGGAGTTTTCAAATTGGACTAGAGGAGGGAAGGCTCCCCTGCACCATCTGCACTGATCTGTCTGTCCGAAATGCTCTTCCTCCCTCTCAGATACAGGGTTGTCATCTTCATGCCTGGGCTCAGCTGGGCTCCTTCCTGAAGCCAGAAAGGGCTGGGAGCAGCTTCCCAGGAAAGGGTACGCTTCCGTCCAAGACTGCCCACACCCACTGTCATCATGTGGCCCTGTAGGAAGCCACAGCCAGCTTTCTTTGGCTGAGCCATGACGGAAATACAAAAGGAAAGGTTTTTTGTTGCTTAATTTAGCTAAACATCGGTTCTAAATTTCATCCATATTCCCATCATCTCTCCCTGCCGCCGCCTCTCTCCAGTCTGCTCTGCCGACGGCTCCTACCTGCAGCGCCTGGGTGGCTCCTGCCCACATGGATCAGCCCAGGCCACCCGCCTGTCCCCCATCCCCGCTCAGCAGCTCCCGCACGAAGCCACAGCGTGTCATCGTGCAGGGCTGCTCGGGAGCCACCGCTAACAATACCCAGCTTTGTGTTTACTGACAAAAGCAGAGAACGTGCAGCAGCTTCTGAGGACACGGCCTGTAGACGTCAGCCCATCTGGGCAGTCTGAGACAGGTCCTGGGAGGGACAAGATCTGACCCTCATTATTCTCTTCGCTCTTGAATCAAAGGGAGCATTTGTAAAAGTCTCGAGTAACGTGTTAAAGAAAATGTGTTCCTTGCCAGGATTTGTTAAGGCTGTTTCCTCTCTAGGCCCAAAAAGAAAACAAAAAAGCCAGGATAACTGGTCCTAGCAACAGCTTCAGGGAAGGGAAAACAACAACAGAGCAGTGCTCATTCCTAGCTTGGTGTTTCTCACCACACAAGGATACACCTCTACTTAAAACACAGTATATGAAGTGCATGGTCCCCCTTTCTCCACCCCAGATTATCTAGTTAATCCGGCACATTAAATCTTCAAAACCTTCAAAATCAGGCTTGAGATGTCAATGCTGCACAATATTTAGGTCAATAAAATGAGATCTTCATAGTTGTTGTGATAAATGGATATTTGCTCAAATATATCAAGTTCTCCTATCATTCAATTCATCCTCTTTTAAGAAAAACAAACTAGCTACTAAAACAATCCTCTATTTTGCATGAAACAGACTTTGAAGACCCTTTTAAATGCAGATCAAAACATATATCGTTCTTTAATATCACTGTTTTAATCACTTTGTGACAACTCAGAATTCTTACTCTGGTAAAGAGGCCTTAACTATTCCCTCCATTTAGACCTTGAAAGATGCATTCTTTTTTAAACTGCCACACAGAAAAGCCCTAATTTCACAGCTAGTCTAGTTGACTATAAATGCACCTAAGCTGTACCTCCTTCCCTCGGCCAACAGAAGCTCCCGTGACTCCTAACATCTTCCAGATGCCCTGCAGAACAGTCCCATTCGCAGTGCGTCTCTCAAAAACCACAACAGTCTACTCAGCATTTGCATGCAGCTCCCTGCCTGCTCCCACCCCTGCTCCCACCCCTCACGTACCCGCTCATTTTCCACTGGGCAATTGCAAACTACAAGTTGTCCTCATGTGTAAGGCAGAGGCCTCATCTACTGGCTGCCTGAATCCCAACAGCATGGCTGGACTTATTAAAACAAAACTGGAAGAGTGAATGTGTTTTGTGCAAGGAGAGCTGTCATATCTTCCCATCGGCTTTTTTTCCCACAGTTATTCCTGCCTGGTCAAGGGAAGAATTAGATTGCTAAAATAGCAAGAGCAATATGTGTTATTTTAAGGAGCTGCTGTGGTGAAGGGCATGCAGGGAGGAAACACGGCATCTCATTCACACGGATACACTGGAAAGATCCTCCCTGTTAGTGCATGTTTAAAGCAAGGAAGAGAGACCATGTATCTTCTTCTGAAACAGGTAAGAGCTGGATCACAAGACGCTTCAAGAACCGCACGCTGTAATTCTTTCTTCTTCTGAGTGCTTGCACACACACGTGCACACGTGCAAAGACACACACATGTGCACACCCAAGCCCTCCACAACTCACTTGACAAGGAGCAGTGTCCCTTGTGTGTCTGGGTCGCCCTTCTATGTCAGCAGTGACTGCTTAGCTCTAATGTTCGGATCAGCTCCGGACATTCCAGGAATGGCAGACCGGGACAGGAACACAGCAAAACACACCTGGGAGCCACATGGGCATCTCTGCCCACAGCCACACACGTTGTTTATCAAAACGGAACTCTTCTCTTTATGTATGCAAAAAACGGTATCTTCCTCCTACAAGCATCTTTGGAGAAAGACCACCCATAAATGTACAACCTGACTTAGATTATATTTAGATCCATTTTTTTTCCAAGGAATTTAAAAGAGAGTCTTCAAACACGACTGTAAACTCAGATAAACTGTTCTATTATGATCCTAAAATCCAAGCTTACAGCTCTCCTATACTTTAAGCTAATACCACTACAATGAGAAAAGCCGTTGCAGCTTATCAACAGGAAAAGGATCAAAAAGCTGTTAGCTCTGCTCAGAGACGAAGCAGATTCTCTTATGGGCAGAATTGTTCACTATACTCTTTAGAACTCACACTCTTCTAAGGCAGAAGAAAACAGAATGATTCCGAACAGGAAGATAAATGGCCAAAGCAGCTCTGAGATGAAATGTTAATGTGCTTGCTGAGACCCTTCATGCCCTTAGCCACTGCACATCATCTCAAACCTTCTTGGTCGAGACAGCCAGAGGCAGGCCCGAGCAGCTGATATTGCCCTCAATCCACATACATATCCTCTCCCCAACATTAAGGAACATATTTTTGGACTACATTCAAAGCAACTTACTCAGACATAGTTAGCCATTCAGTATTGCAGCTGTACAGCAGAGCTGGGAGGATCCTCATTATTATGAAAAGTGACAGCAAGTTTATAGCACTGTAAAAAGTTACAGTGGCAGAGCTTAAAAATCTAAATTCACAATACGGCTTTGACTGTGGGAGAGCTACTAGACTCCTTTAGCAAACCCTGCGGAACCCTGGCCACAACCAGGGCTCGCACAGACAGACACGCTCTGCCTCAGTCAACCCTGGTCGCTGGTTGCCCTCGGCCAGAAGCAGCGGCAGCGCCCGCCAGCCCTCCCGGCCAGCGAGGCCAGAGGCTGCACCAGGGCACAGCAACGAGGGAGGCCAGGCAGCCTGTCTGACTGCAGCCTGCAGCACATGGCCAAGGAAGGGGGGACGAACATGGCAGAGTTCCCCAGGCTCCAACCACTTGCAGATCGAGACCTCCGCAGGCAGAAGCTGTAATTCCCCTCTTAACAGCCCTTAGAGACTCTTCGATGGTTTTTTCAAGTCAATTTTGAAACCACAGAGGTACTCCTGTGACATCCTGGAAAAAAAGGAGTTCCCCCTCATGTACTGTAAAAGCCACCTCTTTGCTTTCTCTTTCCATCTGCTCTCTCCCTTTGGCTCACCCCAATTCTGTTACTGGAAAGGACAGTGGACAGCAAAGACCCCCTTCACCTTCTTCATATACAGAGATCTCTGCCCTATCTCTCTTTCATGCCAAAGAGAACTGCTTCTCATCCAGACACTTTTCCACCTTTGCTCTCCCTTCCTCTGTACCCTGCCAAGTTCTGCTGTAGCCTTTGGAGTTGACACCAGAACTGCCTGAGCTTGCTGTGCAGTATCATCCATTTTGGCTTTTATTCCTTTCCTTATTACAACCAATGGCCATTTTTTTTGCCACTGCCAAACACAGAATAGCCTGTTTTAATGGAATGTCTAACTCAGACCTCCAAGATTTCACTCCTAAGCAGAAAAAAATCAGCTCAGAGTAGAAAACTTTATAGCTAAAGATCCGCCTGTTATTCCCACCTTTCAATTATCAGCTTTGGACACTGATGGTCCTGCAGTTCCTCATAGCTGGTTCTTATCTTCCCTACCCTGAGTTGTTAAATATCATTAGCAACTGTGTCAAATGACTGTCACATGCCACCTGCTAACCTGGCAGAAAATAAATGTGGCAGGAACAGACAGAGTGCCTCGTTCCTGCAGCTCCAAGGCACCATTAGATCAGTCTGAATTAGAGGGCTCAAGCTGCTGCAACAACATTTCTATTCAAGCAGGACAGGTTAAAGGCAGCGAAATGGAAGGTAATAAAGAGAGCACAATATGTACACCTGCAACCCTGCAAATTCTAAGCACAGGATATATGATACATATACAATAACCCCAGGATTCAACTACAATATTCAGCTTGCTGTCATGGGCAGGAGAAAAAGATCAAGAAGAAAGGATCAAGAAAAAGTCCTGTCTCTAACGCAGGGCATGTCTGTGGGCACAGGCCACTCTGGCAGATACCACTGACCACCTACCACTTATGTGCAAGGCAGAGGACCAGGGGCACAAGGTAGACATGCTCCAACTTTCCAGGCAGTCCTGACTTGCTTGAAGTACTGCAGGTTGGTGGCATCTCCTGCCAACCAACAAATGCTACAGCATCCCATACATAAAAACACCAGTGTCCTATTTTTTCATGCACCCAAAGAAACGGAGCAATTCTACCCATTTAATAGCCAGCAAACAAAAATGACTTTGTCCTCTTTTGAATAAAGAAGTATGACGTTGTAGAAGAACAGCAGGAAATCACTAGACAAAATAGGAAAGCTTTTACAGCCTTCATATTTTCTGCCCATTCAGAAGCACATGCCAAAGAAGGGAGCCAATCCCACACTTAAGACAAGCATCAGATGGGGTAGATGCCATGAGACTGTAACAGTTTCTACAAAAACATAACCTACCAGTACAGATGACCTTCAGAAATACAGAGACAGTACTGTCAGCATGATGGAAAGCCCAAGATAACAGATCACTAGCAAAGTTCTTCAAAGTTAAAAAGAAAAAAAATCCCTTCCTAAATACACAGAGAACAAAATTACGGTGAAAGGTCCAGACTTTGTTGTTTTTTCCCAAAGGCAAGGCAAATACAATTTAACAATATTTACAGTTCAGAGTGCAGGAACTTCTACTGCTACAAGAGAACAAAACCCCACTCACGTTTCATCAGATTGGCTGCTCTATCAGCTAGATCTCTGAATTACAAGCGGCGCCTCACCACCCCGGGGCATGGTTGGATTGCTCCCCCCTAAAAGGCAAGTTCCTGACAAAACAACATACAAAGAGCCCTCCATAACTAAATCAACGTGGAAACAAACCCTTCTTCTGCATCAATGGCCTGATATGAAAACCTCTAAAGGCTTCCTCTAGTCCCAAAGCCCCCCAGGGTCTGGCACTCTCGGCTTTATGAAAATGAAGCCAACGAAGCCTCCTGAGGGGCCAGCAGGCCCCAGCCATCTCCCTCGTGGGCAGCGCGCATCCCGCTGACACCATCCGAGGCCTCTTCTACTCCCGTTCCCCTGTCCCCGGTGGCAGTGCCAGAGGCACTTCCATAGCTTTTCACAGTATCACAGCTGCTGAAAGGATGATAAAACAAGTTGTTTTCCACCTTTAGAGACCCACCGTGGCCAGTGAGTATCAGAGAGGAGATGTCTGCTCCAAAAGAGCCACTTTTGCAATCCAGCAACTCTGGCAAACATATGCTATTACTTCCAGATTTTTCCCATAATGGCAGCAGTAAGCAGCAGACTTTATTTATGTATTTGAAACAAAAGTAAGATTTCTGAGAACAACCAGAAGTATTTAAGGAGAGCCGTTAGGCAAACAATTAATTCTGAAAAGAGTACTGAGAGTAAAAATGCCTCCTAAAGCTACAACAGCTAAAATAAAATTAATGCTGTTAATTCAGTTTATATTTTTGAAACACAGTAAAGTACCAACAAAAAAGTAGCCAAAGATGGCAGCTAACCAATACATACTACTGAGATTACAAGCTACATAAATAGTTATCTTTATCTCTGATCATAATCTCTGCCAAACTGTAATTACAACAAATTCGTCTTTTGCCTGAGTGCACAATTGATGTCAATCTTTTAAATGCTTGAGCAGCAGCTAATTTAATAGACAGCAAGCTGTCAAAGCACGAAGGCTAACGAACAACACTACAAGAAATCAGTTAAAGAAATCTGCCTGCGTTCCCTTTGCTGCACCGAGCTGCGCTCAGATGTCCAGGTTCCCTCGACTGGAGATGCCCCAGCAGCAGCCAGTGGGCCTCACATTATTTAGTTCTTCCTCACATTTCACCAATACCCAGATCCACCCCCAAGCCATGATCTGTGCAAAGCAATAACAGGCAAACGCCAGATCCATTGATATTGAAATGCTAATATTGTAACACACGAACTTTAGTTGACTACACGCTGAGCCTGCTGCCTGGATTTGCCTTTAAGCAATTTGAGTTTCATGTAGAAAGCTAAGTGGATAGACAGCTTGCATTGTCTGAAACCCAGACTGTGAATTGAAATAGCTGCAATATACAATAAAATATAATTAAATAGGGGTTTTTTATTTGTAACTGGGAGGAATCCATGAATTTTCACTGAGCCCTACTAATTTATGATCGTTCTCAACAGCCCAATAGAATTTCATTTTTCCCTATGATATCTCTCAGGAAAAAGCAACATTTTTATTTAGGAACTTTTTTTGTTTTTTGGTACAGATCATCAGATCATTCACATAGTTTCATCTTGATAACTGTCAAAGTTTTTTGGCACCTGGACATGAAACAACGTATCTTACATTCAGAAACATAATAATGGGCACATTTTAAACCTGCAATCGTAAGCTTAGATACTAGATACTAGATACTGCAGAAGCAACACTGCTCCTTGCTCACATCAGCATTAGCTCCTGTCTCACCTCTTGAACTGGTGGTGCCAGAGGATTCTTGAACTCCGAGAGTGAAACTGGGAGGGAGAACTTGGACAGCATTGAAGGCAGATTGTGGCCCCGGAACTGACAGGAAAACGCATCCGCCAACGGAGAGTAACTACAGAAAGGGAGTAAAGGCAGACATCAGTTTTATGCTGCTGGTCAGTGTATTGTTTCTGCATTTATACATGAGAGAAGTGCCAATTCCCAAAGGAAATGTTCTCTCTGGTCTAGAAAAACAGGTAAGTACAGTTTACAACACTTTGTATCGTGCAAAAGTAACCAAGAAACACATATAATTTCATCTTGCCATTGCATTCACCTGCAGTACTTAGTCAAGATATGGATAGAATCTGGTGGAAAATAATAAAACTGATTAAAAGTTAGACTAGAGCAGTCTTTGATCAAAGGAAGTGGTGATGGGCAGTCTATAGAAGATAAGACTGGGGATGGGCAGAATAATACAGAAAACGCAGTTGCAGACATGACTCTTTTCCATGCCTACGCTGAGAAGAACAAACATTATGACCGATTCGAAACAAGGGAAAGCCAAGTGAAATATCAGGAAAACCTTCTGTCTTAGGATATCATCCACCAAGAACAGCTGAATAAACTGCTGCCATATATGACACTGGCACAGCAGTTCCTAAGTGACCTCAAGGTCCCTTCCAGCCCTACTTTAATAGTTCCATCACAGGAGTGTTGATCTAAAACTATTTTCCTATAATCTAGTTCCAACTCTGATTCTAAAAATGTTTCCAAATCCAGCACCGGTTGCAGATGTTCAGCGGAGCAGCAATACCCACCACTGCCTCCACATCTTCCTTGCATTGCCGCTATCTTCCCTCACACTGGTCACCTTACCTGGTGTGCACTAGAAAGCGCATAAGCAAAAAATGCTATCACGGGCAA
The DNA here is from genome assembly GCF_059628265.1 of Tinamus guttatus. Taxonomy (NCBI): domain Eukaryota; kingdom Metazoa; phylum Chordata; class Aves; order Tinamiformes; family Tinamidae; genus Tinamus; species Tinamus guttatus. The sequence goes on along the minus strand of NW_028288706.1, from coordinate 5,084,660 downwards.
CAATAAAATAGTGATGGCAACAACTCCTTAATTTGCTGCTCTTAAATCATTCAGTTGTTACCATGTGCTAGTTCAAAGTCCGTGCTGTGAAACATTGATTCAACTTAATTCTAAATTTGACTTTGTGTTTCCACATTGCTTCAGGTTCGTATAACCTAGCCCGATACGGACATACAGTGACCAAGCACACTAAAAATACTAAAAGCAGGCCCCAGGGTAAATACTGTTTCCAAGGCTCATGTCACCACAGAAGGATACTCATCTACTGCCATACTCCTCCCTACCCCAGACAAACTCTTTTGTGGCTTTGCAAGTTCAAGCACATGCAATGGTTTGTGTTTTGTACAGTCCTTTGTACAATTTGTTATACAACTTCTGTACAAGAAAAATCCCACTCTGCTTCCAGGAAGAGAGGGAAGGAAGGAGTATCTGCACTGCTCACATCTTTCTTACTACAAGCACTCACTGTCCTTCTACTTACAGACACACACTGGCATTTGGAGAAAGCATGTAGACATTGTTTTCACACAGTGGATAAATAATAATTGCTTTTCCCCAGTAAACAAGATGTGCAGCAAGCTGGAAAACCTGCATCAAGGAAAAAAAAACAAAATTAGGAGAGTAAAAAAGCAAAACTCAGGCTCTCAGCAACAGTTCCACACACCGACAGCAGAGCCTGGTTTGAGCTGAAAAAAGAATAATGTTCCATCCTTTCACTTTCCCTTCAAAAGAAATTCAGGATATGATATAACATGTGACACATCAAAAGCACTTGGCAAGGTTATGAATTTCCAGAGGTTTGTTTCACATTTCTAAGCAATTTAGTATTTCCTGCTTCAGAGGAATTTCTTCAAACTGTATGAGTAGAAATTTAGTTATTTTTAATGCCACAACAACCCATTTTTATGCACAAAATGCATTAAGCGTTATACATGGAAGTTAAAACAAAAGAATGAGCCTCTGCTGTAACACAGGCATAAAGGAAAGCGACGCTGTCTTTTTAATGCATGGAGATACTCCAATAACAAAATATTTTAATATGTTATACAAGTCGGCGGTTGCTAATGCTTCTGAAAGAGCCACATAAATAGCATCTAAGAGACATATAAAAACCAACCCCTATCATTAGATGCATTTAACTTGGCTTTTTGGTGGAAAACAAAACTCCAGAAGCAGTAGGGAATTTCCAGAGTTCATCCCATAGCTGTATAATGACAAGCAACACCACAGCTTGCTGCAAGCAGGTATGGACAGACTTCTCTTTGAGAAAGAGAAGGCCTAGAGACACGATCAGACCCACCCGAGATGACAACCCATGTTCTTCTCCCTTTTCATACAGACTGTGTCCTCTGGTGTGGATCAACTTCTTAGAAGCTTAGCTAAGCTCTCCGTGCACCAGAAACATCCAACTTAATCATCAGGTCCAACAACGAACAGGCCACAACAACTGTGTGTGTTTGCAACCGTTTCTTGGTGGCCTGCTGGCTCCTGCGTTTACCAGTGGTACATTCCCTCCACCATACAAACTTCCCTTCTCAGGGGCTTGTTACATCACCCTGTGAGCTCAGATATAAGAACCTGCTGTCAAAACTGGAAAGGCACCCCAAAAAAGCTGCTGGTTTAGAGACACTGGCTCAAAAGTTTTGCCCAACTCTAACCAGAGCTTCCTCCTAGGGGCCATACAGGTATCTATTACCAAGATAACTCCTTTTCTGTCTTCCTTGTTCCCCGGCCACCCAGTCACCTCCTGGAGGTTTCACCCTCTCCAGGCTCCTATTCCTTGTACAATATCCTGCACAGGACACTCTGCCACCTTACACATCTTTATGACAGCTGGCTGGTTACAAGCTGTAGCTTAGCCAGATTTCTGCAAAAGATCATGGGAATTCCAGTGTAGGGTGACAGAGTGTGTTCTTGTCCAAGCAAGAAAGCAGCAAATGGCCAAAGAAAGAGGCAGGATTTGGCCATAGCAGCTGTAAACCTTCAGTTGTGCTTTGGATGCCTCCCTTCACAAAGCAGACAGCTGTGTAGAAGAACAGAAATTGTGACATATGTTGAGACACTATTTACTCTAGACCTGCTCAGGGCAGTAGCCTGGACTAGAGACATCCAGATACCCCTTCTATGGCCATCTGTGATTCAGTGATTTGGACATGGCTGCAGTTGACTCTCCAGCAATGTCACTGTCATGGGCACTGTCATTCACTCTCCAGCACTGTCATCTTTGTCTCTCAACCTTTCCCCACGCTCTGAGACTCAGACTTCCTCCGTGCACTCCGCTCACACTGAGACAACTGACAGGTTCATGTTCCACAGAAACCCACGCCTGGTGAATTAAAGGGATTTCAGCTACTGCTGACAATTCCCCATACCTGCAGTAATGCCAAGTCAGCATCTTGAGCCAGTTGCTGCAAATTCTTCACAGCAGAGGTAGTTTTAATTACTCTCACCAGGGCAGGGGAGCAGTCCAACGGGAGCTCATTAAGCAATGACTTCTCATCATTTAGAAGTAATAAGGCATGGTAAGGCCTGCAGAAAAAAAAAAAAAAAGGAATACATCTGTGCAATAAATTGCAGCTTTTCCTGAAGGCTTAGTTATTCCCAGACCACAATACTTGGTCAATCTACGGGTAAAGAAGAACCTCTAATAAGACCCTTTGCTGTAAGTGGGTTCAAAATAAGCTCATTTTTATGCCACAAGATAAGATGCTCCCCTTAAAAGGAGACAGACGATGATAACTGGACATGTCAGTGACTGGAATAAAAAAAAAAAAGAGCACTGGGCTGGCAAGCAGACAGTAAACCATGCAGAACTAGACTGGAGACTGTTCAAGTGCACTTAAATATAGAACGGAGCAGCAGGAAGGAAGAAAGCAAAAGTTAGTTACATTTGCAGGAAAAAAAAAGCTGTAAATACAGTGAGTAGGAAAGAAGAGCATCTCTCTGACTGTGCCAGCAAAACCATGTGCAGGACCACGCTGTGAAGGCAACAAGGACAGACCCGCTTGGAAGGACAGAGCACATTCTTACCTGATAGATTTTAGACTCCTCTCAATTGCTTCGGGGGGTATAAAGCTTGTTGCAACGTAATGGATTTTATGTGGCAGGCAGAAACTCACTTCCAGCCAGTTGTTGATATGTAAACGGACAACCCCAGTTGTACAAAGACTAAAATTGGAAGAAAATAAGTAAGTACATACAGTCTTTATGATGTACCCCAAATGAAAACAGTGCTTCAGACTCACCCCCGCATGGGAATCGGGACAGGAAAAGGCAGAGTGCAGCCTGAATATGCCCAGATGGGCGGGGGCTCAGCTGATTTCTGCCTGCAAAGACCTTTTAACTGGGACTTACAGAATGTCTTCCCTTATGAGGCTTTGCAGGAATTTGCAAGACTTCACCCCACTCATCTTCTGCTCCCTCCAGTCTTAACATTGCACCAGAGTGTCAAGGGAGAAGAGTGTCTTGCAGGGTTACTGCAAGGCCATTGCACTGGAAAATTCCCTAGACCAGAGCTGCACAGGGCAAAGATGAATTGGGCACAATGCTTTTACACTCATTTTCCATCTACCTCTCCAAGGAAAAAGAAAGGGAGAGTTCTGTACTGGGCAACAGTTACAGAGCAGCGTATTTCCATAATAACAGACTCCTTAGGTTCTGCCTAGGTGGTTTGTTTTCCACCAACTTGCTCCTGCTTGCCACATGATATCACTAACATGGTTGTTAAATGGTTTCTTCATTCTAGGAAACCACAGGGGCTAAACTAAGCCTTTAAGCTGACTTCAGAGAACAGGACTGGAGTTAAAGAATGTGCACTTCAGGAATGATAATGAAGTCTGACCCCCATATTCAGCTGGAAAGTGACTATAAACCTCTTCTATTGAAGGAAAAAAAAAGCAAAAAGCTTGTAGCTTAGAGCAATGAGTATCATTCAAGCAATTCTCTCTTCCAGCTTTTAGACACTGCTCTACAAAATCCTCATCTTTCTTGTGTGCAGTATTAATTACAGCACCCCTGTACAAGTACAGATGACAAAGCATCCTCTCTGCAGTCATGTTCTACTAAAGCTGCAAAAGAACCAGACTTCAAAAAGGATTTTTCTGCTGACATTACTTCACTGGTGATCTCAGTGAAGAGAAGCAAAGTAAAAACCTACCCAACCACACTTGTCCTCTCCGTGCACTTGCAGTCACCATTTTACACTAAATCTTTCCTAGCTCAGAAACAGAAATTGCTTCAGAGACTGAGAGATTTAAACATATACAACCATCAAAGGTCTCAAGCTGAAATGAGAATTGCAGAGTGTCAGTTTGGAGCAAGCCTCACTGCATTCGCCCTCACTCCTGCTTTTCAAAAGCACACCTGAACACATAAAGCAGAGCCTGCCAAAATCTCACTTCTGCAAAGCAAACAAGAATATATGCATCACAAACACAATCCACAGCTTTTGATCCCGTCTCATTTGATAACCAGCAGGGCTCCCTTTGGGAAGGGAGCACTTCCACATACTTCAGAGATGAGAGGAATCAAGCCAGAAGAATTCAGGAGAAATGGAAATAGGAGTCTGTAAATCTAAGCAAGACATAAAACATATGTAGGCAGGTAACAATACTTTAAAAATAGGGCAGTTATGTACCATAGGGAACCAAAACAGCACCATCTTGTGAACCTCCACAACGCTGCCCAGTTTGCAGAGCGGGACTGAGCAGGGAGGCAAAGGCCAAGCTGAGAGCAACTTTGCACGTACTTTGAGTTTGTTGCAAATTTGTTATATTTACAAATATTAACTTCCAAATCAATCTTAAGCAACAGCCAGTCTTGTCTACACTGGAGAGCTGAATTTCTCCAGCTCCCTAAAGGCTGTCGGCCTCCAAGATGAACAAAGTGTATCAGAGGCTAAACAAAGGCTGCTGAATGTAAAGCCTGCCTGGAAGCCAAGCCCAGTCTCCTGAGTATTAATTACTCCACTCCTGGTGCCATGCAATCTGATTGGGATCCTCATAAGGAATGCATATTTAGGTCTGCAACTACAAACCGCCCATTGCAAGCCAAGTTTTCAGAGGACAGAGCTCCTCTAGCTCCTTCAGTAGATCCTCTGAAGATAAACTTTATTCTAAAAGACATTTTTTGGCCTGACATGAAATTCTGAAATTTTCACTTTGAAAACTGTGGTCTGAATTTTAAGCTGTGTGTTCAGACTCACTGCATGGCTGTTGTGTTGATACCACCCACTAATTTCCCCCTCTGCACAAAACACATTTAAAAGCCTGCCAGGAACAGGCAGGGAGCGAATACGTGTCTTGGAAACTCTTCATGTGGCAATTTAAACATCTCTGCCTAATACTGGGTTGTGGGCCACAAACTCCCATGCTCATTTTCAAGTTCATCTGGTTGGAGCCAGGGTTCAGAGCACCCTGCAAATTCAGCTCTAAGACAAAAACACCAGGTAGCCTCGGCTGCCACTGCAACTATTCACCAAACCGCAGTGGAGCTGAGGCAGCAACCAAGAGCACAGTCAGGCTCAGCAGGAGGATCTCACTGCAGAACTGCTGCTGCAGACCAGGGTTTTGAGAGGCTGAGACCACAGTTTTGTTCTGGAATCTTGCACTGAACCCCCAGAAAGGTCTATTTTTCCAAGTTGTAAATGGACCAAATTACATACGTACACATATGTACAGGTTTTGCATTGAAAAGATGAATCCATGCTCTCCGGTGGCACCATCTCACATCTGATCAGAGGCTGCATGCAAAGTACAGCTAACACTCCACTTTCCCTTACATCAAATATCACAACTCATGCACTGCTTAACCCACCAGACGCAAGCCGACCAACAGAGCGAGCCAAATTCTCTGAACACACATCAAGGTAAAGGGTCTCGTGAAGCAGCACTTGCCCATACTGTTTGTCGGGCCAAATACTCGAAAGAGAAAACACACAGGTACAGAAAAATGGGAAACATTCGCAGTGATATTTTCCCTGCAGAGTTTAACATTCAGGAAATAGGAAAAAAACAAGTTTGATTCAGTCCTTTCTTTGGTCCACTTGCACAAGGGCAGAAGCTTTAATCATGTAATTACATTCGCCACAGCAAGATTGTGTCTATACTGCATTATACAACAACAGCCTAGAATTAAAGGAAACAAGAAAAGATCTTCTGTTCTGATTTCATTCTTTTGCATTTGCGTTCAGCTGTACAACCATACTATTGCAAGCCTTCACTATAGATTTATGTACAGGATTTCCCTCCCTTGTCCTCTTTCAGATGGAAAATGACTTCAATCTCCAGTAGCCTGCCTGGGCTAAGCTACATCCAGCCCCTTTTCTGCAAGTTATCCTCCTCTGTTTCCATTTTTACTCCCCTCACTACTATCAGTAAACTCGGTCTCCTCACACATTGCCTCATCTTCCAGCTGAGCTTTCAACATGAATACGTCGGACAGCACAGGTATGGACACCGATTCCCACAGACTCCACCACTAACCAGGACAAAATGACTTCTTTCCCCACCCTCTCGCTGACTACTAAACCCTCAAAGACCTTCCGTTTTATCCCACGACTTCTCAGTGTGAAGAGTTTGGGCTGGAGAGCTTTGGTTCCATGACACACGATGAGCCGGGTGAGGGATCCGTGATGAGGCAGCAGGATAGAGAGAGGGGTTTTCAGGGCAGACTCAAATTGAGAGACAGCCATGGAGAAGCAAATTGGAAAAGGCTGTTTGCTCTCTCTCCAACTCAAGATCTAGGAGACATCTAATGAGATTAGAAGGAATAAAGTTCAAAAAGAAACAGAAAGAAACACAGCAAGCAGCTAAGCCCTGGCACTCCTTATCAAAGGATGCTGTGGATGTTAAATATTGACATTGGCTCCGGCAAGAGCACACTAACTCAGGGAAGTGAGACCCACTGAGGGCTGCTGAATACACAGAAACCACAGCCAGAGCTGCAATTTGCAGGAAACAGGGAAAAAAATAGAGAATAACACAGCTTATTTGCTCTGTTCTTACGCTCTGCCTTGCACATCTACTTGGGGCCACTGCCCCAGACGGGAACCTGAAAGTTGGCTGAAATCCTGGAGAGAGGTAGCCTTGTTTTTCACAAATATTGGCAAAACACTGATAATCCTACCTCATCTTTTATAGAAACCTCTATATACATACTCCTCATTTTATGTTTATCCTAGTTACCTTGAAAGTAGTATTGTGTTTGTTAGTTTGGTGGAGCGGAGCTTGTAGTTTTGGAGTTTATCTATTTTTTCATCTAAAAGTTTGCGACTACTTAGAGCCTTGAAATTATTTTACACTTCTTTGCAAGGCACATGTTGACTGCCCTTTGGTCAATTAACTGTAGTTGATTTGTATTTTATAATATATCCATACAAATCACATAAGCATTAAATAAATCTCATACAATTATTTCCTTTCCGCTGGAAAGGAGCTGCTGGGCTGGGCTAGATCCACCATGCAGTTCAAATCCCAGCAGGCTGAAAATGTATAAAAGCTCTTTGTCTATTAAGAAAAAAAAATCCTCTCCCCCACAAAAGCTCCCCAGACTTTGACTTCTCTTTAGACAGAAAGCTGAAAAGATCACTAAAACCAGCTGGGCAGAGCTATCTAGTATCAAGCTAACACACCATCTGCAGCTAGATAAAACTTGCTAAATGTAAGTCTTAGTTCCTTACATGGAACACCAGCTCGAAAGACGCCCATTTTAAAACTGGGGAATACTCTGGCACTGGAGGTATTGGCAGCTTGGCAGCAGGTTTCTTGACCCTAAAGACTTTACTTTTTGTTCCACACTAGTGCAGGAGTCTAGGCAGAAATCAAGGAAAATTCCCAAGTCTCTTAAAATTTTCAGACCTAACCAAAGACAAACATTCTGTGTGATCCCATGGAAGACCAAGAAGAGACCCCCAAGGAACTAGGCGTGGATTACCTGGCAACTGTCAGTTTGCATGTGTGTGCATTTGCACTAAGCGATTTGCTAAGGGACATTCTGGATCTTGCCTGAAGTCCCTCAGCACCATCTAGAGGACAGCAGGGGCTCCGTGGCCCTGCTGGAGCAACTGCTGTTCATGCAAGAGGCTTTTCACTGGAATTGCAAAAACCAGCAGACACTGGAAAATGCTGGCTTGGATAATTTGCAAATGCAGAGCTGCGTTCCCATCTGCAATTCAAAGTGTTCTCCATGCTGTTCTCCTATGCCAAAGCCTATACCAGAAATTCCTATAGAGTTTAAATAGTACACTGTCTCTTCATGTATCTGAAGACTTACAGTTCCCATCGGTCTTTTCTTCTTTAGAAAAATCAGACCAAATCTTTCCATCTTTCCTCTCAGGTCATTCTCACTCCCCCACACTCTCTAGGTGGTCTGTATCTGTCTTGAATTGTGCCAGAACTGGACTCAGTATTCACTACAGCAGGGGCTTTACAGTGATGAGTTGGACTGTTCTCTCTCCATCTTAGAGGACAGCTATTTATTTTATGTATTCTTATCTATTTGCTTCTTCTGCAGCCTCTATCATTGTGACTAACCCTCATCTTGTGAGTCTTGAAAGCCTACACGTATCTGGCTCCAGGAAGGGACCACTTGGAAATTTTTCACCTGGAGTTAAAGAACAGAAATTCTATATCTAGACTATTGCTTCTACTTGATCAAAAATCAGTTTTGTTCTATCCCTGCTCTGCAAGGTGCTACAGCTCCTCTCACCTAACTGCAGACACAATAAGAAAATTTCCTATTTTCTCATATGAAGCACTAATAGAAAAACACTGCAGAACACACCACCTTACGGTCTATTCACCCAACAACATGTTTAACTACCCCTCAAATGCAGCTTTCCAACTGCATGCACAACCACGAACACCCTCACCAACTGCTTATTTCTGACATCTGCTTATGACAATACCATGCAAAACCGTGTTAAAATATGAGGGGGGCTCCCCCTTACTGCCAGGCTGAGGAACAGCACGATGTGTCTGCTCGGTGGTCACGGAAGGGTAGTGCTGGCACAGCCCACGAGCTCGGGCTCTGTGTCACTCTGCTCACAGCTACGGGCCACAAGATGTCACTGTATCACTAAAATGTTCACAAACAAGATCAGGGTTTGCCCAGCCACAAACTCGGCAGCCTGGAGCAACAGGGAAAAAGAAGAAGCAGATGCAATATAAAAAGTGTCTTATTTGAAAGTTTAGTATAGGTTTTGTAGCATTTTTTAGCACTGTATCAAACAATATTCAGCATGCTGTCCAGGCAGACTGAACTTCACAACCCTTCAAATAACAAAGAGCTTATCAGAAATTTTCAAATATGCTTGAAATCACTGAAGTATTTAGGTTCTTGCTGCCTTACCCTACAGGGATAGTGTGACTGTTCCCTTTGAACAAGGAGAAATGCAGTTGAGGGAGACAAAAGTGTTTGTCTCAGATCACACAAGTTATGCTGTAGTTCAGACAAGGACCTCACATGTAGTTCTCCCTAGCCCAGGCTAAAGCCTAATCAAGGGCCACATCATCTCAACACTGTGTCAAGTTTGGTCACCAAACACGTCCTGGACAAAGGTATCTGCTCTTCCACCAAACATGTCCTGAACGAAGGTATCTGTCAGTATGGACATGCTGTCAGAGCAGGAGGGAGCAGGAGGAGGTGGGTTTTCAATCCTGCTGAAATTCAACACTAACTACAATTCTTTGAAATCCTTGCCAGAACCTTTAGGCCAGTCAAGAAACAGCATGTTATACTCTCCATTCTGCTGCGAGTCTCACCACCTAATCTGAACTTGCTGTCTGGACATGCACAGTATAACCAAACGAAGCCCAAGCAGGATCCAACATTACCATGAATGCTAGATGCAGCATTTTTCTTTTACACGCGGTTCAGAGTTCATGTCATGACACTTCTCAATTCTACAGTTCACTTGTCATTACGTGCCTATGAGTCAGGAAAGCAAATAACAATAAAGCTGGGATAGATATCCACCATACCTATACCAAACATACCCAAAAGAAGGCCAAGACCACACTGAGGGTTCAGACACTGCATTGCACCTAACCTTTATTTTGCTCCATCTAGTTTAAACCAAGTCCCAGTAACTCATCAGCATGAAGTAATGGTAATATCCTAAGGAACAAGGGCAAGAGGTTTTGGTGCAAAACAACACAGCATGAAGGAAATTGCATTTACCTGTCGTAAGTCTCCTTGAGATCTCTGGCCAGTTTACACTTGGGCAGAATGTGATGAAAAGGGGACTGTGGTCCTTCCGTGGCTACAGAAAGTTTCAAAACAAGAAAGCAAACAACTGACTTCCAGGCAAAGAGAATCTCCCCTTTCCCCTCCAGGTATCGGCAAGTATCTTAGTTTTGTGCTACTATTACAATTTAAAAGATCAGACAGGAACAGATCCCATGTCTTTCTAATCTACATTTATTTTCCAAAGTTTTTACAATAATTTAACTGAAGATAATGCTGCATCTTTTGAAACTCAACTCTCTTAAGCAGATTTATCTGTGAATTTGACACATGATTACTTTAAGTGGTTTTGTTTGCTTTTTAGACGCATGCAAGACAATGCATCAGTGTCAGAAACCATTCATCTGCTTATTGTTATAGGAAGTTGCTTTGAAGCAGAGTCTATAAAAACGCTGTGTAACTATGTCAGCCATAGAAAGAACATGTAAAAGAGTGAAATCTGTCATGAAGAGTCTCTGGTGACTCTGCATACAGCTTTAGAGCTTGGGAAACTTGCTCAAGGTTGAGTAAAGCAGTCTGTATAGGAATCCTTCCTTCTGAGCCTGTAAAGTGCATCTAAATGTGATGGTTTACTAACACTTTCCAGTGATCAGTCTGAACTGAGATGTCATGGAAAGTAACCAATCTACTTCACTTCAAAAGCTGACATGTCTGCACTGGAACAGTGATTTCTGGACGAGACAAAATGCATCCAAAAGCAGTCAAAATGCTGAAGAGCACCAGAACTTGTTCATGCTGATCACAAGAAAACTGTAACAAGGCTCAGGCACTCTTCTGAAAAAGTGTTCCTAGACATCCATACAGGTGTGTGTTTCTACGAGTAGCTAAGCTGGAGACTCACTTTCTTGCATGGCAGACACTTCATCCTGAATGGCTAAGATCAGCTTGGCCTCCCTGGTCAGGTACTGGCAGCGGCGCTCCTCGTGCTGCAAGACGATGGCAATCCGACGGGACAGATTGTGCAAGCAGTTGATCACTGATGGATCCGCGTTGGCCTACAGGCAACACAGGAGAGGAACTGGTCAGTCATTCAGCCACAAACACATCCATGGGACCAGAGTGATGGACAGGTGATCAAGTCAACTATGTGCAACAGATACCAAAACTCAGTCTCTGGCAGAAGAAAGGAGATTTCTCAAAAAGCACAGAAAAGCAGGTCAGACCTGTCCAACAGCAAGGAAGAAGAGATTGAGCGATTTCTATACTTGTCCGCATGCTTTGAATGAACACAATATCTGCAGTAGAATAATTTATTTGCTTTATTTTTTTACAGTTGTTACTGGGCCCTGTGCTAGCAGGTAGATCATAGAATTCAGTTTCACATAGTGAGAAAGGAAAGCTCCAAGTTACTTGAAAAGGAAGATGACAACGTACAAATCAAACTCACTGGGAGTATAAGGACTGTAGTGCCTTTAACATAACCCCCTCTTTCCATGCCTTTATACTGATGTTTGCCCTATATGCTGACAGGATAAATGCTAACCAGGTAGGAATGAACAACATATTATCGACATTTTGAACCAAAACCAGGATGAATGTGGATTTATGCTCCCAAAGACTGCACCAGTTTGCCTTACTATAAACACTGCATTTGTGTAAGTCACAGAATGAAAGTGCTAGAAAACCCTGTCAGCATGAAGAACTGATAAGGGGGGACTCCATGACTCCTAGGCAGAGAGTGCACAGCAAGCAGCTGCATCATGTTTGTTAAGATGTTTAAAGGAATTGAAGGTTCAAGCAACTGATAACTTGCAAGGAGGCCAGCAAACCGTGAGTCAGCATTTCTGGACACCAGGTTCTGCTGAGTCACAACACGTTAGGAACCTCGAAGCTGAAGCACAGCAGGCTGAGTGCGATTACAGCCCTCGGGACCTTGCCTGCTCTGTCTGCCCACTGCAGATGGACAGGGGTCCTTATCAGCACAAACCTCTGCCCACGCTCCGCAGCGCGCTGCGCGAGGAAACACTGCTGCCTGCTTTCCACACAGCCCCTTCCAGAAACTCTGCAGATCCCTATGAAGGAAGAGAGTCCCATTTGGCAAATATGATTTATTGTGTTATTTTAAAACAGCTACTACTTCAGTGCCACAGTGCCAGAACACAAAAAAAACCTTTTTTATTCTTCCCAAGACACACTAGAAATTTGATTCTAGAGACACGCAGGCCAGATGAAGTTTGCATTATCCTTTCCCAAGGTCTCACAATACTTGAATGAAGCAGTGCTGTTTTCAATGCTGCTGCCTCCACACGACTCATGCTGCATGAATATATTTGTACGTGTATCTATACACACCTACCAACAACCGAAGCCCGGTGCTTCACCAATACACTAAAACATCAAAGCTCCTGAAGCCAAAGGTATTTTCATGTGTGAAATTTAAGATCAACTCTTGCATTTACAAATTGGGCATTTCTTGACCTAAGAATCTCCCTAAGCAGAACAACACTGGAACACCTGCAGGTCTCATAAGGGCAATGATTTCTCTCTTGATTCTTGATTTCTGGGATATTTCTGTCCTTTGAAACTTTGCTCTCAGCTGAAGAGGAGGATGCTCTCAACATCCTGGACGCTGGCCCTGTCACTACTTTAAGGCACTACTGAAAGTCAGAAGCAAATGCCAGTGCTAAAAGGAAAAAACAATCAAGTAAAACCCAACCATTTCCACAAAATAGCTACCCTAGCTCCCTCTTTCATTTCTAAAATGTTTCCTCACACCCATACACACCACATGCCACTGGGCATGTACTATGGGGTAGGAAAAGAAAACATGACCTCAGAAATCAAATATTGCTCAAACATGATGAAATTTCTAGGCTTTTAGATCATCAAATTAACTGACCCAGGATCAGTAGATGCAGATATGCACTAATCAGATAATGAAAGAATCAGGCTTGAAGTGAAGTTCCAAACAACAACTACTTATTTGCACCAAATTTCTGCTGAACACTGAAAACCTAGTAATCACTCACTTGTACCTTCTTCTCATTCAAATGCCAGAGCCAGCTGCTTCCTGGTTCTGTCCTCCCTTTATAATGATTTTATGGCTAGAAAAAGGCAACTTTCAAATGTGTTGCATTTAATTATAAGAAAGGCCTAGATGCACTGAGCAAAGGTACTTGTCTCAGTATCAGGCAGTATGAGGAAGGACTCAAAATAGTGCTGTTTTAATATTCCACTTCAAGAAGAGGTGCACAGCTTTAAAAAGGGACAGCTTTTGTTCCAAACAGCCAAGGACAACCAAGAAAACTCTCCTTTGTCATAAAATCAAGAACACCTTCAATCATGGACTAATTTTACATTGATCTGTGAACCTATAATCTCAGGAGCATGGCCCCACTCAAAAAGCTATGAGGAAAGGAAAAAGGGAGAAAAAAAGCCAAGACCCATTCCCTTTAAAGCATAAAGCTAAATGCTTTGGTTCTGCTTTAAAATGTTCAAGCAAACCAAACTCACAAAGGGCTGCATTACACAGAAATGTAATATATGCACCATGAAGGCAAACTCTGTGCCCTGAAACAGAAAAGAAAGTTCCAGGCTCAAGATTAGCTTGCAGTTTTATCAGCAAGCTCTTCACTTCTCTCCCACAGTAACTTTATAAAGATATACGTGGGCTTTTAAGCATGCATCATTTCATGGTGCTGAGAACTGTTCAAACATGCTGCAATCATCACTGGAGAAATGCATATCAGCAGGAGTTACTTCTCCTGCCTGCAGAACCAGCAGCTGATTTTTTTTTTAATTAAGAAAATGCTTGTCCTTTTATTATTCTTTTAAATCCAAGAAATATCCTTCTGTTCTGTATACCAGTATGTAACTACACAACTGTTTTACTTTGTATCTGTAAGACTAAAGATGAAGTGGGGCCTACATAGGCAGTGATACAGCAGCTTTCATGCAGCTATATAAAAGTTAAAGGAATACTCAGCTATTTCCATACACTCAATTCACTAGTTTTTAGGAGAGAATTGGATTAGAATATCCCAAATAATGGAAAAAAAAACTCTTATAAAACCTAAACTCATCCCATTTTCAGACAACACAAAGACAGGCCTTACCCGTAGGGCAAAAACCACGTTGAACAGAATCATAGTGGGCATCTCTCTCTTTGGTGAGGGATCGGTTTTGGATACCTGAAAGATATTTTGAAAAATAAGTCCCATAGGTTTTGTGTCCTTTTGAACCAGTAATAAGGAAAAAAGAAAAGTCTAACCCAGTTAAATAACACTTTCTGAGAGAAAAGAGCAGAGAAATCGAATTATAGCATCAACATTTGACTCATAAAATATAAAGCTGCATAATTGTTCTCTCATGAAAGTGTCACAGTTCTTCCACAACACTGCCTTTGGTGAGGACCATGGAAATGAACATCAGCTAACAGTAGAGTCTCAATAGGTTTCCTTACGATCACACTTTGGCACCACTAGAGTCTTAGATTTCAATTTTCTTTAACATAATTGTTATATGCTGCTAGCTACATATTGTTATATACTGCTAACTATGTGCCCATGAAAATTCAAACAGAAGTCTGCAGATGTCTCACTGCAGGCCTCAATCATTCTTTTATTTCCTAAAATTTTCAGCTTACTTCATGTTTCTAACTATTGCTTTTATCAGAAGTGTGATCTAGAACTGCCTGTATCCAAGTCACACACAGAGGACTAAACTAAAAGCTATATTTTTCTTCCTGCAGGATTTGAAAAGCTTGAAATACCTTTATTTCTGTAACAGAGAGCTTCTTGGTTTTAAAACCCTTATGATGCACACAGACTTTCCTGCAAGGAGGAGGAGTGGGAGCTAAAATGAGCAAGCTGGATCTGCACATCTGCGACTGGGAGCTCCGAGTCGACCAGGCATCACCACAAGATGGAGCACCAAATCCAAAGCCCACACACAGGCTCCTGTGCAGCACCTGGCTGCTGCCAAGAAAAGCCAGCAGTAACCCACCCGACCAAGCACCCATGTCACCTATAATGCGCATACGTATGTACCACATGCAGGGCAAGCACCAGGACATGCTCAGGATGCAGCTGGCATCCTGACAAGCCTCAAAAGTTTGTCATGAACTCACTGCTTGGGGCCGAACACTGCCAGTTGAGGCCTCTGAGGCTGTGATCTTCAAAGTTAGAGAACCTATCAGAAATGAGGGCACTTTGAGGTTTTCTGAAGCTCTGACAAAAAGGTGGTGATTGGAAAGGGGCAGTGAAACCTATTTGCTGTGTCTGGCCTGGAGTTAGAGGTTCCACACGTCCTGTGAACTGCACTGAGGGCCCCGATGCAGTTCTGAGTTTGGGAAATGACTGTGTTCCTCCCCAAAGCCCAAGGCACCAGGAGCACTAGCATCACCTGGGATCTAGGCCAGCGTTTGTACTGCTACTTCTCCAGGAAAGAAGAAGAAAGGGAAAATTGTAATGTGAAGAATTCAGAATACCACTAAACAAAAATAGGGACAGGATTAAATATTGGTGCTCTTGCAACTCCTGAATCTCACTTGAGCATGCATTTGCTAAGCTGCTGTAGTGTGGAAGCACTTAGGGCAGTTTGGACTCCAAAGAAACTCCAGCCAGAGACTCTCAAGTTATTTTGGTCATTATTTGTGCTCAAAGGGTCAAGAAGGAAATAGTTTAGCTTCCTTCTAAGTGCAAAAGGGTCCCAGGCTTAAACTTGAAGGAACTTGCCTGGATGGCTGCCATTTCTAGAAGGTTCTGGGCACTAGAAAGTTCTGGCATGCCTTCTGCAGCAAGCAGACACACCCAAGAAAAGGGTCCTACGAGAAGCTACAGGGTGGTGTTTACAGCACTTCATAACCTTGGGCATTTAATCAGATGCAATTTTACTTAGAAAAAAAAAATGAAGTACAAAGACATATTTCATGTAATTAGAATAGAAATTTGAATCTGTGGTGGACAAGTGCAAATATACCTTTTCAACTTAATTTATACTATTACCTACAATCTCAATGGTTTAAACGTTTCAGGATAGAGTCTCGGTGATCCTCTGTCATATTTCTCATAAACTCATAAGTTTCAAAATGGAACGTCAACATTGATGGTTGATGCTAGCTTCTTACCTGGATCAAAGTTCTCTTAAATCAATCTGGTCCTAAAAACATCAAGGGCCTTTAAATACAGATAGAATGGGTGACAGAAATGTCAAGAGATTTTTTTAAAAAACGAGTGACTTCGTAAATCTGATATAAAACAAGACCTAAGCAGGTCAGTGATAAAGATTAATAATGGTCTCTGAAGTTACCAAAGCCCACTTCACTTTAAACTTCATTATGAAGAAGATGGAATAGGACAGGGAACATTTTGCTTGTAAATGCGTAAATCCTGTCCTAGATTTAAGCAGAGCCTTCTCCATGGCCTATGTGGCAACTGCTTTCACTCCTGGCAGCTAAAAGCGCAAAGCCATTAAGGAAGGTGCCAGTACAAACTGCAACCTGGCTTGGGCCCGAAGAAATTTTTACACCTCCTTCAGCATCCTACCCATTCCAACTGAATCACCTTCCGTATTAGTAACAGCTAAAAGCTAGACATGGCTGAAGTGAGTTCTAGAATTAGCTTCTTTTCCTGGTGTACTAATTAAAGCTGCCACAAAGTTAACTAGCAATAACTAAAAAGGTGAGAAATAGCTTCTTGATCTGGACTGCTTAGTTCTATTTCGCTTTTTCTACACTCTTTTTCTACAAAAACCAAAAGCGTTTCTTCAAGTCACTGACACAGCTCCCTCAGGTTACCACTCACTCTAAGTATCTGGAAATAAATATGAGACAGCTTTGAACACTAGGAAGTGAAAATAGGATCAAAAGTAAAGATAATACATCCTGAACTACAAGTTTCCTATCTAACTAAAGTAGTGTGAAAAGAAGACAGTCCCAAGGAGCAGACCTCTTACCATACCTGCCCAAGGGCATGTTGCAGCAACGTAGGATGGCCAACAAAGCGCACATTATCAATCTTCAGTTCAAATTTTTTGCCACACATGTCTGATTTGGTAGCCAAAATTGTTGCCAAGATGACATCAGAAAACCTTGAAGAGTAGAAACAGAAGCTATGAAAATTTTCAAAATGCATGCCCTAAAAATATTCTTCCAGATTCAGATATTTAACTTGTGAGAGTTAAAAAAAGCTGTAAATTATGTATTTAAATCATTGCACTTGGAATACCATTGGCTATGAAAATTAAGAACCCCATAATTACATCACTCAAATCATCAGAATTACAAAACAGGAAGCATCCAAGACAAAGACTGCAGGGTCATGCTTATTTAATTACATGCTCGGCCAAATACATGAAAAAGATTAGATGCAGTTTGCTTTACAAATTTAAAACCAGCTCGAGTTAGCCATTGCCTGGATTTAGCTGCAGGTTAATGAACTTTCTAAGCAGCTAGATATCAAAACAGCCTGTCACTCAAGCACAACGAAGATCTTTAAGCCACCCAGTATGGCAGAAAGGAAGGCAAGAAAGAGCTGACTCATTTAAAAGAAAAACACATTCAACACTTGTCCCTCCTTTTCTGTACCTAGTGAGATGCAAAATTACCTAACAGATCTCAGTCTGTGCCCAAAAGACCACTGGCCTCCTCTTGAAAGCTGCATGGTCCCACCTGGACTGTTTCATGTCTTAAATTGAACTGAGACCAACTCCTGACAGAGCAGGCCCTCCTCAGTGCACACCACTGCTGCACTTGTTGCATGGCTCCGGATTTGTGGTGACAGGAAGCCACTCATGGGTTACAAACAGGAGGGCAAATATCTACAGGGAGTCTGTCCAGTAAAATGTAGTTACCAATGACAAAAAAAAGGGTAACGGTGCCCTGGGGAAGGAACTCAACTCTGCTTTCTGTTGCACTGACCACTGGTGGCCTTACAACATGATCTTTATTTTATTTTACAGCCTGGTCTTTATTTTATTTGTTGATTGATTGATATGAAGTCAGGGTATCTCCTGACAAAGTAGAGTTCAAATGCACATGAAAAAAGACTTCTGCTAGCTGCTGCAGGACACTGCTTGCTGTTGTGGGCAGGTCAGTACAACGTTTATGCTACTAGCAATGCTGCTTTTCCTTTCCTCTAAGATACTTCCATGTAAGCAAATTCCAAGCGAGCTTGCGATGAGACCGATTTTTTAACAATGGAAACGTTTATTTTATTCCCTTATTTACCTCCATGGACGTGTGTCCCTGTGAGACCATCCCCCTGCACAGGGCAGGTACCGCAGATAACGCGGTATCACTCAGAGAACGGGGCAGACCTGGGTGTGCTCTGCACGCCCTTTATCTCTCGGCCGCCAGTGCGCTCTCGATGCCTAGGGACGGATTAATGTACTATATTGCTAGTGTACTCTGAGTGAGTTAGAGCACGGCAGAAATTAAGACAAATACACGGCTAGGGCTTTTGTGTGTTCCCATCTGCGTATTAGCAGGGAGTTATTACTTTTCTTGGATGAAATGCTCTGGTGTTTGGCTACCCTTACCATAGCGTGCTGGCTAATTTTAGCTTAGGGAAGGAGCAGCTCTGTACTAATTTACAAACCCCTGGTCATTCCGTTCCCAACAGGCTGCCAAATGCAGCCAAGGACAAGCAGAGAGCGGGGACAGATTAGCCGGAGGTTCCCACGGATGCTGAGACCATGCTGCTTGGACATGGCAACACACTGGGCTCTGCAGCACACGGTGCTCAGGAGGGACAGCCAACACTTCCCCAGGCTGGACAGACATTCCCTGGAGATCACGTTCAAAACAGCAAAAAAGCCACCACAATCCGCAGTGATTTTTTCCCCCTCTTTTTTCCCTGTTGAGCTGTGTTAGCTCATCATGGAGCTGGGAAGACTGTAATAGCAACAGCTCAAAATGAGCATCAGTTCTGAGGAGAGGAAAGAGGAGGTGGGTAAACCTCCAAGTAGCTTCTTGCTGGTAAGAAATGCATTACTCCTCCCTCCCCCAGCCCTCGCAAGGGATGTCTTGGATGCTGGACATCGGAACAGCATTATGGTGATTTTTACCACTGTTGAGACTGGACATTCAACTTTCACAAGTGTCTACACTAGCAGACCATTACGTGTAAATGTGGGGCTGAGCACGGCAGTCAGAGAGGGAGCAATTCCCCAGGAAAGCTCATTCCACAGGCAGTCACAGTCTGCCTCCCCTCGTGTTTGGCTCCATGGGCGGGAGGAGATTAAAAGGTTAATTTTGTAAAGTGCTAAGTATCTTCCTAGCACCCTGCAGACCTGTTTCCAGGAGAGCACCACAGCCTGAGGACGTGTTCAGGATATATCCATCACCTATGATACCATGGAGAGCTGATAGTACAGTGGGCTCCCCAGAATGCGATCTGGAGTCCAGCCCCCTTCCCCTTGGCCTGATCATCTAGTTGGTCTTTACAACACTCCATGTCACTCACCCATTTTCTAGGTCTTGAGATGACAGGGGGAGATGGAGGAACAGGGAATTTATTCCCATCATGTCAGGGTGACATCATTTCATCTCAGACAGTAACTTTTTTTTTACTTTAGAAATTTCAACATTGGTTTTCCAATCTCTGATATTTTAAGACCAGATAAAGATCCTAAGCATCACAAGCCACGAGTTTGTTAGAAGTGATTAAATTTCATAGTTGGGCCTTAACAGACCCTTATTTCATGAGATTAGTCTGAGCACTGTGATTTCCAGGTGGGAGGAAACGTTTCCTATAATAAGGAAGTCAGCAGGGTAAAACTTAACAGAAAAACCAAAAGCTTTGGTTTGCCCAAAATATCCTACAGCCACTGTCACGAGTTCGAAACAGCAACAACAGACAAACCAGCAGTGTGACACAAACTACACCAGTGCAGATTGACTGCTGTCATCACCAACTCCTCAGGGACTGACACAGCTGGTACAATAACCGCTTTAGCTTCAGGCCATGGAAAAGGAAGGGGGAAATCTCTAACACATTCTTGGTTGGTTGGTTGGTTGGTTGTTTTCCAAGAACTGATAATAACGTTTGTGATGCCACAGGAATAAAAACAAGGTATTACAAAGAATTCCTCTTTGAAGTAATTCATGACAGGAGTTTAGGAACTAGGTGATCCCCATAATTGCAATGGGATTATATAGTTTACACACTGTTCTATATGTTTAAATCAGAGCAATTTGATCTGGGGCTTATTGTGGGAACAACTGCAATTTATTTGGTTTTCTCAACTCAAAGAAGGGACAGTACCACATCCATTCTGGATACCCTACAAAAAGCAAAGAAATGTTAGTAGGACCTTGGTCATTATCCTAGCAGAAACCCCTAGCAACACATTTCCTAGGGACACTGTGATTTAGCATATAATTATCTCATCATTCAGTGTGAAACAAAAACAAAGCACAATTAAAAGGACGGTGAGGAAAGAAAGCCATTCTAGACAGAAGTGATTGTTTAGAATGTTTGCTCTTACCCCGAAACCAATTGCTCATCACTTAGAGGACATTGGTCTCTGAAATGGGAACATGGCCATAAACACAAAACAAAAACACAACAGAAGAAAATAAACGAGGCAAGTACACAAAATACAAAAAAAAAAAAAGATAATATTAAAAACTAGGATGCACTATTAAGGGTTAAACACCTGTAAAGGAAAGATAACGATTGAGAAGAGTCAAAAGCAGGTGAATTCATGGGACATTTCTAGCTCAGACCGATGAGGTGGAGAGAAAGAGCTAAGGCATTTTAGACGCCCAGCTAACACTGGCTGCTGTAGTGTTCACACGCTATGGTACATTTATGGAACCATATTTATACTGTACTTTTCATGTTTATCTTAAAAAAAGAAAAGAAAAAAGGAAAAAAAGAAAAAAAAAAGTGCCAGTCTGATTTAGCACAAATGTTAAACATCACTTTCCTTTCTAGACTTTTATTAGTACTTTTATCACAGGAACACCCCATACAGCCCCAAATGACTCAGATCTCTTCACAGTTGGTTCTGACACTTCCATGCTCCCAAGACTTAGGAAAAAGAGGATTATAACCCTTTCTATTTCATGCACAGCTAGAGCTTTTTAAAGGGCCTTGCACACAGAGCTGCTGCTGTTCTCCACCAGGGATTTCAACAGTAGATATGAGCCTGTCCAGAATCACGGCGCTGGTATGAAGTCATTTTCCATCTCTCTCCATCAGCCTCAAGCCATAAGCAGAGTCTTAGGAATAACAGGCTGAAAAAAAAGAACTTAAAAACCTTCCTTGCAACAGGCATTGAGGGAAGGCTCTGCTAATGGCTATACTCGCTCTCTTATAGCAGGGAAGCAAACAACTATTTTAAAACATCTGTTTTTTTCTTCCTTAAATAACAAGGAAAAAGAGACTTCTTCTCTTTAATGTATTAAAAGCTTAAAAGCTTTATAGCATGCACTTTAGAAAGAAGAGGTAAAAGAAGACTTCCAAAAAATAGTCAAGCCAAAAGAGAGCAGATTTCTACCAGTCATGTTAGAAAGGGATCTTGGAGTGACAAGCGGTGCAGAGGGGACAGCATTACAGAAAGGGAGTGCAGAGGGCAGGGATAGATGCATGGAAAACCGCAGGCTTACAAAAAGGGAGCCTTTCAGACCAAATACAAGGAAGATCACTGGAGGCCAGTGAAAGAAGGGACAGAGAAACGTTATCACAGGAGAATGACTGTTTGTTAGAAAGGGGCATTCAAGCCCTTGTTTGTGAATAACTTGTTTTCTTGTTTCTATTTATTTAAATAACAGAAGCATTTTTTTGGCCAATGAAATCAATCTCATCAAGATGGTTAAAACTCTTTCTGCTAGTTATGCTCCTAAAAATACAAAGTTTGATATAATGTTGATTACTATATATGCATCCTTATTAGAACTTTTGCTGGCTCTACCCCCTCCAAAAAACTAAACCAAACATTTCAAAACAGTTTAATAACACAGTACCATAGCTTCAAAAGAGTTATTGTGTGTCTTAAATGCCTGATCTTTTTCCAGAAAAAGAAATAAAAAAGAGTGGCAGGCATCTCCATAAGCTTGAAGGGTACATAGCATTTCTAAAGCACTTGAGGCGAAGGATTTTGGGGAGAGAAGGCAAATAGTTAAAGGCTGCCAGCAGACAGATGTGTGACAGGCTATTGCTTTGGTTTTGCCAGTGAGAGGCTTTTCTGCACAGCTCTACTGTATGGCCATCAGCAAAGGGTGTTTCAAACCCTTTTGCTGCTTCGCTTGCATTTACAGGGAAGAAAATCTCTATTCTAAAGACCCAAACAAAAAGCTCCACTGAGCAGAAATTAATGCAACACACACATGCAATGAATATGCTACCACAGTCGTAAAAAAAATAATAAATTACAAAGACCAGGAAACTTGAGTCTTAGGGCTAAAAGACATCCAATTATGCATGCAAATATGCAGTATGGAAATGGAGAGTTATGAGACCAAAATAGATCTAATTCTGTCCTTAATGAGGTTGTAAAGAAACACATACAGCTCACTTGCTCCAGGGACATCAACTCAAAATTAATTAACTTGTGTTCCAACAGGCAGAGAG
The DNA here is from genome assembly GCF_059628265.1 of Tinamus guttatus. Taxonomy (NCBI): domain Eukaryota; kingdom Metazoa; phylum Chordata; class Aves; order Tinamiformes; family Tinamidae; genus Tinamus; species Tinamus guttatus. The sequence continues at coordinate 5,061,897 of NW_028288706.1, read as the reverse complement.
CTGACCTTTATCTAGGATACAAGGAATCCTCTACTAATTTAAACACAGTCATCCTGCATAAGGAGAATGGACCTAGCCCTCACAAGAACTACTGCAGCAACAAGATAAATCTGAAATAACACTGCTGAACAAGGGAAACACTCAGCCCTTCAGCACTGCCATACTTGGCATGCACCATGAACTCGACCTAGCAGTCTGTCCTCTCCAGAGCCCAAACTTGTGTCCCCAGAACTTCCAGGCAGAACATCATGTTCATGAAATCTTGAGCCACTAAAGCAATTGCAAATCAGAACAAACTCACATGGACAGAGCTGCTGCCCCTCAGGGATCAATTTTCACAAAAACAGTCACCCTGTTTCTCACCTCCCTAGCCTTATCTTCCATGGAAATCTCCAAAACATACTCCAAATAGAAGCCGATGGGCAAAAATTCATAATATCACTGTGGGAAGAAGCCCTCGGGCTCAGTGATGGTATTGCTTTTGTGACACATCATAGTTAAACTGCACTAGGCAGGCTATAAATCATACACATCTCTCCCCAGGACCTCTGCGCTTTTCTGCCTCCACTCTCCCACTAGCACTTCTCCTATTCCCCAGGGCCCAACTTCTGCTACTCCTGCAGTGACCAAATTGATACACATCAAAACTCTGAGCAACCTCTTGCACTCAGTTTTCAAGATGCTTTTTGTTTCATGCTGGAAGAAGAGCCTGTTCACCTAAAATTGCATATTTCTTCAACCTACATCAATTAGTCTAGTGTAAGATACTATCTCTGCTAATAAACTTCCTCTTGCCTTATATAAATTAACAACTCTCTGTATAAATAGCATCAGGGATTTCTTCTACTACTTGTTACCACTAAAGAAAAGGGGATGTTTAGCTGCAGCATCAGTTTATGGCTGCATTAAGCAGATCTGCTTCTATGCTGGCATCGGGGAAGAAAGCGGTTTCAGTGGATTAACAACACTGATTATCCTGGAATTGGGGAGGGCTTTTCTATTTAAAAAAATGAAACTTGCAACTTGAAAAGAGATCTTTGAAACTCTGAATGCAGGTGCACAAGCACATAAGCAGCACAGCAGCGTGCTGGACCTCTCCTGGTAGATACAGAGACTTCTGCCTTCCAAAAGCTTCTCCACTTTAGAGATTTTCCATGGAGTCACACATATCCGCTTAAGATTTTCTTCAAAATACACATCCAGCCCCTTAACTTCCTCACCTTAAACCATTTTCCAGCCTTCTAAGTTGTGCCCTTTGCTTCACCACCTCATTTTTTTTAAATACTGTTCTGGATCATAGAGGGACATGTTCAAGTGATTTCTTACGCAGATATCTGAGTGGAAGTTGTGTGCGTGCTTGTGTTTACACAGGAGTGTGCACGAGTGTCACTATGAAGACTGACATGGCAGGCTTTCCAGTGAAGCACACACAGCAGATTTTGCTGGCCGCTGTTCAGGTGTTCTCTGATTTTTTCTGGCCTTGTGTGCACAGTATCTCCAGGAACCAACGGCACTCTCTTTTACTGCTAGCTTCAAATCAGCTTGATACCAGCCTGATACTCGGGCATTTCCTGCTAACAGCCCTTCTTTCTGAAAACCATCACCACAGAGGGGGATTTCTGTCTTAATACTTCTCCCCTCAGTGCTTTGGGTCCCTCTAGATCCACCTGACAGAATGCCAATAAGGCAATACTTTGACATCTCAATTCTTTTGAACACCCAAATCTCAATAACACATACTTGAGCAGTGATCAAAACACCAGCCTTCAAGCACATGGTTTTGGACACCCCTATGACAAAATGATCCAATTATTTATTTAGTGTAGCCTACATGCCATCATATTCAGGCTCCTTAAAGCCAGTTTGGGAGAAACACTACACTAAGAGCAGTTTTCCTCAATCTCACCTGAATCTAAAGCGATATAAGCTTTTTTTGCTTTTTTTTTTCACTTAAGTAGCCACACACTCCAGCACATCAGTTCAGCACCACAGACAACATCCAGTGAGCACTGCTCTGCACTGAGACTTTTGTCCAACCTGCCAAAACAGCAGAGGCAACGAGAATCAGTATCAGAGAGAATCTGGCTCAGTTCCCACAGCTGTTTGAGCAGCAACCAACAAAATCCCTGAAAAAAGATGTGCTCTGAGCTTTCTTAAGCACAGTCTTAAATGCGATTCACTAATTGCCAAACTTAAGGAAGCTTGTTTTGCTTCCACTGGAGTTATGCTTTGTATTATATTGAACTCAGCAAAGATGTGAGAGAATGCTGCATTTGAAGGTTTCAAAGATATCAGCAGAAGCAACAGAAATTAATCATCTCAAGCAAGACGTATTACTCACATATGTTATATCATTTTCCTAAGTTCTCAATGCTGGAAAAAAATACATAAGAACTCGACAAAATGCGTTTTCATTGGTTAATTTAATTTCAATGAAATTCTCAGTCATAAAGTTAAGAAACATTTTTCAAGGTTGGATCTAAATTTCTCAGGGGCAAGTGATGACAATTCTTATTTAGTCTTAGTGAGAGAACAGCAGCAACTACTCTGTTATTAATTTTCTGAGATTAAAAAAGAAAAACAGAGGACAAAAGAAGATCTGCAGCCAAGCTGTGGGCCAACAGACAAAAACACTTCTTGTCTTTCAAAAATATCTCTCATATCTGACAGTTCTTCTGTATGCATGTGCATGCTGAGCTACACACTATTTTATCCACTAATTTCCTTAATTTCAAAACTGCCTTTCATTTTTGTAGCCTTCTGAGCTACTATTTCACTCCAGTGATGCGGGGGTTACCATCTCTGGAGAAACAAAAATAGTTATTCATTAGTGCACAGAAATTCTATGTGACAATGATCTAAGGAAGAACTTGAGCCAACTGTAGTAATACAGTTAGAGGTAGATAGGTGAAGAGAAGTGGGATTTTGTCAAACAATTAATACTTCTAGCTTTGAAAGAACAGTTCTGCCTTTCTAACAAGCACAGAATACCTGGCCTTTACCTTACCTAGAAGGCAGTAGATTCAGTGGCATTTGTTCATGAGATGCTCCTCGCTACCAAAAACTGGCTTGCTGAAAACTTGGCACTAAGGATTCTCTTTGCAGATCTGCTTCTATAGAGTCCACAAGAATTTGCTTACTGAAATAGTAAGCAAAAAGGCAAGAGGCCATCCCCTCCTCTGTTCCAAACTCTTAGACAAGGAGAAATACTTTACTCCTACCTGGAGTCCCCATCTTGATCCTCTGTGGTGTCACCTGAGCTATTCACAGCATATCGACTCCTTGGTTTACCTGAAGCAAAGAGGAAAGAAAACTCTTTGAGGGACCAACCTCCTTAAAGTGTCCATTAAGGGAAAACTGATGTCTATGGCCTTTTAGAAATTATGTATAAGGCAAATCTAAAAAAAAAGAAAGAAAGTTTTAATAAAAACAGCAAAGTCCTTTTACTAATAGTATGAGATCTTGTGGGGTTTTATTTTTGTTTGATTTTGCTTTTTTTGTTTTCACTCAAGAACACAACAAAATATGGAAGCAAGATGCTGAAATCTCTGGGGGATGCAGAGAAGACACCGGAACATTCAAGGAAAGAACTCTTCTCCCAAGAATCACATAGCAGTTTGCTTCAAGAGAAGCTGGAAAATGCAACTCTGACGAATTCCCTCATTGGTGCTGAGGTCTGAGGATCATGAATGACCTTCCAGAAGGCCTTCCTGCAGGGGCAGATATCAAAATCTATTACCAACTAAAAGCAGGAAGAGGTGGAAAAAATAGTCAACCAAAAAAACTTTTTGAGTTTCATTTATAAAAACAAAATGGGTTCAGAAACCTGGCAAAAAGTGACTCGCTACAAAAAAAACTATGTCAAATCTCCGATGACATAAGACAAAATGAGGCAAGTAAAACAGTTTCATCACTCTACACCAACTTTAGGGCAGGTACCAAGATAAGCACCTGCTGAGCACCCCTTGTATTTGCTTTGGTATAAACTGAGCAATGCTCAAGTCATCAGAGGTTTTAGGCACCAAACTCAGCCCAACTTAACTGGGTCCAAACTGGGCCCAGCTTAACGCTAGCCCTTCTAGAACCCAGGCAGGTTTGTGCAGAGCCTGTGGGGCAGCTCCGCATCTTCTGGTTGAGTCCATGTGGCCACATTTACTCACATGTAGAGCCACGGGTGGGATTATTCTACTCCTGGCCCCAAGCTCCCTCCGTGGGTGCAAGCAGGTCAGAGTCCAGCCCTAGGCACCCTCTGGAACTGGGAATATTCAGGGGGAGAGGTACAAGTAAAACTAGCCCCGCGGGACCAGCTAGGATCTCAAAGGTTCCAGTTTTCCTGTTCCGCAGTGTGAGTGGAAGCTCCTTCACTGACTACCACAGAATGGCCTAAGGTTTCTCAGCATCCCTGCGTTATCAGCAACATGCATTTTACCCTGTTTAGGCTCACTTACTGTCTCCCAGATTCCTCTCCAGCACTGTGTTTTTTTTCCTCTCCCGCTTCCTACCCTGCCTTTCCCTTCCCTTTGCGTGTCCTTCCCGCCTTTTCCCGCATCCTAGGGCACCAGGTCCATGGCCACGTACACGGTGCCCCTCACGAGCCCGGCCGGGGGGCGATGGCGGGAGCTGCCAGGAGCCCGGCGGGGCCGCGCGGGCTGTCGCTGCGCTGGGGACACGGGCAGGCTGTGCTTGGGGACGAGCCGCGCCACCGCGGGCGCGGGCGGCGGCACTTACTGGCCTGGGCGGCGGGGTGCTCGGCGCCGCGCTGGAAGGGGAAGCGGAAGAGCAGCTTGTTGCCGCGGCTGCCCGAGCTCACCAGGATGACGCTGATGGGGCTCGTGCTCTCGCCCATGGCGCCGCCGCCGCCGCCTCAGCGCGGCGCGGCAGGAAGGCCGCCCGGCGCGGCCCGGTGCGGCCCGGTGCGGCCCGGCACGGCCGACTTCCGCTTCCGCGCGCCGCCGGGCCCGGCCGCGCCGCCCGCTCCCCCGGCCCGCGGCTCCCGGCGCCCCGGGCGGAGCTGCCGCTGCTGCCGGCGGCGGGGAGAGCGGGGCCGCCCCGGCCTGCGCTGCGGCCCGAGGCCCCGGTGCAGCCTGTCTGTCTGCAGCGCGGGCCGGCACCTCTGCCGCTGTCCCCAGCTCGTCCCTGCCAGCAGCCGGTGACGGCACCGCCAGCAGTCCCATGGGTGCTGGGGTCCCGCGGGTGCCGGGGGTCCCGCACGCCTGCCCGGCAGCGTGTCCATGGCACAGGGTGGCACAGGTTGCTCTCTGCAGAAGCACACGCACCCCATGGGCTCCCTTGCTCCTTCATCCCCATGGGGTTCCCTGGCTGTTTCAGACCCTTCTAGTCATTCTGTCATTTTGGTTGTTGTTCTACAGCTTTGCCAAATGCTGGTGGCAGAAAGGGCAGGGGTACCCAGTGAGCGTCCGGAATTGCAGCACTTGTTCACTCACAGGCTGGACATGCAGGGATCCCTGCAGGGGACACGCTTTGGGAATCGGGCCTTCATACCCTCTTTCCTGTGCTCCTGGGAAGCCCTGGCTGATCCCGTTGCTCACATTCCCAGTACAATCTCCGGGCACTTTACAGCACAGTGTGTGTCACTCCAATACAGTTTGCCATGCGACCCCTGTAAGCGTTCCCCTTGCTCTGGATCACCAAGTGAAGCTTTGCTTCCTCTGGCAACTGTCCTGCTGCGCTCGTGTTAGCATTAGTCTCTTGTGCTAAACTGAGATCAGAAAATTATCAGCAACTGTATAAGAGAACGGCCTGGGTTTTGAGTGCAAGTTCCTCTGAGGTTTGATTGCCGTATGCAGGTATTGGAGTGCTTGGCGATATCCCTGCCCTGGATTATACCCTGCGAGATTCCCGTCCTGGGCATCGTGCGGAGCAATGGGCAGCTGAGGAGGGAGAGGGAGATGAGCACACGCAGCACTGGCTTAATCTGCGTTGCCATTCTCCACAAGGCCAGCGATAACAATTGGGGCAGAAGTAGGTGTCATCGGGCGAGAGAGTTGTTTGAGAGTGATTAAAGAGAAGTCGCATTATCACAGCAGAGCATTCTTCGTGCACCAGCACTGGGCAGCCATGTTAAACTTTCCCCATCTTCTTTGAAGCATATATTTCTTTTTTTTTTTTTAAAGTAAATTGCGCACATATTTGTCATTTTAAGCTCTAGGAGATTGCAGTTTAATGAAAACAAAGTTTCATAAACCCTTTGACACTTGCAGGAAACTAAAGAGCAAAAGCAGGGTTTAGATTCTGCTTTCAAGATTTATGAAACTCAGTCTGCCCCAAATTCTTCAGTTAGAGTAACTGTATGTGACACCGTTACAAACTGAGATCACCTTTGAGAGGAATGCCATGCACACGCAGCACCTAGCCCCACAGGAATGTTATTCTCAAGCTCAGAGAACAACTGCCATTAATTCAATCATTAGATTTACAGGCAGGACTCAAGGAAATTATAATCCCACTTTTATAATGTATAACCATGTATCTTGCTCACTTCCACCTTTTAAATGAAAAATAAAATCAATTTGTCCCTCTTGTAGCCTGGATTTTGAGCAGAAATAGATATGCTTTGCATTAATACTAAAAGCCTTTTTTCTCACACACTATTTTGTTCTCCCAGGAGTGGCTCGTGAGTGGCTAGAGAGACCTTAGGCCAAGCTGCTCTTCATGTAAAATTGATGTCCAAGTGAGCCGGGAGGCAGCAAAACAGGAAGGAAGACCCCAGCTTCACGCTGGCTGCGTGGGGTCGTGGTGACTTCCCTGCAGAGCTGAGCGAGTCCTGCTGGAAAGTGCCCGCACTGAGCAGCACTTGGAGCATAGCTCTGCAGTGGGCAGCCCTCTGAGGTGGGGATGAGACAAAGACATTGTATAAGCGTATATTTCACAATAGCGTGATTATTTTCAAGGCAAATTTCCTATACAAAAGCACAAGTTTCTTACAATGCATGTAGCAGGGGGTGATGAGTGCTGTCTCCCTTCACACCTGCATCCATGTAAGCTGTTTAAACTGAATGTTACTTTTCTCCTGTGCCCTGGCTGAAGGATTGCTGCCAGCCCTATCAGAGGGGTAACTTTTCAGGAAACTTTTAATTGGAGACTGCTCTGCACCACATCCATATAGTTGAGCAGAGTTAGCTCTGGGTTTTCAGTGGTCCGCAAATTTATATCAATGTGCTACCCTAGACTGGACATACTACAGCCCGCACATGGTCTTAGTTCCCCTTAGAACCTAGAAAGCCCTTAGAAGGGCTTTCTTCTAAGCAGGGTGGCTGTGTCTGGGCAACATCTGCTGCTGCTCTTGGCAGCACTGTCCTGAAGTGAAGCCACGTCTGAGGGAGGAATCTGACTTGTACGTATCAACCTTCTCAGCACAAATGTGTTGGTGTGGGCAGAAAACACTATCTGACCACTCCGATTGTAGCAGCCAGCTTTCCACACAGTGCTACCAGCACGCAGTGCTACGTATTGCTTCTTAGTTTATCAGGATGGCAGAGAGATTTCCTCAAGCCTGGGTTACATGTGCTGGCAAGCAGCGACCATCTGCAGATGGGTATTTCTTTGGCTCTTTGCCCAGTTATCTGTGATTACAGACTGGTGCTGGTCTTTCCTTTTCTTGTTTGGATCTTCACCCCTCAAGCTACAAGACTTAGAGTAGGATCAGGTTTTCCTGTGCATGTCCAGCATGTAGCACAGTGCACCTCAGCATTGCCTATGCTGCAGGGGACTATTTTACAGCACAAGGTATTGGTAAGTGCAGCTGGAAGTCAAGAAAAAGCATTTAGTGATGAGACTTGAGAGAGAGCTCTATAAAAACGAATTACAGACTGCCCTAAGTGCTTCAAGATTTATGGATAACAGGAAAGCACACCTGTCTGAATGGGCTTTCTCATATGCAGGTGCATTTTTCTAGGATCACGCTCAATTTCACAAGCTCCATCTACATGTATCCATATGAATCCTTACTACAGGTGCTATTATGAGCAAAGCTGATTGTGGAGTGAGTCCCTGACTCTTTGCAAGAAACTGGTAAAATGAAGTACCCACAGTGCTGAAATTAATGTCAGAATCTCCACTGCTTTCTGCAAAAAAAACCAGGATCTCCTTCTATCAGAGTCCAATATTCTGGCACAGTTCTTGTAGGTATTCCACATGTGAAGGCTGTAATGTTTAATATAAGATTTACTTATTTGGAGGTATTTGAAGTTACACAGGATTCTGATGTAACCAAGTGATAGAGCAAAATGCTGAAATTAGAATGAAAGTTTAAGTTACATCTAGTAAAATATCACCATTTCAATATACAGTGTAATCACAATACAAATGTAATTCCTGTTACCAGCCTCTGCAACAGGCTCACCCTCATGACACTGGCATCCCCCTGCACTGGGAAGGAACAAGTGGGTTGAAACCAGCTCAAGCCCATTGTCCTCTTCAAAGTTGTTTCATTAGTTGTTCGTTTTTTATACTCTATGTTGGGATAAGCTACGTATAGGCTCTCCGTGTGCTGATCTACTTGATTCACAGATACATTCATACTCTTTTGATGAGCTCGAGAAGGTATTTACACCACCACTAAACAGTCACTTGACCCACTCAACTGACATAGCCGTTTTCCCAAAACACAGGCCACCCTCTGGTCACTTTTGTGTTGAGCTGAACTGAGCTTTCTTTGTAACAGCTCTGGTCAGTGATGTCCTGTATTCCTGTAGGTGCCTTACGGGCACATTGCCTTTGCCCATCTCCTCTGAACCTCCTACCACCGTGGACATTTATTAGTCTATCACACACTCCCGCTCTGAACTATGCTGAGCACCTCCCATCCTGACCCTAGTGCTACCTAGAATGACTTTTGTACAAGTGGCCTGTGCTGCTGCCATGTGTCCTGGAAGTGTATGACCTGCTGCAAAGCCCAGGAGTCTTGTGTGCACATCTCTGAAGCAAAAAGACAAACACAGACTTTTCTCCAAACTTCTCGGTATGTCTGAAATGCACTCACTCCTCAACCTAATGATGTGTCTTAATATTCTGTCCCTGGAATTTTCCAGCACCATTGTTCATGTATCAGTATGTGTCCAGACAATTTCTTCAGGCCACACAGCCATTATGTTAAGACACAAGAAGCTGATAACACCAGCAAACGGGGAGGCCAGTGCACTGACCTTTGCTGAAGTAGACACTGTTTCGCGGGGAGATAAGAGTTTCCCACCTCCTTGGGGGGGCTGCAAGAGTGACCAATGAGCGCGGACAACCGCCAAGGTCCGCTCTTGCCTTCCTCTTTATAACCCGGCCTGCAAGGGCAGTTAGCACAACCCTGCTCTGAGTGTTCACTGCGAGGAGCCGGACACCTCACTCTCTTCCACAAGGATGCTGACTCAAGCTGAGAAGGCCGCTGTGGTCACCATCTGGACAAAGGCGGCCAACCAAGCTGATGCCATTGGGGCCGAGTCACTGGAGAGGTAAGTCACCCAAATCCCTCCTAGGAGGGGGCCTCATCTAGCTTTGCTCTGTTGCAGAATATATTGCTATGTGTAGGGTGTCTCTGCGCGGAACTTGTGTGAATGAGATCGCACTGGGAATGGTGGGAACGAGAGTCTGTGATCACCTTGTCCTTCTCCTTACGTGGGCTCAGCCTCTGGCTCTGCGGACCTGGCTCTGCCAACGGGGTGCAGAGCCCTGCGGGATAAGGGCCAAGGCTGCCTGGCTGCTGAGCTTGTGGGGTAGGGGGATTTGGGGCAAGTCCTCTAGAATTCAGCAACTATAAAGAAATTGCTGAGTAGTTCTATGTTATTTAGTATACAATGTACTGCAATTACATCTTTGCTACTAAACTTTAGCAGATGCTCTCAAAATCTTGTGGCAAGCCATAATTTTCTATTCAGTTCTACAGGTTTCTTTCCGCTTATAGCAATTTAGAAAAATTAATAGCTGGGATCACTGTAGAGCTATTCAAAATCACTCACATTCAGAGTCCTGGAATAGGGTTATCACTACTAGGAAATGATCTTAAAATGGCTTATTGTATGAGTGATGTAGTTCCTATTGCCATATAATAAGCAGAGGAAGCTGTCCAGTAAATTAATTGGATACTCATATTTCATTGATCCAGTTGATATATAACAGACCATTAAGAAATAATACTACTGGACTCTGTATGAAGTATATCACAGTAAACGGGATGGGTACTGAAAGAATCTACTCTAAATACATTAGCTTCTTATTATCACAACAGGGATACCCCTTTCAAATACGCCCAGCTGCTTTCAAGGCTAAGGAAGTCCCTACTTCTTCCAAAAGAAGTTCACCCAAATTAAGCAAGCTAGCAGGAAAGGGAGAACAGTCTGCAAATTGCTCCAAAGCAATTAAGTTAACCAAAGTTGTTCAGATGTTATTTACAGCTCAATCTAAAGCACTGTGATGCTCTTTAAGAGACTCGGGATGCCACTCATACTGATTCTAGTTCATTCAGCTCAGATGAGTTTGCAGATCCTACTAACCAGCTGACAGTGTAATCCAAGAAATATAGGTGACGATCTAGGTGCATTATTTATTAATAAAACATTACTTTTAAAAAGCTTTAGACCACCGGCTAGTCTGTACATATTATAGAAGTGTTTTAAAAGCAGAAGCATCACAGGTCTCAATACAAGCTTCAAGGCTCCAAAGCTCTGTTACAATAGCTGAATGAGTGTCCTGCTGCAGCTGGTGGGTGTACAGCACATTTGTTCTTGAATTTACATTCTCCATGAAATGTACACTGCTAAATTTGATTCTCTAATTCTCCTTCAGGCTTTTCTCCAGCTACCCCCAGACAAAAACCTACTTCCCTCATTTCGATCTCAGCCAAGGCTCTGCTCAGCTTCGTGGTCATGGCTCCAAGGTCATGAACGCTGTTGGGGAAGCTGTGAAGAACATCGATGACATTAGAGGCACTTTGGCCAAACTCAGTGAGCTGCATGCTTACATCCTTCGGGTGGACCCAGTGAACTTCAAGGTGAGCGAACACAAACAGACACTTTCAGGGATGAAAACTGCCAGTTACAAAATTAGAGTCTGGAGCTAATTTCAGCTAATGGCAGCTTAATCCCTGACTGTACTTAAAGCCTTGTCAACTCACGTTGCTGCTTTGCCATTTGGTTATTAACTTGAGATTGGATCTTTTCATGGAAGATCTACTCTAGCTCAAGCAAAGAACTATTCAAGGACTTCTCATGGTTGGTGTTAGACAGACCTGAGTCCCTGCTGCCTTTGTGGCGATATGTGAATCTTCTTCACAAATCATATTATAATATCACCTTCCTTGAACGAAGTTTTAGTAAATGCTAAACAACATTTCCACTTTTCTTGTATTTCTCTTTAGTGAAGGGGAAAGGACATTTGGAAAGAGGGAATGTTATCAAACTATACCTTTTTCTCCATGCAAAAGGCAACTCTGACTTTTCACACTTCAGCATAAGACGGCAGTGTTAAATGCCTAGGACATGCCTTTGTCATTCCAGAGCAGATTGGGAATACAGGTTGTTACAGATCTTTAGGCTGAAGTCTATAACTGATTATAATAGATTTTATCTTGTTTTCCCTTACAGCTGCTTTCCCACTGTATCCTGTGCTCTATTGCTGCCCGCTATCCCACTGACTTCACCCCCGAGGTTCATGCTGCGTGGGACAAGTTCCTGTCCAGTGTTTCCTTTGTTCTGACTGAGAAGTACAGATAAATGACCTTCACAGAGGGTGAGGGATGCACGTCCATGGCATGCCACAGCTGCCAAGCTCTCAAATCCTCTATATAGGCTTCAATCACCTGTAAAACCCAATAAATAATTCAACTGTGAGCAATGGTCTCTGAGTTTTCACCTTTGCTTGTTCCACCTACACCTCACTGTTCAGCCACGGGTATTCTGACATCCTTAGAAAAGATGGTGGGGAAAATGCTAAGCTATGTAAGTTCACATACATAGTGGGAGTAATATAATATTGAGAAGAAGCCCAGACAGGCTAGAGCCCTGTGTGCTTCTGCTTACTGTTCAGAAGGTGTTTTCACCGGAGATAAGGCCGATGATGAATCGGTCTTTTTCTCCATTGGGATATTGATTGGGATTTTCATTTGACCTATCTGGAAAAACAAAGAAAAAAAGAGAGAGAAAAAAAGAAAAAAGGACAAAAGTGTATGTTTCTGGTGCTGCTGTTCCCTGGAGTTGTCAGTGGACACTTTGGAAAACAGCCCAGCGTATTCTGAACACAACCTGCATTGCCATGTGTTGTGATGTGCCCAGAGTCACACTGGTCATCATTCCTCTGATCGCCCTGCTGCATGCTCCACAGAGTCTAGGGAAGGTGCTTGATATGGTACTTGATGCTTTTATTTTTTGTGAAAATCTTGGGCTATCATACCTGGAAGAGAGGCTTGGTAAGGGGAACAACCCCCTCAGCTTAAAATATCCAGTTTTTATGGTGGCGACTATACATGCATTTGAAGTTTGGAAGTAGTACTGACCGCTGGAAGTCTCTGTTGATGATATCTGGAGGATCTGAATTTCCACGGTTTCTCCAGAAAGGGGCACCAGTAAAAAACACAGCACTGAGGGTGACTCTGGGGAGAGTAGAGGGATCATCCTCAGAAATACAATTGTGATTCATTGGCCCAGGCCCTCCAGTCAACAGCCTGGCTCTCACATGATAATAGCTGTGTGAGCTGTATCATTCACATCCTTGCTTCCTCTTCAAAAGGTTTTCCAAGACTCTCCAGTTACACATTGTTTCTCCAAGAAAAACACAGTGATTTTTTGAGCAGTCTGAAAATAAAAAGCCTCTTTCTTTGGGGGTATATTCAGCTACCTAAGTGACCCACACACTGTGTGCAGGCCAAAGACTCCATTCTAGGTAAGCTCCCCACACATGTGCAACAAACTGAATAGCCAAGGCAGCTTATCACAGAAACACAGAGTCATTGAGGTTGGAAGGGACCTTTAGAGAACATCTAGTTCAACTCTCCTAGGCTCACCTAGGAGAGGCTCACCTAGAACACAATGCACAGGATTGAGTCCAGGTAGGTTTTGAAAAACCTCCAGAGGAGACTCCACAATCTCCCTGGCCACCCTATTCCAGGGCTCTGTTACCCTCACAGTAAAGAAGTTTTTTCTAAAATTCAGATGGAAATTCTTGTGTTTCAGTTTGTTGCTGTTGCCTCTTGTCTTGTTGCTGTCCATTACTGAAAACCATGTGGCCCATTTCCCTTGACAAACTCCTTTCAGGTATTTGTATACACAGATAAGATCCCTTCTCAGTCTTCTCTAGGCTAAACAGGCCCAGCTTTCTGGATATTTCCTCACAAGGGGGATGCTTCAGTCGCCTAATCATCTTTGTAGCCCTATGCTGGACTCACTCCAGTAACTCCATATCCCTCTTGCACTGGGGAGCCCATAACTGGACATAGTACTCCAGGTGCAGCCTCACCAGGGCTGAGCACAGGAGGAGGAGGATCACAGGCTCACCTCTCTCGACCTGCTTACAACATTCTTCCTAATACACCCCAGGATACCATTGACCATCTTGGCTACAAGGGCACACTTCTGGCTCATGGTCAACTTGTCTCCCAGATCCAGGACTCCCAGGTCCTCCTCTACAGAGCTGCTCTCCAGCAGGCCAACCCTCCAGCTGTGCTCTGCCTGGAGTTATTCCTCCTGGGGTGCAGGACCCTGCACTCGCCTTTGTTGAACTTTATGATGCTCCTGTCCACTCACCTTTCTAGCCTGTCCTGGTTCCTCTGAAAGGCAGCATAGCCCTCTGGTGCGTCAGTGAGGGGTTGATGTCTAAGGACTGAGTGACACCTATTTATTTTGCTGAGCTAGATCTCTGTCCTTGTAGGAAGATATTTTTCAACTTGCCTTCATTGCTCATGTGTGTTTTAAAGGACTTTTTTTTTTTACATGAAAAGACGAGTGCAAAGTCTTAGATAAGCCTTGATCAACAAGCCCAAATTGGCATTGCGTGTTTCAGTTCTCCTTTTGGTTACAAAATACTAACTTTAAGAGCTGTATTCATTCACAGCTCTTGAGACTCTGAAAAGTACAGGCACTCTATTGAGACAGAGAGAAAATATTGTTGCTCTGAAGCTATCAAATTGCCCCCAAATTGTTGCATGAAGTCTACACTGACATTTGCTGTGGCCAACAACTTTTTAATACATTGCACGTTTTGGGAGTTTCTGGTAATCTGAATGTTTAAATCAACAACTTATATGGCAGGTCAGCATATGATATATCCATAATCAAATAGCCAAGTGAACACCAATGACTTAAATCTGGGCCTTAATGTGGAATGTAAGAGTCACCAACCACCACATGCCCTGTGGAAAGTTCTTGTGTTTATGGAGATAAGCAGGAGCATGCCTTGGGATGGGAACAAGGCAACAGATTATGGCTTGGAAAGGTATAAACTTGGCAAAAAACACATGCTGAAAAAGGAGGTGCACAGTGACTCTGGACATGCCTTTGGAAAAATGTTCTTTCCCACAGCAGATCCCTGCAGTATATGAGGGAACTTGACACCAACTTGTCCACAGCTCCCAGGCTGAGGTGCTGGGAACAGTCTGTAGGCAAAGGCAGCCACGGAAAGGAGGAGCCCTGAGGGACTGGAAGACATGAGAGCCAGGTCCACATGCAAGATCCACCACGACTTCAGTGGTGAGGAGCTACGGAGAGACCAGTGAAGGGAGGACATGGTGGCTCTTCACAGGGATGTCCAGGGAGAGGACAGCCAAGGACTGGACCACGGCTGCAGCACCCACCAGAGGTGACCACACTTGCTGACCCACTGCTAGGGGGTAGCACTTCCAGGCATCTTCCTATGATGCCCACAGGCAGCAGGGCACAGGTGTGACCCCTCAAAACAGCCCAGGCAGCCGGCTGGAGCCAGCCAGGGTCCCCTCAGGGCTGGGCCATGTCCCTGCTGGGCCAGGCCATGTCCCCCGGATCCCCACAGCGCCCCGCAGCCCTAGGCAGCCGCTCCCTAGGCCCAGCGCTGGGTGGCCACAGCCCCCCGCAGATAAGATAAGGGCCGAGGGAGGTGCAGGCTTCCAGCCGCATCTATAAGAGGGTGGCCTCATGGGTGGCTCCACCACAGAGCCTTGCATAGCTGTCAGAGTGCACCGTGCCATCCTACACCGCACCGCGCCGCATCGCCAGCCGCCACCATGCTGACTGCTGAGGACAAGAAGCTCATCCAGCAGGCCTGGGGCAAGGTCCAGGAGGAATTCGGAGGCGAGGCCCTGGACAGGTGCGGGCTGGAAGCCCTGTGACAGGCTGGGGCGTGCAGGGGGGAAGCACCAGGGGGTCCATGGACCAGGGGATCCACGGACCAGGGGATCCACGGGAAGGAGTAGGGGGACGCAGGCTCTGGGCCAGGGCATGCGGGTTCCCCATGGGCCATAAGGGCCTGGCCCCCGCCTCAGGGGATGCGAGCACTGACCAGCCTCTCTGCGGCAGGATGTTCTCGGCCTACCCCTCGACCAAGACATACTTCCCCCACTTCGATCTGCACCATGGCTCCGAGCAGGTCCGCGCCCATGGCAAGAAGGTGGTGAATGCCCTGGGTGTTGCCGTGAAGAGCATTGACAACCTCAGCCAGGCCCTGTCTGAGCTCAGCAACCTGCACGCCTACAACCTGCGTGTGGACCCTGTCAACTTCAAGGTGAGCTGGGCAGCTGGGGCGGCCCAGGGGCTGGGTTGGGGGCCATAACGGCCGTGCTGAGCCCTATGTTTGTCTTGCAGCTGCTGTCGCAGTGCTTCCAGGTGGTGCTGGCTGTGCACCTGGGCAGCGACTACACCGCCGAGGTCCACGCCGCCTTTGACAAGTTCCTGTCCGCCGTGGCCTCCGTGCTGGCTGAGAAGTACAGATGAGCCACTCGCGCTGCCGCCGCTCTTGCCCACAAGTTCAATAAAGATGCCTTTTGCCACACCACTGTGTCCGTATGTGCTGGGGCAGTGAGGCATGGGGTGGGGGCAGCCCTTTGCAGTGTCCCTGCGGTGGTGCTGGGTGGGCACTGTCTCCAGTGCACGCCAGGGCCCTACCTGCTTGGCTCTACCGTCAAGGCAGTGGACCCTGCGTTTTGTCCTGTGCCGAGGCTGCTCCATTCTGGCCCTGTCGTCAGGCTGGCGGCAGCGCCTCAGCGACAGCGGCATGGATTCCGGCCTCTCGTTTCATTGTGTCCAAGTCCTTTTGGGGAACAGGAGGGGAGAAGGATGTGCAAAGTCGAGTTTTGTTCTTGGTGATCCCAGGGTCTTCTTGGAGCTGTTTACATGGGGGTAGGCTCAGCCTGCCTTGGCTCCAGTTTTTGCAGTGAATGCTTAGGACTTGATTCAGACACTGTGGGAGCCAAGTGCCTGCATGAGCTCCACTGAAGCAGTCAGACAAATTCATACAGAAAAGAAAGAAAAAAGCAGCTGACCATCAAACACCTACATGATTTCTTGACTCCAGCCCCTGACCCACAAATCCCTCTTGATTTCCATGGAATTGCCTATCATATCTGCCCTGGCATCTGCCCTTGTCAGGGTTCTGGGGGTGGGAGCAGAGCCAGGCAGGGTCTGCATGGGGACACTGGTTTGACGTTTCTGGAGCCTGAATTAAAAAAGTCACTGCCTTGATTACAGGAAAGTGACAGGTTGAACCAGCCTTCAGTTTGCTCTAAATTGTGACAAAAGAGTGAGGAAGTGAAGGTTTGTGAGAGTTCAAAAGGTGGGCTGGGTTTCAGGGTGCAGACAACAGGTACCAGGTGTCCGGGGAGCTGGTGCCTGCGATCACAGGCCTGGAGAGCTCCTGGGCCACGTGGGCCTCTGCCCTTGCAAGTACCTTCAGGAACCCACTGCACTTTTCATTCATGCGCAGCAGCATCATCCAAGTCCCAGTGCATTTGTGCACATTTACACCCATTTATTCTTACACTTGAAGTTCAAAAGGCTCCGCCACCTTTGCAGTTTGCCTCACTGATGTTTTCATGGGCAGCAGAAGCATCGTGTTACCAGATTGGCTTCTTGGAAGATGAGCTCCCCCCTCCTCCTGTGCTCTGAGACGCTGCCAGGTTGTGCTAATCTCCTCTGAACACGAACGATAAGAACCGTCATCCCCATGGAGGAAACACAGCATGAGCTGCCCCCCCCCCCCCCCCCCGTGTACTAGCTCTAGAAACTGCTAGAAGCTCTGCAGCCTTCCTCGTCTTCCTTGCCTCCTCACCTTTCTTGTGGACTCACGGCTCCACACTGTCCCCATGGCCTCACACACCTTCCCTCCCAAGCAGGAGCTCCTACCGCGGGCCAGCACCTATGTCAGTGGCCAGCATTGACTCCTGTGGCCCAAAGGCCCCCATTCCCGGGAGCTGGGGGTACCCACCCCTGTGTAGGTGGATGTGGCAATGTGTGCAGGGGCAAGAGCTGGGGCCATGCTCTATGGAGGTGTGTACAGGCGCTGCGTGTGTGTGCAGGGACTGTGTGTGCACAGTGGCTGTGCCGGGTGACTGTGCACAAGTGCGGCATGTGTGCGCAGGGACAGGACAAGCAGAGGGACTGTGCTGTATGGCAGCATGAACAGGCACTGCATGTGTACAGGGACCATGTGCCATGGCAGCAGGCAGTGCATACAGGCGCAGCATGTGTAAGGGACCACGCTGCCCCCATGCACACAGCACTGTGCCCATCACAAGCCCTGGCACCATCTGGACCTCCCCGGCACAGGTCCTGCAGGGCACCGCCGCTGCGCCCACACTGCAGACCCCAGCCCCAGTCCTACCGCTGGACCCACTCCCCAGGGGCTGGTACCAGTGGCGGCTCCATCTGGCCGGACTCCAGCACGGCCGGGGCTGGGGCCAGGGCCGGGCCAGGCGGCGGGCGGGGCCCCTGCACTGCATATAAGGGCGGCGGCGACCGTGGGGGCCACCCGTGCTGGGGGCTGCCAACGCGGAGCTGCAACGATGGTGCTGTCTGCGGGTGACAAGACCAACGTGAAGGGCATCTTCAGCAAGGTCGCCAGCCATGCTGAGCAGTATGGCGCAGAGACCCTGGAGAGGCAAGTGTCCATGCCCACCTGCCCGTCCCTGCTCTGCTTGTCCCCATTGCTGTCTTGCCTGCTCCCATTTTCTCCCTATCTACACCAATTCCCTATTCTACTTCTGTCTATCTCTGCCTCCTCGCTGTCAGCACCCCCAGCCCTGTCCCACCAGCCCTGATCCTCTCTGCCCTGCAGGATGTTCACCACCTACCCTCCGACCAAGACCTACTTCCCCCACTTCGATCTGCACCATGGCTCTGCTCAGATCAAGGCGCACGGCAAGAAGGTGGTGAATGCCCTGATCGAGGCCGCCAACCACATTGATGACATTTCTGGTGCCCTCTCCAAGCTCAGCGACCTCCATGCCCAAAAGCTCCGTGTGGACCCTGTGAACTTCAAAGTGAGTACTCAGGAAGGGGCAGACCAGCTTGGGGTCCTCCGGTCCTATCTCTGTGCCATCTGGCTGCCCCCTCAACCTGCTTGCTCATGATCTCCCTTTGCCTTTCAGCTGCTGGGCCAGTGCTTCCTGGTGGTGGTGGCCATCCATCACCCCTCTGCCCTGACCCCGGAGGTCCATGCTTCCCTGGACAAGTTCCTGTGTGCCGTGGGTACTGTGCTGACTGCCAAATACCGTTAGACAGCACTGAGGTTGAAGCTGGACTCTCTTCACCACCAGCCCTCCTACAACAAGCAGCCAAATGATCTGAAATAAAATCTTGCATTTGTGCTCTAGCCCTGGTGTCCTGCTCTTATCACTGCGTGTGGGGAGGGATTGGGGATCAGGAGGGTTCTGCTCGGGAGCTCCGTGTCTGCCTGCACCCAAACGCCTGGTGTCCTCATGCCAGGTGGGGACACAGAGCAAAGAGGCTCCCATGCTCAGTGTCTCCTGCTTCCACCTTTGGGTGATGGTGTTCCTTAGGTGACACCACCTGCCAGCTGTGGGGCTCCAGGCACAAGAGGAAGGGCATTTCCAGACACTGGCACACAGGAGAGGGGCCAGAGTCTGACTCTTGGGAAGTCCCTGCAGTCCCTGCCTGTCTAGGCTTTTTCCTCAGAGCACCCATCTCAACCTTGGGATCTTTCCTTGTGCTGTAGGGAGGAGAGCCCCACACACCCCTTACCCCAGTCAGGCTGAGCTGCATGCTGAAAGGTGGGTCTTGTCCTGCAATGCCCATGGACACCGTAGGCCACCACAGTCACCCGAAGACTCCCGGCATCTGTGTCCGTCTGCACAGCAGCACAGCAAGGACTCTGGTGAATAAGAAGCCCTGAAGACTTCACAGTGTGAGGGCAGGTTTTTGTCCATCTCCACCGCAGGCAGGAAACAGGACTGTGCAGCACATGTAGAATTTCTTCTCTGTTACCACTGTATTTCTAGGAACTTCTCTGGCAGGGGGTACATGCAGAGGGGGCCAGCAGGCCAGGGGAGACCTGCAGGCATAGTTTACCCCAAGGGGAGCCTTAGGATATACCTAGTGCAGCCCCAGATCCTACTCTTTGGGCCAGGAATCTCATCTGGGAAGGCGGAATTAGGGCAGGAAGGAGAGAGCAGGATGCAATGGGGTGCTGGGAGCCCCACAACGGTGTGCTCCGTGCTGCATGCTCTGTGCTCCATGCTCCTTGCTCCGCGCCCCCGGCCCTTATCACGGCCAGCAGCAGGGCTGGCAGGCCGGCGGGGGGCTGCGGGCGGCCGATAAAGGAGCCGCGTGGGCTGCCCTCCAGCCCCGGGTGTGGTAGGAGAGCTCGGCAGCAGATAGGCCAGGGGCTGAGCAGCAGCCAGGGCTGGGGCGCTCGCAGCAAGGGGAAGGTTTGAGAAACCCTGGCACGAAACCACCGCCCAGACATGGGTTGAGGCTGCCACAGAGCCCTTTGCCCCCAGCACTCACGTGCCACAGGGTCCACTTCCATGTGAGGCTGGATGTTGTCCCAGTCCTGTGGCCTGCAGCAGTGGGCACCAAGGCATAAAACACCAGTGTGAGCCAGCGCCAAATGTGGCGCAGACCTGGGCTGCTGTGTAGGAGCCTTGTAGTCTGGGCACAGCAAAACCGCTGCACATGGGTCAGTCTGTGTGCAAGAAAGGGCTGTGCAGTGGCCTGAGCATGTGGCATGTACACGTGTGCCATGTGAGTGTACAACACGTGTGTGCACACGTGCACATGGGGAGCAGTGTGTGTGCAAGCGATGGGCAGTATGTGTGAAGGGGAAAAGCGAGAGTGTGTGCACACGTGGACGTGCATGTGCTGAGGGGCATGTGTGTGCATGAGGGGCAATGTGGCATAAGGCATAACGTAGGGGTACATTATGTATGTGGGGGACAGTGCCTTGGCAGCTGTCCAGGCTGCCTCCCCCAGGCTCTCGCTTCCCATTGCTCTCCTGCCTTGTTTTGTCCTGGATATCGCAGCGTTTTGCAGGAGGCAGCATGGCGGTGGCAGTGCCCTGGCTGGGGCCCTGGGCAGAGGTGCTTTCTTAGCTGCCGTGAGGAAAGCACAAGGCGCAGATGCTTCCCTGGCTGTGGCAAACCTGGTAGAGGCCGGTCTGAGCTCAAGCAGCGGGGATGTGTTTCAGCACAGGCATTTGCCCCTGCTGCCACAAGATGGAGGCCTCCAGCCATGGCGCTTTTATCGGGGCCAGCCAGACGGTGCAGAGGGGCCAAGCTCGGCCCTGGCTGTGGGGCTGAGCTGCTGCCTCTGGCAGGGAATAAACCTGCAGGAGCAGGTCCCCAGCAGGCGCCAAGGTTCCCAGCAAGGATGGATCACGGAGTCTTCCCCAGCAGGCCAATTTCAGCCCTGGGACTCTGTTCAGTTCTGGGGCCCAACTAAATCAGCAACCCTCAGTGACCATGGGGTTTTGCGCCCCAGGGCACAGAGTGCCAGAGGGGCCATCCATGCTGAGGCAGGCTCCTTCCTGCCACCAGCTTGGGCTGGTAGGGACGGTGGAGGCAGATTGAGCCTTGCATAGCACAAACAGCATTAACCATGACCATCCTGCTGTGGAAATGCATCAAGGGGTTGTGCTGAAGGTTGCTGTCCTTTAGAATCACCCTGAAGCACCACTTCACCCCAAGATGTTCTGCAAAGAACCTGGAGCAGGAAAAAGTATTTAGTAGTGTTAGGAAACAAGAAAGCAACTAAAAAAGTCCAGCTTGGGGCAGACTGCTTCGTAAGTGCACAAATCCACACAGTAACACACTATGCAAATGAAGGCTGCCTCCAGTTGCACAAGGAAATTAAAGGCTGTTCTTGAAAATGATCCTTCCAATGTTGATTGAAGTGGGATTTTCAGTACTCCTCCCTCCTCTGATGTGTCAGAAGGGTATATACAGTATCTTGGGGCTTTGCTTGTACATAGAGTTGCACTGGGCAGAGCACATGTTCCCCTGGGGTATGGCCTCTGCTCCAGAGCAACCTGTCAAAGCAACCTGTGAACCTGTCTCCAGAAAACTCCATGCACACAAGCATAGTGCATATACATTCACCTTTTCCCAAGCAAAGGAGTCAAAAACCATTCAGGTGGTCTGTGGGCATCAGCAAAGTCACTTCATCTTCCGTTTTCTGAATGTCTAAAACTTGGGACCAGAAAGTCCTCTCATCTGCCAGCATCCCCAGCACAGCAACATGAGTGGAAGAAGTCTCCTTCCTGTGCTCCAGCATTTGGTCTTACACAAGGGCTGTTGCATTTCTCCATTTCCAGCTATGCAAAACACTCACTGTGAGCTAGAATGGGGAGTTGCTCTCATGTAAAACCCTCTGACTTCACAGGACTTGTAACTCTTTTATGTTACTGCTGCCACAAGAGAGCTTTAGCCCATGTTAATTGGCAAGTCACTTGGATGTGGCTCACCATGAGCCAGGGGGCTGCATGTGCAGAATGAAGTCTGAAGCTGGTATGAAGTGGGGTGGCAAGTTAGAAGTTTATCTAAAATATCAAGGCTTAGTGGATGGACTCACCACAGGGTGGAAAAGAGTGGGATGGGACACAGCCTCAGCACGTCAAGACCGCAGGAGAGCAGGACATGATAGCATCTCCCACAAGAGAGGTCAAAACACAAACGGGAGAATATGTTTCAACATGAGCTGAAGCTCCCCAGCTGGTACGTTCAGACAGCCACAGGAGCCTATCTGCTCCGATTTCTAATAACCACCATCATAAAGAACTTACAGCATTAAGATGCCCAAACAAGCTGTCAGCAACCATGCAGGACAACGTGGTCCCTAAGTTCCTTGGGAGAATGTAGTCTGTGGCTTCCTGCAGATAGTCTCTCCCTGAGCTAATTTTAACTGCTGTACTGCTTTGGGACCTGCAATCAGGGCAGCACTGGTTGCCTGAAACAGTCCAGGTTATATATTTCTCCTCTTCTTGCCAGGTTGGCTTTACAGTATGTACTGCTGCAGCTCCAGTGGCAGGGGGAGGCAGAGGAGGCAATTTCTGCATCACCATAGCGCTGGCAGGCTGCAGTAGCACCAGGCTACGTGGAGAGGTGGACTTTTGGGGCAGGACCCCATGCCCAAGAGGCAGAGAGTTACTGCAGGCAACTTCAGGGTTAAGAAGGAAAATTAACATCTTCAGGCGAGTCTGCTCTGGTGTCTCCGCTATCTGGAGGCCTTTCTCTGCAGTAAGCAACGTTTCCTCTAAAAGCACAAAGAGACTCACAGAACAACCTGATTATGTTTTTACCTGATAGTCACAGAAGAAAGCAATATCCTAGAGCTTATTTTTACTAAAAAGGGAACTAAAATAACATCAAGAGAACAGGTTTGACAGTTTTGACTTATCCAATCAGCCGCAACAGTTTTGCCACTCTCCGGAGGGTTCACAAACAGCTTTGTCCAGGTGGCTTGGACATTACTCATATCAGCATCCGATAAAAAAAGTCCTGGCCACTAGAGAGTGTTTTTTTCTGCAAAAGGGAGAGGTACAAGTGAGGTTATAAGATGCTGTCTTTGCTTTTAGAAAAAGTCAAGCATCCTATATGAGTTTGCCAAGCATTTCCCTTTCAAAATGCATTTTGCCATGTAGCAGAGAATGAAGGGGAAGACACAGAATTCATTTCTTACTGAAAGCTGCTCTTAGGACACCAGCAGAGAGATGCTCTAATTGGAAAGAGATGAAGGAAAATGTTCTCATGCATATGCAAACCATTCTCATATATATCTCATATCGGCATCCAGCATGCCAATAGTACCAAGAGTGTTTGGTACAATCTATCAGCCCTTTGCTGAAAAATAATCTGATTTGATGTGTTTTGTTCTTGGAAATAGTAATGGTTGTTACTCATCTCTTTCTTTGTTGACTGTCGCACCATTTTTTGTGAATCAAAGTTGCCTGTTTTACAGTTCCTTAGTTTTTTTCCTTTTATCCCATAATGAAAATAGACACTATTGCCTTTCTTCTGCAACCCCACCATCCTCCACCACTTCTAAAATAAATTGGCTGTTTGGAGATGGTTTCAATCAGCCATTGAGGTAATGGGGATTTTTTTTTTCAGGCAAACAGTTTGAAAACACAGGAATGATTTAAATATGCTTTAATTCACTCTTTTCAGAATCTACACACTTTCTCCAATTAGTGTTTTGCCAGTTGTGTTAAGAGCTTCATCAAAATTGATATTCTAGTGAAGGGTGACTCTGTTTTCTGTTTTCTATGTCTACTTTCTTTGCCCACTGAATCAATGCCTTCTTTGTGAGAGGGCATTGATCGTTTTCTTTTTGGCCTTTCCTCGTTTTATTTTGGACCTTTGAGACCCTAGGGAGTTACCTCGTGCTTTGTGCCTTGCTCTTTTGACTGTGTGCCTAAATGCTTGTGCTGTTTTTTAATATTTGTTGTTAATCAGTTTGTTTCGTCTCCGGTTCATGGTTCCCTTTTCATGTCCGAGAGCACAAATTTACCAGGATAGTTTCTCCCTGCTCTTCCTCTGCATTGGTATGGGTTATACTTGGGTATGGGTTTCTTTTATAGATTTTTCACCAGTGCTTGATTTCTACCAGTGAGACATTTTCGGCACATTTCTTATAGGATCTCACACATCAGGCTACTGTGCTTGCTGGACTTTACTGCCTTGAAGTTCAATGCTTTTACTCTGTCATTCCCTCTCCTTCCTTTCCCAAAAGCCGGGGTTGCTCCCAGCTGAGCAGTCACATCAGACATCGGCAGCTGCACAGCTGTACCAGTCCTGCCAGACAGAGCAAAGCTGATTCAACTTATTTTTTTTTTCCTGAAGTAAAAATAAGCATTAGAGAAAACTGAAACATTGTCTGCTCTCATTTGTAAACACAATATGTTTAACATAAAAAGCAATAGCTTAGGAATATTCTTTGCTGGTCCCCCTCAAAGTTAACCCATTAGGAATCCAGGCCTCTCTCTGTGAGCTCCCATGACTGGCAAGGCAGGAAGGGTGATGAATCCCCTTTCCTCGGAGATGTTCAGGAGAGAACACACCTCTTAGATCTTATATCCAAGATGAGAAGGAGCTGGTTGGTGGTTATGTGATGTTGGTGACAGATTCCTTTTCAGGGCCATCCCTGCTATATCAGAGTTACTCATCAGCTAAGTGGGGAAAACTTTCCATAATTGTTCTGCACTGCTTTCCCACTTCCTCTGTGTGGCTGACAAAGTCTTTTTTTGGTAACGAGATCTAGCCAGATTTCCACTGAGGTTGTAACACTAGCAACTCCTGTCATTGAGATGACGATGTTTTCCTGTCAGCTCTGCTTGATGCTGTCTCCTGGGAATCGATTACATTTTCAAAACAGAGATGGGAGTTGACTGGAAATGTAAACATCGTTTTGTCCCATCTTCCTACTACCCACCAGCCACATGAGAAGGTCCAAATGTGGTTAGGAATGGTGAGACTGGGAACACAAATACTGGGTCGGATCATTGGTCCGTTTCACTCCATGTTTTCTCCAGCAATAAGCCATGCTATTTAGGAGAGCGCAGGAGCCTGGCTGTTTCCAGCCATGCATTCCCCCATGCTCCCCCAGCATCCACAGCAGCAGCAGCAGTAGCAATTTCAGAGAGTACATTCCTGCCTATTGCATCCAGCATCTGTTTATGGACCTGTTGTCCATGAATTTGCCTGTCCCTGTATAAACTTGCTGATCCTATTTATTTCCACAGCCTCCTGTGGAAGCAGGTTCCAGAAGTTCAGCCTCCCTGTGTCGTGTAGAAAGTCCCTTTTATCCATTTTAAACTAGTCTCGTGGATGCACTGTATCACGAGTACTGCAGGATCTGATGACCACCAGTTCCACACGCACCTCACCTGCCACTGTCAGGATTTTGTAAACTTTGTCCTTTCAGCTCCCTCCTCTCCAGGCTGAAAAACCCAGCCTTCCCAGGCCCTCCTCACAAAGCAGCTGCCCCATCTCCTGAATTATCTCAGTTGCCCTTCCTGGTATTCCCTTTATGCCCACTAGTTCTTAGATTCAAAGGCCAGAACCGCAAAGATGTGGGTGTACCCAGCTTTTACCTATCAGCCAAATGATACCCTCTGTGTTGTCCTTAGAGCCTTTCCTGATGATGTCACAGTGTTTTGCTGGCTTTTGAGGCTACTTCTGCATTTCAAACCTACAATTTTGGTGACTCATCAATGAAGACTCCAGGATCTCTTTGCTGAGCTGGGACAACCAGTTCAAGTTCAACATCTCCTGTTTTAGATAACATTTCCCTAGCTGTGTCACCTTACCTATCCTGAAGCTGGTCAGGCACATATTTTCCATTAATGAATAACATTGAATGCTTCATGGAGCAAACTTGGGACTGAGAATTGGAAAGCTGTATTTATTTTGCTGCACATTCTCTGGTTTGTATCATTCCCTTTGCTGGGCTGCCTTGAAGGACGATATGGAAGAGCACAACCACTTCTAGGAACCAGCTGGTGTCTGGCCTGCTCTATATGGGCAAGAGAGGAAAGGAGACCTTGCAGTGACTGTCAAATGGCGCATTTGAAATTGCAAAGCCCTTTAGCCGAAGGGGAGGGAAAAGAGAGCAACCCACAGAGCTGCTAAGACAACGGCAATATTTTAATGATCTCAGGTGTTTGCAGCAGCTATCAGTCCAGAGGCAACATGTCCTATAGCATCCACCACACCAGGCAGTGCTGGAATGCTTAGCCAAGGGAACAGAGGCAGGTCTAAGGAACATGAGGCATGAGAAAACAGATATTGAACCTTGTTGGTGATTTGACTCTGCACTTATCCTTGGAGCTCCTAAACCTTGACTTTGAACCCCATGGTCAGTCTATGAGGAGAATAATTAGAGGTCGCAAGTTATTTGTAAGGACTGAGTGATGATGAACTGATTGATGTCTTTGAGTTGAACGCTAAGTTAACAAAGAGTGGGAATAAAATTTTGTTTGGTCTTATTTCAGAAGAGCGACCTTTTAGCAATAATAAATTTAACTGGGTGAACTCAAGGCTGATGGGGAAGACGCTTGCCATTCCTTAGAGCAGAACTTGCAAAAATGCTCGGCGTCATTCCAAAGAAAACATCAAAGGGATATTGGGGCTTATGAAAAATGGGGTGGAGAAGGACTAAGCAATAAAGAGAGCTTCATGTTCATGAAATGTGCGAGTGGAGTAAAAACAGATAAATCCTCCAAGCTAGAGGTAAGCTGATATTGTAGAAATAAATACCAAATACAGTGTCTGCATTCAAGAGGAGGCAGGAAGCGGAGCAGGCTGTCGTGGATCTTTTAGCCTCCTATCAGTAATATGCTGGGCGTTAGAATAAGATTTCTGAGAAAGAAATGACCAAAGAGGTGGTGGTGAATTGGACTCTGTGCATCGAAGGTTAGCAAGGACAGTGACACGGATACGCAGTGAGTCTCTCCTTCTCCGCGCCGTTAGGACACCGGGGCGCTGCCCTGGGGCTCCCGTGGAGCTCCCACCGTCCCGGGGTGCCCTCAGGGTCCTGTGGGATCCTGGGGCTCCGCAGGGCTATCCCGGCTCATCCCAGGGTCCTGCGGGACTGACCGGGCTCCGGAGCCGCCCCTGCAGCGCGGGGGTCCCCGGGGGTCCTCCCGCCGCGCCCGGCGGGGCTCCGGGGCCGGGGCGGGCGCGGGGGCGGGCGCGGGGCGGAGCGGCGGCGGCGGAAGCGGGCGGCGGCGGCGGCCACCGCGGCGGCGATGGGGCCGCGGGGCGGGCGGCGGCGGGCAGCGATGCCGGGATAGCGCGGGCGGCCATGGCGCGGGGAGCCGGCCCGGCGCTGCGCCCGCCGCTCGCGCCGCTGCTGCTGCCGCTGCTGCTGCCGCGGCTCCTCGCGCTCCCCGCCGGCCGCGGCAACCGCACCGGCCCCGGCACCGGTGAGTGCCGCCGGCGGGGGGGTGCGGGCGGCGCGGGAGCCCCGCGCGGGCGGGCGCTGCGGCGGCGCCGCGGAGGGGGCGCGGGGCAGCCCGGGGGCTGCGGCGGCGCCTCCCGCCGGACAAGGTCACCTCAGCGCGGCCGCCCGCGGGCCCGGCCGGGCCCGGCGCGGGGCAGCCGGGCGGGCGCCGCCGCCTCGGCCTGCGGTGCCCCCGCCGCGTCGCGGCCCGCGCCGTGTTCGGGAGCGGAGCCGGGGGGACGCGTGTGGGGAGACGCGTGGGGACAGCCGGGTGGGACGGAGCTTCGGCCGGAGGGTTATGAATCCGTCCTTGACCTCGGAGGAGGGTGCGGGGACACTGCGGAGACAGGACCGGTAAGGGGTGCACCTCCAAAAGAAGGAGCCAGGCTAGGATGGGGCCCTGAAAACCAGGAGGTTACGTCCCCAGGACCCTCTGTTTCCTCAGAGGATGAAGACATCTGTGGAGAATCGACCACATGTTCCTATGGAGGGAGCGGAAGGTTGTGCCCAGAGCGCGGGCCTGAGAGCTGCTCATAAGCGCTCGGCCAGGTACAGCAGGCGCGCTGAGCTGCGGGTCCTGGTGCCCGCTGGAGAGACGTGCTGCGCTGGGGTCTGCGGGTTAAACATCTCTGCCAGGGCAGGATGGTGCTTTGGCCTGGCCTCACTGGGCGCCGTGGAGCTACGAAGGCTCATGAAGGAGCTACGAGAGCTACATTGCTCCTTCTCCAGGCGAGATCAGGGCCTGAACATGGGCAGTTCTGCCCTGTTTGGGTTGTTTGTTTTTAGAGTGCTTTGAGTATATCAGTGCGGTGGGGCAGGAGCGTCCTGAGCGGGCCGGAGAAGAGTTTGTTTGTTTTAATGGAGCGGCAGGCTGCTGTTTGCCATGGTGTTTGCCATGGAGCTCTGTTGGCGATGTGGCAGAGGCCGTGCTGGGGACGTGTCCAGGGGACACATCTCACCCTCCCGAGGGTGAACCGGTGTATGTGGCATTGAGGAAGCTTGGGGACGTGCGGCTGTACCCCTGCGTCACCCCGTCACAGACGTAGGCTTACACTGAGGGTGATTAACCTTTGCCTGTTGATCATGGTTTTTGTGCTGCACTTCCTCATCGCCTGCAAAACCACCCCAGCAACGTAGATCGCTCCAGGCAGCTGATGGAGATGTCCTTTTGCCCGAGGTCCACCCTCCTCTGGCATCCTGCTAGCTGGGTTCCCAGCCCTGAGGAAAGCTACCCCATGTTTGAGGTGTGTTATTTGGTTTCCCTTGGCACTGTTCTGCTGGTTAGGAAGATGCCACGTTAGGGTTAGGTTTGAGAGCTGCTGAAGATCAGCTCCTCTCCAGGAGTCAGTGGTCCCATTTCTGGGACTTCCGAAGCTCAGGTTTTGACAAACTAGAAGAATGGGGTTTCTGTGCTATTATAAATGGCCAAACAACCTGCCACATGTCTTGTCTTGAGTCAAACTGATTGCTGTCCATGTAGCTTGTCGCACGAGTTTTCATACGCTCTGTAAGTGCCTTTAAAGCTACTGCTTGGCCTGATCTCTGCACAAGGATGAGCCTGGTGGCTTTGGAGTGCTGGCTCTCCTGCTTAATTCTGGAAGTCCAGAGAGATGTGAATCTGTTTTTAAATGGACCTCATCCATTTCATGGGAAGTCCTGAAACCAGTGGTCAAGCTAACGTTTCTAAACTAGTCTGAGAAAACTTTTGGATGAATGATCCCAGGCTCTTGTAGGTGGATCTTTATTCTGAAATTCAGATAACATCTCCTCTATGCATCTGTGATTCTACCCTGGGCTGTGTGTTATCTTACAAACCACTTTGGTTTATTTTGGATAGTACTTTTGGACCTCGTTTGCTCTCAGGAGGAGGATATTGTTAAATGTCAAACAGGTATTGTTTCCACCCGCTCCCACTGAGATTCCGTTTTTCAGCATACTGAACAGGATAGCGACTAAGAGCACAGTAAATACTACCAAACACTCCCTTAATGCAAATATGCTGTAGGAGCACATGCCTCGCTTTCGGTGACCTGTCTTTCTGGCTCTTCTCTACTGATGTGCAGTTTTATCTGCCTGCAGTATCTCCCTGCCAACCCAGGCTGAGGGGGCTTTGGGAGGGAGCTTCTCTGTTCTCTGGGTGCAGGTCTGAAGCGCCCAGCAAAGCCTCAGAGCAGCAGCTTGACAGACCATCTCCAAGTCTAGCTGTTTGCGACTGGACTTTGTCCGCACTGGTATTTTGTTGCTATAACCACAGCTGTTGTGCTAATCTAGTCAACTGCTGCAGGCTGTGGTTTATCGTGCTCATCAGGAGTAATCAACACTCTCCATCACTTGGTTGCTTTAATTTTGCAGCCTGCCTGGCCTCTTCTTCCCAGAAAGAAGTACTTCTTCAGCTTCCTCAGGTGCTTCAGCCTGACCCTTTGAGGTAAAGGCCTTCTGGATGGGTGCAAACTCTGCAGTTCGGCTGTGTGGAGCCTGACAGCCCGTGGGAGCAGAGCAGGTTGTGCCATGGGCAGGCACTGGCACAAAAGCTTCTCCTGTTCAGGCTGCCCGATACGACCTGTTCCAGTAAACAGTGCCAGTGCTGGCCCAGCTGTCATCAGTCCTTGTGTCCATGACTGCCCTTCTCCTGTGCGTATGGGTTTGCAGGAGTGCCCGTGCACACAGTGTGCACACAGAGCCCAGCTGAGGGTATAGAAGGTGCTGGTTAAAGACAGCTCCCTTCCATGTGCTCCAGAGATGACTGAGGTTACAGGGGGTTGCAGCTGATCCCATCTCTACTCTTGTCTATGATATCCCACACGCTGTACTGACATGACAGCTAGAGCGTCTGCTTGAAAAGCCCCTGTTGTAGTATCTGCTCTTTGTGCTGATTACTATTCCTGGGGAGCACAGCTGGATTGCTGTTGTCACTGTGTGAGGACTGTGCCCCCACGCTGTGCTTTGCCCTGTAAGTTGGCTTCTTGCTGTTCTGTACTATGGATTCAGCCTTCCTGTGTGACCTCCTGTAGCTCTAAGTGCTCTCTGTTTGCTGGACCCTGTGGGTGTGGGGCTGAACACATGCAAAGAGGGAGCTCTGTCCTTCTGCAAGCACGTGTCTTTCCTCGAAGAGTGGATTCTGCTATTGCCCTTTGTGTTGGCAGCAGAGAAGACTGTGTGGTATTTTTTGCTTGCCTCCTTCCTCCTTTCTTTGTTGGGTTTGCAATGTGCCTGGAGGCTTTAGCTTGATAATTTGCCAGGAAGTTAAACCCATCATTAGCCTGTGTCTTTGCAGTGCCCTGGGTGTGGGCCAGCATGCTTCCTGCTTTGGGGCACGAATCGTAGTTCTTGCTAGGATTAGCTTCCTCCTGGCACCACAGCACCAAGGCACGTGCTCCCATCCTGCTCTGACGCCTTTCTCAAACTCATCGGCCCTGTGTGCTCCCACACGATCCTCAGCAGGGTCAGGCGGAGGGAAGATGAACAGTGCTGCCTGATCCAAACGAGGAACCTCCTTTTGGAAGCTCCTTGTTGAGGGAATTGTAAAGTAGAAAGGAGCATCTGGAGCGACTAGTTAGAGATGTGAGGATTTATTCTTGCATTACTCTCGCTGCTAGGAGCTATATCTTCTGGTGGGTAGAAGGGTTTAGGCTCCACTGTCTTAATTTCCTGTAATTTTGCCCCGCTTCTAAGTCTGGAATGAGGTTTCTTTTCTCTCCCTGAGTTGTCTTGTTGGTTTCTTGATGATCCCAATTGTCACTACCATAATTTTACATCTGAAATCATCCACAGACTTGGGAGATCTGTAGAGCTGAGGATGAGGTTGGATGGAGGGTCTAGATAGTCCTGATGGCACTTTCTTTGAATGACCCTTGTCCTCTCACTTGAGTTGCAACCTACTGTAGGCCTGTTGTCACCATTCAAATGCCTTCCTTCCATGGAGGAAAAACTTCAGACTTTGGAAAGTGCCCTGAAAACTAAGTTAGGTCTGCAGCGTGTGAATTTTTATCATGTTGCAAGTTATAGGAAGACAACATGTTCTGCAATACATGTGTCGCAAGCCATATAAGAGTGATTATCTTCAGCCTGTGCCCCCAGCAAGAAAGGAACAGGACACAACCCTTGTCTGTCTGCACCATAAACTGCTGGTGAACTCCCCATGTGCTCTCCTCTGTGTGCTCTCCTCGTCTGTCCCAGCCATCTGTAATGTGCTGCTGGCCCCGGCTGCCGGACTGTGCTGCTGCTTTCTCCACCATGTTGTCGTGTGCCATAAACTATTCCTCCAGGTATTATTCTCCTTCTCAGTCTCTCAGAGGTGATCTGTCATCCTTCGAGAATATCTCACAGGGTGGCTACTTTTTCCTGATCTCTGAGTGACAGTTTGGCAGTAGGAATGGGGACAGTACTGACTACTTTTTCCTGACTTGTTGCTCGGGAGAAACACAGACAATCACAATACTTTGTGGCAGTGGGATGAGAGATCAAAGACACAGAAAGACTCCTGTCCAGTGACTGAAAACTTCTGTGTGCTGCTGTGAATTTAGCCCTGTAACCTGGCCCGCAGTCACCCCAGCAATTGCTCTGCTCTCTGCTTTCAGACTCGCTGTACGTCTCCGAGTACTTCTCTCAGAGTGCACAGAAGCTGTCCTTCTACAGCTGGTATGGGAATGCCAAGCTCTTCCACTTCCACGTGCCAGAAGACACTGTGCTGCTTCGCTGGCTCCTGCAGGCATCCAGGGGAAAGGCCCCGAGTGCACCGACATGGAGGTCACCGTGTACGTATCTCTGCCCTTGCTTGCACACATGGCCTCTCCTGTCCTCCTCGGGTCCTTGCTGCTCTTCGTGGCAGGTATCTCTTCAGAGGAGGCTCTGGATCTGCTCCCCAGCTGCAGCAGGCAGTTTCTTGGTGTTGCACTAGCACTGGATCGCCAAATTTTAACAAATAGGAGCATGTCGTGACTGTGTTACTGTTGGATCTGGGGGATCTTGATTCAGTGTTTAAGAGATGCCTTAGAAATGCTGCAAAGAGCTTCACAATGAGACTAGTGTTGCTGGTCCTGAGCAAAGGTGGGTTGGGCCCTTTCTGTCTCTGATAGGATCCTGCACATGGTGCCAAAGGATGTGGCAGAATGACAGGGGGCTTGAGAGGAAGCTGGGAGCTTTTCTCTTGAGCTCTTTTGAGGAGCGTGAACTCTGCCCACAGAAGGGATAAAAAAGCAGTGCTGAATATTAGTGACCCAGGAACATTAGAAGGTGGCAAATTCAATGCCAGTGAATCAAATGCTGCCCAAAGCTGTATTTGAGTTGTTGGAGGGTTTAAGACCAAGAATTTACAAGGGTGGGAGGGTGAATACTGATAAGGAGTGTGAAACTTTGGGCTGTGAGGGTTCCGCGTTATCTGGGAAGATCCCTTCCTTAGGGATACTTGAATTTTTTGGAGACCTTATGGGTCTGGGATCTGCTCCAGAGGAGTCTTGAGAGCAAATGAAATTTGCTGGTTGACCTGTGCTTCAGCTGGTCTCTCTTGGATACAGATCTTTGCTCATTGCTGCTCCAGGTCAGCCTCAAATAGAATATTTTTCAGTCTTGGGCTTCCCAAAAACATTGTCCATTAATTTGGAGGGAGTGAGGGATGAGGAAAGAGCTAAATGTTAATTTTAAAAAAGAAGAAGATCAGTCCAGCTGATCTTCTTGATATTCTGAAGATAAGTCCAGCTAAGTTAAGGTGGGTTGTTAATACATCACCTGTAATGTTTGCTTGCTGGACCTGTTATGTCCGTTGTTCTGCTGCAGTACTCTAGTAGTTTGGAAATGGAGCAAATTACATGCCAAATTGGCTGCCCAGATAAATATGCCCTGTATTACTTAGCTTTACTAGTATTTCAAACCACAGGCTGTTTGTTTATCTTGAAAGCAGAAGTACCCGTGGACTAAAGTCAGTCACATGGACCTTCCCTGGTAAGTGTTTTTTAGGCTGTCTGTCCTCCTTAAAGGAGGCAATGGGAGAGATGCAGATCTTAGCTATAAAAAGAAAGCTCTTAATTGACGATTTAGCCTAGCCAGCTGTAAGGGGAATTTGCTGATGGTTTAAAGGAAAAAAAAAAAAATAAAAGTCTTGCGACTGCAGCTTAACCTTAGTAAACACTGTGGAAGTTTGCTTTCAGGCTTGATAGAATCATGTAAATCCTTATCTTAATGAGCAGGCAAGTTAAATCAATCTCTAAATAAATCTAAGATAGCTAAAACCAGCCACTTCTCTCCATTCTCCGATAAAAATCATGATCTGTGCTCTGCTGTAAAATACAGGTTGTCCCCAACATGTTCCCTTTCTGATCTCAGACCTGCCTGGCTGTCCACTGATAAATTTATATCCCAGTTTATTCTGCAGGAGGTATTTGCATCCCATGACTGATTTGCATGTCGGTTTCTCTGCAGGCACTTTCGCTATGGAGCTCCGCCTGTCATTAATCCGCTGGGCACTCGTTTTCCTGCCAACGCAACCGTCCGTCCTTCCTATAACATAAGCATGACACTGAGCAGTGCTGTGCAGAACAACACCTTTGTGAACGTTACCACTCCTGCTGCGGGAGACTGGTTCATCGCTGCGCATCTCCCCGAGGCTGCTGGCCGAATTGAAGTGAAGGTGAGGGCCGTGGCATGGATCTCTCTCGGGATACTCTGTCTGGTGTTGTCTTGTCCTACCTGACCACTCTGTTCTCCCCTCTTGCAGGGTTTCTCCACCCCATGCACCTATATGTTTCAGCCAGATATGTTTGTGCTTAGACTCATTGATATGCCTGTTCTGGAGCCTGGTGTTGCCATGACACAAACGGTCGTCTCACCTGCTAAACCACTGCATGTCAAGTGAGTGAGAGCAGCGGCTGGAAAGGCCTGGGGCA
This sequence comes from Tinamus guttatus, assembly GCF_059628265.1. NCBI lineage: Eukaryota > Metazoa > Chordata > Aves > Tinamiformes > Tinamidae > Tinamus > Tinamus guttatus. The sequence continues at coordinate 5,027,660 of NW_028288706.1, read as the reverse complement.
GAGTGGGGGTCAGATTTCCTGCTGGTGCTGTTTAGGGTAAGCCGCTGTTTTTGCCCGAGGCTGGACTGCGCTCTGGAGCTGTGCTCAGAGACCTCTCTGAGCTCTTTAACAAGCTCCTGGCAGTAGAGGGACAGGGTTTGTATGGGGACACATGAGCGGGCGCTGCTCTGACTCCTTCAAGTAGTCTTAGAGGTTTAACTGCAGGAGTGGATTTGTTCTTAGAGACATTACTTCTGGGCAGGATTTTGACAACCAGGGCAGTCTAATTCTTGCCGCAAAGCCCCTGGCGCATCGTGGTGGGTCGTGGCTGGCTTGTGTTCAGAGCATGGTCTGTGCAAGTTGCTGGTTCCTCCTCCCGCAGGGTCTTTGTTCCCAAGTACACCGCCACGATGCGGTTTGAGCTGCAGAGCTGCGTGGCGAGTGAGCAGAAGGCCTGTGCTGTGCGGGTTGTGCTGGGCTCCATCACGCTGCCACAGTCTTTCCAGAGGATCCTCACCTGCACCGGGAATGTAAAATGCAGCCTGAGCCTGGATTCACCCCCCTGGGAGAAGTGGCTGCAGATCATGGTGGAGAATCTTGGCACTGCCAATACCGATGTGTCTGTGGAGATGATGGCTTCTTTCACAGGTGGGTTTCCACTCCCTGCAGCTCCATGGGAAGGACCATGGGCAACCTGGACCTTTGGGTGACTGTCACCAGTGACTTGCATTCCCAAAATTCTTATTGCCTGGGCATAATCTTCCAGGCTGGGGCCTAGTTGTTGCTTTGGGATCAAATGTGTAGTTTCCAAAATTCACTGAAGATGGATAGTCCCTGGACCTGCCTGTTTGGAAATTCCGTAGAAATTTCGAATGTCCTGGTTGTGCTGACTCCTTCTTTTTGTCATTTTCCTTACAGCTTGCAAACTGGGAAGTACCAGTTCATTCCTTAACTTCAGCAGTCTTAACCAGAACCAAACTGGTCCCAGACCAGGTAACACAGGAACAGCAGGGAGCCACGCTCTGCCTGCAGGAGAAGCCTCACGCAACGCATCCGACCAGCAGAGTTTCTGTCTCCAGAGTCAGCCTGTTGTTCGTGAGGACCTGGACGTTGTGTCTGTGCGATACAGGCTCTTGAACGGTCCCAGTGTGCCTGTGTACTCCGTCTTCCCCACCCTCCTCTTCCTCGGTTTGAATACTGGCATGGACAGCGGGGGTTCCCTTGTGGTGAATCTCCTGCTTAACAAGGTACAGTAGGCTTATTTGTATGATTGCCTTCTGTTAGTGAGGCTGGTGTCTGTCCCTGCTCCCAGCCACTTTGTAGCAAATGACAGGAGTTGTAGGTACCAGTGGGCCTGTTCCCCTTTCCTTTCTGCTGTTACAGAACACTCTGAGCTTTTTCTGGCCACATCTAGCTACTTGCCACTTCCCAGTTCAGATTTGAATGCCGTAGCTCGTTGGCATGTGGCAATGACGTGGGGGAGAGGACCTGGGAAGCAGACATCTCCCCATCTCCATGGGAGCCTGGAGCTTTGCCACCAGGAGAGGAGAGTGATCAAGGAAACCCAGGGACGTTCCTGCCTGAGTCACTGATGCTCAGACTCCCGCAGTGACGTGTGGAAATCAGTTTCCCTGAAATCCTGACTAATGAAGCTTATCTCATAAGACAGTTTGCACTTCCCTGAGGGCTGGAGCAGGGCAACCATGTGATTGTGCAGGGGAATGAGCTCGTGGGGGCCCCCAAGCTAGGGGCACCTCTCCCCATGCCATCCCACTGGCAGAATGTCCCGCCCTGCCTTCCAACAAGCACATGATGCAATGACAGTGCAGGCTGAGAGGGGTGCAGTGCCCAGAAAGAGCTGGGGAGTTGTTCATTGACTTTGATGCGCAGG